>NC_136265.1:173168180-173422108 GCF_964187855.1 Myxine glutinosa
AATGTGGGTGGAGACAAGCTACAAATGTGGGTGGAGACAAGCTGCAAATGTGTGTGGAGACAAGCTACAAATGTAGGTGGAGACAAGCCACAAATGTCGGTGGAGACAATCTACAAATGTGGGTGGAGACAAGCCACAAATGTGGGTGGAGACAATCCACAAATGTGGGTGGAGACAAGATACAAATGTAGGTGGAGACGAGATACATATGTGGGTGGAGACAACCTATAAATGTGGGTGGAGACAAGCTACAAATGTGGGTGGAGACAAGCTACAAATGTGGGTGGAGACAAGCTACAAATGTGGGTGGAGACAAGCTACAAATGTGGGTGGAGACAAGCTACAAATGTGGGTGGAGACAAGCTACAAATGTAGGTGGAGACAATCCACAAATGTGGGTGTGATCCGGTAGTTATCCGATCAATGGGTGCACATTTCAAAGTCGACCCGAAACAAGAACCACAACAACAACAACCACGCTGAGCTCTTATAAGTTATAGATCTGTGGCTTGTCCCATGTAAAAATACGTGAATAATAACTCCAGAAGTGTATTTACAAGTGATAAGGGCTACCTGGTACCTAATTAAGCTTGTGCTAAAATTCCGAGTTTTTCTTTCGATATTCGTTTGACTTTCAAAACAAAACTTCATCGACAACAATACAAGGACCTCATCCGCGTCAACCTCGGTAACTTTAGAGGCCGGGAAAAAATGTCAACCACGCCCACCGGTTGGAAGAAAAAGGCGAACCACGCCCACTGGAAGGAGAGATCACAAAGCAAACCACGCCTCCTTGATGGGTGTACCAAATATCAAACCACACTGATAGGAGGGGAACAAATTTCAAAGCAAAGCAGACCGTTCAATGCAGAACGGATTGGTGGATTGTGGAGACATACGTTCGGGTCCGCAGACATTCTACTTCTCGATGATGATTGATTTATCGTTTATACGCATTATTTAATTAGAACGCCACTCAGTAGAGCGCATACTCCCGCCGTGGGTTTAGTTGGAATAATACGTTTTGTTTAACATCCCCTCTCCCCAAAACAATAAATGGAAAAGAAAGTAGGCCCTAACTGTCAGAGAATTAATTTTGATATATCTCGGAATTAGAGGAGAAAAACATCATTTAAGAATAAGAATAAAAGCTTCAATGCAGTAAAACAGAAAAAATCTTTCCCAAAAAAATTTCCAAAAAAAATGCCTGGATCCGGAATAATATCCTGAGCTTCACGAAAAACTAATCAATTCTTCCTTATCCCAAGGGTAATCATCCCACCAACTTTCATCCAAATCCGTTCAGAACTTTTCCAGATATCTTGTTCACAAACACACGAACACACACACACACACGGGCACGAGTGAATGCGTTACTCCCTGGCGGGAGTAACAACGCTAGCCACACTCAAGAATGCGCAGAATTGCTCCCGCCACTGTGAAATGGTCCCAATAAATTGAAGCCAGAATAATATGTGAATGGGAATTGGGTTGGGCTAAATTGCGACCTGATGGATTCACACGGAACAATTATTTTTATTTTTAAAAATGTACTTTTCACGATTAGTCCCACGTTCTTGTGAGGTTTCCCGGGGGAAACTTGGTCCAAGTCATTCACGAACCGGATGGACAAGTCTGACGTTTGGCTAAGGTCAAGCCCAAGGTAGGTATTTAGAATTTGCTAGCTCGCCTCCTCCAAACGATCTTTAAAGTCCACCAACCAACTAATGACAGCAGATGGGATGCGTTTAATGTCCATCCGAGGGGCGACACACACACACCCCTTGATGAATCGTACCCTACCTGTGAAGCACCAGGATGACAGTTTATAGCTGGGTCGGGATTAGAAACCCTGGCTCGTCAGGTTCGAGGTGGGTTGTGTGTATCTCCAGGCCATTCTGCCAGCCCAAAGAACATCACCATGACCGGATTTTAAGTTCACAAAGGACGCCACCAGGTGCAACCACAATGTTTATCAAAATGCTTTTGTTACACAGGGGTCATATTTACAACTGAATATATTCCCTTTTAAATACCACGTGGAGGTTAGCGAGAGTCGGAACCAAACAGCTCAGAGGTAACTGCACTACCCTAGCTCTTTACCACCACCATGATGGCCGATGAATGCCGAAGTGCCATATTTTTTATACATTTCACTGTTGTTACACAAATAGTGCTTTGGAAGATTCGAGGTAAAATCAAACCGGCTCCCCCTCCTCCCCTTCTCCTGCACTGTTTACTCATGGCGTAGACCAAAATGGGCTCCAGATGTGAAGCAAGGCCTCGGTTGGAGGAGATGGCGCTGCTATCCTGACCTTCCCCTGGGGGCAAACGAAGGTTTGCATGCTGAGCCATTTTACACAATTTGCTGAATATTTTGTTATTTTTGGAATATTTTCAAAAATTGTTTCCCACTGGATATCCCAGCACAATAACAGTCAACAATGGAAGAAATACAAGGAGACAAAAGAATGCCAATACAGGTGGTAAACTTGAAATTGTGAACCAACTTGTGCCATGACAGTTGGATGGAATATGTTGAATCAACATCCTCGCATTCCTGAATTATTTGTTTAAGAACAGACTTTCAGATGCCTTGACAGGGCTTAGCAACCAGAGACTTGTAAAAAATCTTCGTGGCATCAGACCTTCAGTTAGACCAGTAGTGGGCAACCTAAACTAACCAGAAGGCCACAATTCCGGCCCTCAAAAAACTCCAAGGCTATCTTATCAGGGGCAGACTCAGTCGGGAACACAGGACGAAAGAAAATGACAGTGTGAGTAAGTTGTGTCTGAGTCCTTCCTGAAACACCAAGAGTCGTGACGCAGGCATGGCTACGAAGCCCTTTTTCGGTCTGGCGTCGACCTTGGCTCTCCGCAGATGCCTGCGGCTTGCTCTCTGGAGCTGTCCAGGTCTGTGTGGGGTCACTGCCCCAATGGCTGGGTGATCTGGGCTGTATGCTCAATGGCTGGGTGATCTGGGCTGTGCGCTCAATAGCTGGGTGATCTGGGCTGTGCGCTCAATGGCTGGGTGATCTGGGCTGTGCGCTCAATGGCTGGGTGATCTGGGCTGTGTGTTCAATGGCTGGGTGATCTGGGCTGTGCGCTCAATGGCTGGGTGATCTGGGCTGTGCGCTCAATGGCTGGGTGATCTGGGCTGTGTGCTCAATAGCTGGGTGATCTGGGCTGTGTGCTCAATGGCCGGGTGATCTGGGCTATGCGCTCAATGGCTGGGTGATCTGGGCTATGCGCTCAATGGCTGGGTGATCTGGGCTGTGCGCTCAATGGCTGGGTGATCTGGGCTGTGTGCTCAATAGCTGGGTGATCTGGGCTGTGCGCTCAATGGCCGGGTGATCTGGGCTATGCGCTCAATGGCTGGGTGATCTGGGCTGTGCGCTCAATGGCTGGGTGATCTGGGCTGTGCGCTCAATGGCTGGGTGATCTGGGCTGTGTGCTCAAGGGCTGGGTGATCTGGGCTGTGCGCTCAATGGCTGGGTGATCTGGGCAATGACCTCAATGGCTGGGTGATCTGGGCTGTGTGGTCAATGGCTGGGTGATCTGGGCTATGCGCTCAATGGCTGGGTGATCTGGGCTGTGTGCTCAATGGCTGGGTGATCTGGGCTGTGCGCTCAATGGCTGGGTGATCTGGGCTGTGCGCTCAATGGCTGGGTGATCTGGGCTGTGTGCTCAATGGCTGGGTGATCTGCACTGTGCGCTCAATGGCTGGGTGATCTGGGCTGTGCGCTCAACGGCTGTGTGCTCAATGGCTGGGTGCTCAATGGCTGGGTGATCTGGGCTGTGCGCTCAATGGCTGGGTGATCTGGGCTGTGCGCTCAATGGCTGGGTGATCTGGGCTGTGCGCTCAATGGCTCGGTGATCTGTACTGTGCGCTCAATGGCTGGGTGATCTGGGCTGTGCGCTCAATGGCTGTGTGCTCAATGGCTGGGTGCTCAATGGCTGGGTGATCTGGGCTGTGCGCTCAATGGCTGGGTGATCTGGGCTGTGCGCTCAATGGCTGGGTGATCTGGGCTTTGTGCTCCATGGTTGGGTGATCTGGGCTGTGCGCTCAATGGCTGGGTGTTCGCTCTCTCTTGAGACTGGCTGTCCATTCCCGAGGGTTCTCGGGCTGTGAGTGCCAATGGTCCCGGCTGAGTCGCTCGCTCTTTGGTGGTCCCGGGCTGTCTCTCTGTGTGCCGGCACTGCCCCTTTATAGCCAGTCCTCTGGCCTCTCCCCACGTGGGCCTCATGCATGCACTGTCGTAGCGCTGGATGGCACACATGGCTATATTTATTTACAGTAATACCTAGCTTCGCGTTTAAGATGTGTTCCTGGAAAAGAGAGTGCGAATCTTTAATACAGATGGTAAACATATTATTTTATGAATAACTAGAACGGCGCTCAGTACCTCCGCCTGGTTGGCCATATCACGCAATGGAGAATCACCTAATAAATTCTACTAGCGGGATCCGGATCCGGATCTTCACCAAAATTGAATCGATTCTTCCTTGTCTCGCACACAACCTGTCCACCAAGTTTCGTCCAAATCCATCCATAAGTTTTTGCCATATCCTGCTATGTGTCGTTTTTGGCCCAATCTCCCAATGGTGAAGGATCACTTAAAAATTAAATAATTCTTATATCCGAATCCATATTGAGATCTTCACCAAAATAGAATCGAATCGTCCTTGTCAGACACCCAAACTGTCCACCAAGTTTCGTCCAGATCCATCCACAACTTTTTGAGATATCCTGCTATGTATCGTTTTTGGCCCTATCTCCCAATGGTGAAGAATCACTTAAAAAATTCTAGTAGCCGGATCCGAATCTGGATCTCCACCAAAATCTAATCATTTTGTCCTTGTGACATACGATACATCTCTACAAAATTTCGTCCGAATCCGTCCACAACCTTTTGAGATATTTTGTTCAAAGACAAACAGACAGGAGTGGAAACATATCCCTCCATCCACCTTTGGTGGCGGAGGTAAAATATATTTTTAGCCGCGTCGCAAGACGCTGGTCAAAGAGTGCCCTCTGCTGTTGTTCTTGTTCTTGTTCTTCTTCTTTTTAGCCGCGTCGCAGACGCTGCTCATAGAGTGCCCTCTGCTGTTGTTGTTGTTACCTCTGCTTCTTCTTCTTCTTCCTCTTCTTCTTCTTCTTCTTCTTGTTGTTCTTGCAGAGAAGACAAAACCTCAAAGCTCCACCCATTCTGGGAACCATAGCTCCACCCATTTTGGGAGAGGCTTCATATAAACAAATATCCACCATCTATCTATAATTCCAGTAATCTCTGTGTGTATGTCTGTGTGTCTGTGTGTCTGTGACCGCTGTTTCTCGACAACCACGGGTCCGATATACTTGAAACTTGCCAGATATATTGCTGGGGACCCGAGGATGTGCCTTTTCAAGGTTTCATATTAATCGGAGAAGTAGTTACCGAGCTATGGCGATTTCTTTACCAAACTCCGCAAGCCGTTCGCTTTGGACCAAACCATTTCATGTAAATAGAGGGGGGGGATTGTCACCGTACTCGCAAGCCGTTCGCTTTGGACCAAACCATTTCATGTAAATAGAGGGGGGGGGGGGGGGGATTGTCACCGTACTCGCAAGCCGTTCGCTTTGGCTTTGCGAATGGACCAAACCATTTCATGTACATAGAGGGGGGGGGGGGGGGGGATTGTCACCGTACTCGCAAGCCGTTCGCTTTGGCTTTGCGAATGGACCAAACCATTTCATGTAAATAGAGGGGGGGGATATAATTTTAGATATATATATAGTATGGGCATGCCCTAGTCTATCTATAATTCCAGTAATCTATGTGTGTGTGTTTGTCTGTGTGTATGTCTGTGTGTCTGTGACCGCTGTTTCTCGACAACCACGGGTCCGATATACTTTAACCTTGCCAGGTATATTGCTGGGGACCTGAGGATGTGCCTTTTCAAGGTTTCATATTAATCGGAGAAGTAGTTACCGAGCTATGTCCAAAAAACGATTCAACCAATCAGAGAGCAGCGAGCTATCACGTGTGCCGAACGTGCCGAACAGACTCTGCCTCGGACGGCACATTTGAGAGCGTATTCATTTATTTCACGTTGGCAAACTATGTTGGCGTTAAACTATGTTTTAAAACTAATTAAAACTAATTTGCGATTCATCGTAACTGCGATATGCGACCTTCCGGACAGTCAAATGAGGACGTCACTTCCGGACTTACGGATAGTCATAGTGACGACATACTGATGCTGAACGTGGCGAGCAGACGCTGTAAGGTACGATCGATTGTAGTACACGTTTATAATAACTCTGCCGATACAGGCCCGATTAACTGCAGCGCCATCCGAGCTGCGGCGTCGGTACGATACATTCATTGTACGGTCACATCACGCACTTACGGGCACGCCCATGGGCCCAGGGGCACGCCCAGACATTTTTTTTTTTTTTTTGGCAAGGAACGGGCACCCACGTACGGGCACGTCCTAGTCTATCTATAATTCCAGTAATCTCTGTGTGTATGTCTGTGTGTTTATCGTTTGTCTGTGACCGCTGTTTCTCGACAACCACGGGTCCGATATACTTTAAACTTGCCAGGTATATTGCTGGGGACCCGAGGATGTGCCTTTTCAAGGTTTCATATTAATCGGACAAGTAGTTACCGAGCTATGGCGATTTCTTTACCAAACTCCGCAAGCCGTTCGCTTTGGACCAAACCATTTCATGTAAATAGAGGGGGGGGATTGTCACCGTACTCGCAAGCCGTTCGCTTTGGACCAAACCATTTCATGTAAATAGAGGGGGGGGATTGTCACCGTACTCGCAAGCCGATACGATTCGATATATATATAGTACGGGCATGCCCTAGTTTTATTAACTCGCATAGCTTTGAGGCCTGTTTTGTAGGCCCGTGGTGTCTTCCTCTCTCACACAGTTTTCTTTCAAATCAAATTCGATATATCATTTCATTTTTCACAGTCGCTAACATAGTTTTAGACTCGGTTGAAAAAAAACGGGAAGAAAATCCGATGAAAGTTGCCCTTTATAGAACGAAATGAATTCTCAAAGGCCTGTAACTTCAAGTCCATTGAGATATATATATTTTTTAATCGCGGCATGCTCAGTCATACACCGCTCGAAATAAGAGACGGGAAAATGCCGAGATATATATATTTTGTTTAAATCGTGGCATGCTCAGTCATACACCGCCCGAAATAAGAGACGGGAAAATGCCGAGATATATTAAAAATTCGTCCATTTGATGACAATCGTCACGATGAAATATTTAATTTATACGTCGTCACAATAATGTGCAGAGAGGAGCATAGCTTCGTTCACGTGTCGCCACATACGGGAAATTGCCGAGATATATATATTTTTTACATCGCGGCATGGTCAGTCATACACCGCCTGAAATAACAGACGGGAAAATGCCGAGATATATTAAAAATTCGTCCATTTGATGACAATCGTCACGATGAAATATTTAATTTCTACGTCGTCACAATAATGTGGAGAGAGGAGCATAGCTTCGTTCACGTGTCGCTACACACGAGAAATTGCCGAGATATATTTTTTTACAATCACGGCATGGTCAGTCATACACCGCCCGAAATAACAGACGGGAAAATGCCGAGATATCTATCTATAATTCCAGTAATCTCTGTATGTCTGTATGTATGTCTGTGACCGCTGTTTCTCGACAACCACGGGTCCGATATACTTGAAACTTGCCAGGTATATTGCTGGGGACCCGAGGATGTGCCTTTTCAAGGTTTCATATTAATCGGACAAGTAGTTACCGAGCTATGTCCAAAAAACGATTCAACCAATCAGAGAGCAGCGAGTTATCACGTGTGCCGAACGTGGCGAACAGACTCTGCCTCGGACGGCACATTTGAGAGCGTATTCATTTATTTCACGTTGGCAAACTATGTTGCCGCTATGTTGGCGTTAAACTATGTTTTAAAACTAATTAAAACCAATTTGCGATTCTTTCGCTTTCCTGCGCGTTTGTGCACGCTATGGCGATTTCTTCACCAAACTCTGCAAGCCGTTCGCTTTGGACCAAACCATTTCATGTAAATAGAGGGGGGGGGGGGGGGGGGGATTGTCACCGTACTCGCAAGCCGTTCGCTTTGGACCAAACCATTTCATGTAAATAGAGGGGGGGGGATTGTCACCGTACTCGCAAGCCGTTCGCTTTGGACCAAACCATTTCATGTAAATAGAGGGGGGGGATTGTCACCGTACTCGCAAGCCGTTCGCTTTGGCTTTGTGAATGGACCAAACCATTTCATGTAAATAGAGGGGGGGGGGGGGATATAATTTTAGATATATATATAGTACGGGCACGCCCTAGTATTAAAAATTCGTCCATTTGATGACAATCGTCACGATGAAATATTTAATTTATACGTCGTCAGAATAATGTGGAGAGAGGAGCATAGCTTCATTCACGTGTCGCCACACACGGGAAATTGCCGAGATATATATTTTTTTCAATCGCGGCATGGTCAGTCATACTCCGCCTGAAATAACAGACGGGAAAATGCCGAGATATATTAAAAATTCGTCGCCACACACGGGAAATTGCCGAGATATATTTTCACTTTGCACAAAAATAACATCAAGTAATCGAATCAATAGGAATGTCCTGTGCTTATAACATCGACGTTATAGGCACAGCTGCATCTAGGCATTGTGTAACATCGACGCGGCTTTTGTTTTAATTAAAACTTTTTGTACTTGTTATTATTAAAATAACATCGGAAAGTATTAACAGAAACAAAATACATGGCAGTGGTGGGAGATAAGGTGGGAAGACCCACCCTGCTGCAAAAGGAAGGTGGAGTCAACAGCGCTGATTGAGTCAGAGAGTGTGCAAACAGCACAAACAATGGTGACAATTGCGTTTACTTGGAGGGCGCTGCGTGTGATGGTTTCATTTTAATTAGTAAAACTTTTCTCCAGGACAACGAGTTCCACAACGAATCAATCACTGACTTGACATCTTCTCTAACTAAAAGGAGACGCGTCTGCCCGTGTGTGGATGTGTGTTACGCAAAGAATAAGAACGAGCACAACCTCAAGCTTTAGCGGTTCCTGCTGTCGGAGAGTAATAAAAAATTGTCCCGTTGGAAAAGTAATAATTCAAAATGTCTTCCGGATCTGGGATCAGTCCATGTAGACGATTACTCGGCGTTCTCTCCTACAAGTTATTTAAGTTAAGTTCCCCTGACCATTTACGTTGTGTTTAACTGTTTCGTTTTTACCTCCGCTACCGAAGGTGGGCGCAGGTTATGTTTTCACCCCTGTCTATCTGTTTGTCTGTCTGTTTGTCTCTAAACAGGATATCTCAAGAGGTTGTGGGCGGATTCGTCTGTGTGTGTGTGTGTGTGTGTGTGTGTGTATATATGTGTGTGTAGGGCGTACTTTTTGTGTCTTTAATTAAGTATTACCTACTATTGAAATGTACCTCTGAACCTTTTAGACTGCAGAGAACCCTTCGACCTTTGAAGACCCTTTAAGATCCCTAAGATCCTTAAGACCCCGAGGACTCCTGAAGACCCAGAGGACCCAAAAGACACAGATGATACAAAAGATCCTGAAGACTCAAAAGACCCAAAAGGACCAGAGGAGCCAAAAGTCCCTGAGGACACAAATGACTCCAAGGACCCAAAAGACCCTGAAGACCCAAAAGATGCTGAGGACCCAAAATAACCTGATGATCCAGAGGACTCAAAAGACTCTGAAGACATAAATGACACTGAAGACCCAATGAAGACCAATGAAAATTTGTTTCAATGGACCAACTTAGTGTCTCAAAAAGTTGTGGACGGGTTATGACAAAACTTTATGGATGAGTTGGGTAGGTGACAAGAACAAACCAATTGGATTTTAGTAAAGGTCCGAATCCAGATGCGGCCTATTAGTCCAAGAGTCAGTTAAGAGTATCGTAATTGACAGCTCATCATTTCCAGGAGGTGCTACCTTCTCCTGATGCAGTGACACCTGTGTTTGGGCAGGAATTTGTAATTTGTTCAGTGTGCCGGTAATAACATCTACCCTTCGAAAAAGATACCATGTAGTAAGGGAAACATATGAAAATCTGTTAACTAAATTGTTACCAAAACATTTCTTCACCAATATGTTTGTAAAGGTGTGTAATAACATGTGTTAAAATGTTGAAGGTCAACTCCCGTGGGAAACCCAGAAAAAAAGCTGTTGAATTCGGGTACCGAAAAATTATTTTCGAGAATTTTTATTTTTTTAAATCGGCCCTTAAGTAACTTATGAGGGGTCAAATAAGGGTTTTTCATGATTCTGATTGATTGTTCACATTTATATTTCACCACAGACACTCCTTTGTGGAAAAATAATTTCTAAATATATCTCATTTTCTACTTTGCAGGACATGGAGTCTAGCAATATGGATGAAGACATTACTCCACCTGTGCTCAATTGCTTCATCTGTGCACGCTCGGATACACCAGCTGAAAGGCTCATACAGGCAACTCCAAAGGGATACTCAACTTTATTGAAACAAGCAGAAACTGTCGAAAATGTTACTGTTGTGGAACGCATGAAGGAGGCTCAAAAGGAAGGAAAACTGAGGTACCACCAGAAGTGTAAAAATGATCTGTACAACAACTTTGTTGCAACCACCAAGAAGTCAGCTCAAGCATCAAAGGCAGAGAAAGAGTCATCAAAGTTGAAGAGAAGACGCACTACTTGTGAGTTCAGTTCATCAACTGGCTGCAGTTCTAGAAGATCACAGTCAGTTGACCTCCTGTATAAGGATGTATACATTCTTTGCAACCAACCAGCCCAGCTCTACAAAAATAATCCAGCACAAGCTAGAAAGAAATACAGAGTGCCAGATAATTTAACTGCAGATACACTGAAGGCAAGCTTGCTGAAGACAGCACGGAGTCGCGGGGATGACTGGGGCACTGAAGTCACTGGACGCCTGGAAGGGATCAACGACTTGGTAGCAGAAGAAACACTGTACCATTTGCGATGCAAACTTATGTTTGCGAGAGGTGACAGTTTGTCCAAGACTGATGAGGAAGGAAAAAGGAAGAGAGGACAGAGGGGGTATTGATGAGGAGCGAGAGGCAGTTTTTATTGAATTCTGCGAATGGTTAGACTCAGAATTAGAGCATGGGGTAATGAACATGGACCAAGTCCATGAAAAGCTGCAGGAGTTTGATCAGTCACCAGAGAAGAGCCTTTCTTATTCAAAGCATTGGCTAAAGATAAAACTTCTAGAGAAATACGAAGACACCTTGTATTTCACAACACAGGAAAGAAGGGCAGATGTACTCTGTCTCAAAGATGGCACCGACAATATTCTGCGAGCGCATCATGCTAATCTTGACCATGGAGATGAGAAGACTCAGATCATAAAGACGGCACTCAAGTTCATATCCAATGATATTGCCTTGATTGATTTAGGTCCAAAGTCATACCCCACCACACACAGTATGACTGACATCGATAGTCAGCTGACACTTGTTCCTGCAAGCCTTCAGATGTTCTTGAGACCGATTGTCAAGACAGACGAAAGAGTTGCCGTTTGGGGGCAGAATTTTATGAAGGCCTGTCGACCTCGGTCTGGAGTATTGCCACACCAAATGGGGCTTGCCATACAACTTGATCATAGATTTGGGTCAAAATGGATGCTCAACAAGTTCCACCGGCTGGGATACACTGAGTCTTACACAGAGACACAAAACTACAAATACTGCTTCCTTAATAGTAGGAGTGGAGATGATGTTCCAGATACTTCTGGCACTCTTGACACCATTGTGGAGGAAACCGATGAACAGATCAATGATGAGGTTGCGGTTGATGCTGCGCTTGAGGATCAATCAGTGATGACAGCCAAAGTGCCAGCCAGTGAAAGTGAATTGTCAAGTAATGATCAGGTGGTCTTTATGGAGGTTGGGGAAACAAACAATGCAGTCACTCAGTTTGTTGGAGACAATATAGATTTAAACATTGTCTCTATTCACGGAAACACTCCCTTTCACTCAATGGGTTGGATCGAAGTCACCTCTCCGGCACCACCTTTGCCAGATCCACAGACAACAGCAGCTTTCCCCCGGGTGAAGTTGAAGGCACTCGACAAAGCTAAGATCCTGAGAGGAACTGAAGTAAAGATTATTCCATTTACGAACAGGAAACAGATAGGAACGAACGCGATCATGTTTCTCCCCCTCGCTGAGCTTTCCTCCTCCCTGGCTCATGATCAGCCACTCCTCACTCCAGGTGACACATTCTGGGCAGCGGGGTGGGTGATCAAAGCCAACGATCCTGAGTTCCCACACTCCAACTGGAATGGCTGGATGAAGAGAATCCATGCTAATGATGCAAAGCAGAGCACACAGATCGAGTTCCTCCCAGTTATTGAAGGAGACCCTAATGACCTCAACACCATCTTCACCACTCTGAAAGAGTGCATACGGCGCGCTGGGGTCGCTATAGTGACCTTTGATCTTCCGATTTGGCTGAAGGCTGTGAATATAATAAAGCAGGCAAATCTACCCGTCATTCCAAGGTTGGGTGGTTTTCACCTGCTGAAGTCTTATCTTGGATCAATGGGTAACATCATGGAAGATTCTGGACTACTAGATGTGATCCAGTTGATCTATCCTGGAAGTACGACAGCCAACCACATCATGGATGGAGGATGTTTTGACAAGGCAATCCGTGTTCACCTCCTCATCGATGCAGCCATCTATCAACACATCATGAAACTTGCCTTCACTGAGGAGGAGCGTGGTGACATGAAGACCTTCATGGAGAAGGTGGCTGACGGGAAGATGGGAGCCAGACACTCAGACCCAGTAGTGCCAGTGTTTGAGCAAAGGTTTGAAGAAACCTTCAAACGACTCGCAAAAGGAGGAAGAACACCTGCACTCTGGGTGGAGTACCACCACATGGTAGATGTGATCAAGGTCTTTATCAGAACCGAGCGACTTGCAGACCACAATGGGCATCTGTCCTGCATTGTTACCAAGATCCTTCTACAGAGCATGTCTCTGAACCCCAGTGACTATGGATGGACAATAGGTGTGCATGGGTATGAGCCAGTTCCAACACTGGACCCCACGGCTCCTGAGGAGCTATTGCAGTTCACGAGCTGTAATTGTCATGGAGATTGCAGCAACCGGCGATGCAGCTGCAAGAAGAATGGGGTCACGTGCATCTCGGCCTGTGGAGTCTGTAATGGCATTACATGCAGAAACTGCAGTCATGATGTTGTTGAGTCTGAAGAAGACATAGACAATGACTGTTGAAACTTCTGACATTGTGAATGAGAAATAACTTTGAGTATTATATATGTATGTGAAATAAAAGCTACTTTGTGTGTAAATGTAAAAGTGAAAATATAAATGTTAACAATCAACTCAGAATCATGAAAAACCCTTATTTGACCCCTCATAAGTTACTTAAGGGCCGATTAAAAAAAATAAAAATTCTCGAAAATAATTTTTCGGTACCCGAATTCAACAGCTTTTTTTCTGGGTTTCCCACGGGAGTTGAACTTCAACATTTTAACACATGTTATTACACACTTTTACAAACATATTGGTGAAGAAATTTTTTGGTAACAATTTAGTTAACAGATTTGTGAAATATCTCATAAAATGCCCTTACTAATGGGCTCTAACACCCACTAATCAATACTAGCAGTGGGATAGTTGGCAAAAACCTCGATCCCAGCAGCATCCTGTTATCTTTTACCTGTTTAAACTTTTTTTTTTTTTTTTTTTTTTACAAGATCTAAGGCTCATAATGGAGTTGTCACTCACACATCATACACACATGGACATACAGACGAGACACAACAGAGCACTATCAGACGAGACAAACACAGCCATTGAGATTGGGGGAGGTGTCATCACTTCCGGGGATACTCTGGGTACCAGTGACGTCATAACAATGGCGCCGATAGTCCGTGCTGTATCCCTTTAAATGGGGAATGTCAAGCAAGTAAGCAGCTTGCAGCATTTTTAAAGTCTTTGGTATGACTCGGCCGGGGTTTAAACTGCCGACCTTCCAAACTCGGAGTGGACGCTCTATTACCATTACGCCACCGAGTCTGGTAATATTAGCATTATACTGTAGCGACCCATGGGTCCCCCAAAGCTCGAGACCAGCAACATAATCTCCTTGCCCCAGCCGGTGACGTAACCGGCAGACAAACCGCGGCGCCGAGGTTATAATTGCTTGCACCTGTCGGTCACATGACCACCAAAGCATGCCTCGCCTGAGAGGCATGGCTTTGGTTCTGACGTATGCTTTTTGGCTTGGATTATATGTATGCGAACCTGATAAACGGGCTTTCAGAGTTCCCGAGTTGATTCTACATTAAACATCTTCTCGGACGAGTTTGTGTCTTGTCCGTCACTTCGTCCGTCTCAAGCAGGAGCACTGCTCCTTCACTGGTGACCCCGAGTTTACGACACGCGATGGACACGGCAGTGTCCCTCAAATTGCCCACTTTCTGGGAAGCACATGCCGCCGTCTGGTTCGCTCAGGCGGACTCCCAGTTCGCCCTGCGTGGCATTACGGAGGACACCACTAAATACCATTACGTGGTCGCCGCGCTCGGCTCCGTGACCGCCGCCCGCTGCCCGAGCCTCCTCCAGAGCCCGCCCGCTGACGGCAAGTACGACGCCATCAAGGCACTTCTTCTGGGTGCTTTCGCCCTCTCCCCGGCTGAACGCGCACGACGCCTGCTCGCCTTCCTGAGCTTGGCGATATGCGCCCGTCCGAACGTATGGACTACATGCTCGTGTTGCTCGGCGAGCACCCCTCGGATTTCCTTTTCCGAGAGCTTTTTCTCCGCCAGCTCCCGGCCCAGGTACGGGTCGCCCTGGCAAGCACGACCATCGCGAACCCCCGCGACCTTGCCAGGGAGGCCGACAAGATCTATTCGGCAAGCCAGCTCGTCGGGGTGGCTGCCGGGAGCCCGCCCGCCGCCCAGTCGGCGCCCGCGGCGCAGTTTCCCGCCCACCCGCCAGACGCCCGTGACGCAGCTTCCTTCCCGGAGGCCGCCGGGCCGGCGTGACTGGCAGCGGCGACGCCGCGTCGCCCGGTCCCGACGCGTCGACCGGAGCCCCTGCCAGACCCGGCCTGGTGTTATTTCCACGCCAGGTTCGGGCGGCGGGCCCGATCATGTCGACCCCCGTGCACGTTCGGCAAGTCGGGAAACGGTCGGGCTGGCGCTCACTACCAGCCATGAGCGCCGGCCGTTCCGGAAGCCTGCTATTCATCGCGGACCAAGCATCGGGGCGGCGTTTTCTCTGCGACACCGGTGCTCAGCTGAGCGTCATTCCCGCTTCGGCGGAGGACAGGCAGGCCGCCATTTGCGGCCCCTCCTTAATCACGGCCAACGGCTCCGCCATCCGCACCTTCGGCCCACGCACCGTCGCCCGCCGCTTCGGCAGCCAGCTCTTTCGCTGGGAGTTCGTGACGGCGGACGTCCCCATGGCTTTGCTCGGTGCCGATTTCCTTTGCGCCCATGGGCTGCTGGTCGACGTAAAACGCCGGCGTCTCGTCAACGCCGAAACTTTCAGCTCGCTGGCGTGCGCCTTGAGCCGTTCCGCGCCCACCGAGTTTTCCTGCGTCCTCCCGTTGGCAGACGACTTCGCTCGTCTCCTCGCGGAGTTCCCGGCCGTCGTGGTGCGTCACGGCATCGAGCATCATATTCCCACTACGGGCCCGCCAGTGTACGCCCGAGCTCGCCGTCTCGACCCAGCCAAACTCGCCGTCGCCAAGGCTGAGTTCGCCGCGCTGGAGCGCCTCGGCATCGTGCGGCGCTCCGACAGCGCCTGGGCCTCGCCGCTGCACATCGTCCCGAAGCCGGGGGGCGGATGGCGGCCATGCGGCAACTACCGCCGTCTCAACGACGCCACTACCCCCGACAGGTACCCCGTCCCGCACATCCAGGATTTTTCCGCCCGGTTGGCGGGGCGGACCATTTTTTCAAAAGTGGACCTGATTCGGGGGTACCACCAGGTGCCCGTCCGCCCGGCCGACATCCTGAAGACGGCCGTTATTACACCCTTCGGCCTCTTCGAATTCCTCCAGATGCCCTTTGGCCTCAAAAACGCGGCACAGGCGTTCCAGCGCCTGATGGACGGCGTGCTGCGCGATTTGCCGTTCCTCTTTACCGACCTGGACGACATCCTCGTCGCCAGCACGTCCAGAGCCGAGCACCTCCTCCACCTCCGGACGCTGTTCGGCCGCCTCAGCGAGCACGGCTTGATCGTCAACCCGGCCAAATGTCACTTTGGTGCGGCGACGATCGACTTTTTGGGCCACTGCATCACCCGGAACGGCGCCGTGCCGCTACCGGCCAAAGTCGAGGCCATCGCCGCTTTCCCGTGCCCCGCTCCGTCAAGGCGCTGCAGGAGTTCCTCGGGATGGTGAACTTTTATCACCGCTTCGTGCCCCGAGCTGCGCAACTCATGCGGCCCTTGTACACCGCCCTCCGCGGCCAGCCGGCGAAGCGCGACGTCGTCTGGTCCACGGACATGGACGCTGCTTTCACCGGCACGAAACGGACCCTCGCCAACGCCACGCTGCTGGCCCACCCGGTACCCCATGCTCCCATCGCCCTCACCACGGACGCCTCCGACTACGCCGTGGGCGCGGTTCATGAACAATGGGTAAACGGGGCCTGGCAGCCGCTCGCGTTCTTCAGCCGGCAACTCCTGCCCAACGAGTTGAAGTACAGCACTTTCGACCGCGAGCTCCTCAGGCTGTACCTGGCCGTCCGCCATTTTCGCCACCTCCTGGAGGGCCGCCCGTTCACGGCCTTTGTCGACCACAGGCCATTGATTTTCGCCATGGCCAAGGTCACGGAGCCGTGGTCGGCCCGCCAGCAGCGCCACCTCTCCGCCGTGTCGGAATACACCACGGACATCCGACACGTCGCCGGAAAGGACAACGCCGTGGCCGACTGCCTTTCTCGAGCCGGCGCCAACGCCATCCACCTCGGCGTCGATTTCGCCCTGATGGCGACGGACCAGGCCACCGACGGAACGGTGCAGGCGCTCTGGGTGGCGGACACGGGCCTCCGCTTGGCTGACGTCCCCTTCGTGGACACGGTCCTGCTTTGTGACGTCTCCCAAGGCCGACCTCGCCCCGTTGTGCCGGTCACCTGGCGGCGTCGCATTTTTGCTTCGCTCCACGGCCTCTCTCACCCGGGCCAGAAGGCGTCCCAGAGGCTGGTGTCGGCACGTTTCGTCTGGCACGGGTTGCAACGGGATGTCCGCGACTGGGCCAACGCCTGCACACCCTGCCAGCGGGCCAAGGTCCACCGTCACACCCAGGCTCCGCTGGCTCCTTTCACCGTGCCCGAGCGACGTTTTGACCACGTCCACGTGGACCTGGTGGGTCCCCTTCCCCCATCGCAGGGGTTCACCCACCTGCTTACCATGGTGGACAGGACCACCAGGTGGCCGGAGGTCATGCCCCTCGCCTCCACCACCACCGCCGACGTGGCCCAGGCGTTCATCGCCACCTGGGTCGCGCGTTTCGGCACACCGGCGGACATCTCGTCGGACCACGGCCCACAGTTCACGTCCGAACTGTGGGGCGCGGTCGCTCGCACATTGGGCGTTACCCTGCACCGCACCACAGCCTACCACCCCCAGGCCAACGGGTTGTGCGAGCGGTTCCACTGCTCCATGAAGGCCGCACTCATGGCCGGCCTCCAGGACGACGGCTGGGCCGACCGGCTCCCGTGGGTCCTTTTGGGCCTCCGCACGGCTCCAAAGGAGGACCTCCAGGCATCCACCGCTGAGCTGGTGTATGGCCAGGCCCTCCGCGTCCCGGGTGAGTTCGTGCCCGACGCCACCAGCCCCTGGTCCGCCGCGCGCCAGCGCACGGACTTCCAGGAGGTCGCCCAACGTTTCGCACCGGTGCCCACGTCCCGCCACGGCGACCCCCAATCCTACGTCCCCCCAGCACTCCGCACGGCGGAGTACGTCTTTGTGCGCCACGACGCGCACCGGGGGCCGCTCCGGCCACCATACGACGGACCCTTCCGGGTCCTACGACGGGACAACAAGTCCTTCGTCGTAAGCATCGGCGGCCGGGCAGACCGGATTTCGGTGGACCGCCTCAAGCCGGCCCACATGGACGTCGGCCAGCCGACACGGCTGGCTCTCCCACCGCGGCACGGCCGCCCCCCATCCACTGCACCCCCCGCGCGGCCACCCGCCACCACACCGGACCAGCCAGGGGTCGTTTCGGTCGGGTCATCCGGACCCCCCTCAGGTTGACCTTCCTGGACCAAGTCGATTCTGGGGGGGTGTGTGTAGCGACCCATGGGTCCCCCAAAGCTCGAGACCAGGAACATAATCTCCTTGCCCCAGCCGGTGACGTAACCGGCGGACAAACCGCGGCGCCGAGGTTATAACTGCTTGCACCTGTCGGTCACATGACCACCAAAGCGTGCCTCGCCTGAGAGGCGTGGCTTTGGTTCTGACGTATGCTTTTTGGCTTGGATTATATGTATGCGAACCAGATAAACGGGCTTTCAGAGTTCCCGAGTTGATTATACATTAAACATCTTCTCGGACGAGTTTGTGTCTTGTCCGTCACTTCGTCCGTCTCAAGCAGGAGCACTGCTCCTTCAATACCACCAAATCGAGTTAAAACAATTATTAGCATCATTAGTGTAACTAGTGGGACCGTTGGTCCATTGGATCAAATTTTCATTGGTCTTCACAGCCTTATAGGATACCAGTCTATGTACTGCTTGAGTATTAGCTTACCTTTCACCAAACCCAGGCTTGTTTGGGCCAGGGTGTGGATGATATATTCGTTATTATTATTATTGCCAAATTATACCATCATTATTATGGCTGTTAATATTATTAGTATCTATATTGTAAAACAGGAGTGTCCGTCTGCCCATCCTTCTCTGAACTACTCCCTCGGTTTTGGGGCTAGCCCCGCCAAACCTTCTGTGGAACGTTTTGGGGTGTTCATGGCTATCCTGAGGTGGGTGGGAGGTTTCTCATAAAATTTTCAATACACTTATGAATTTGATTTTCGATCCGGACAAAGTGTTGCATATCCACCCTTTCTCAATGGCAGATTCGTCTGTATTGGCTATCACATCAGATCGGAGGCTATATTTGTTTACTTCACGAGTGTTTTTAACATTGTATTTTGTTATATTAATGGTATCCATTAAATGGATCTCGAGGAGATCTCGCGAGATCTTGGAGACGGTGGCAGGGGTTTTCGACGGAGATCCATTCTCCACACGGTCTCCACGTTTTTCAAAGTTAAGTCTGTTCACAATTGTATTTTGTCGAAACTGTATTTATCGTTCGGTGTGTGAACTTATAGTGTCCCCCTTGGAAGTTTCTCGGTGTTTATCTTTCATAAATTAATCGTTTGTTTGCCGCGTCGCGAGCAAGGCCTTGCAGCCTCAGGCTTCCCTCTTCGAAGGTTGTTCCTTCCTTCGCTGTTTTGCTAGCTTTTTTGATTTCCCCTGCTCCACCAAGCTTCACCAAACATCTACTATTTGTCTAACGTTGTAACCCCCACAACCCCCCAAAAACAAACAAAAAAACAAAAAAAAACAACTTTTATTTCCCTTTCTCCTCATGTGCTTTTGCCTCTGCCCACGTGCGCTCTCGCCCCGCCCCCATTTTCCCCTTTTGCCCTGTTCAAGTGACTCGTGGTCATCGCTCTAGGCTTCCTCTCCCCATTGGTATTTTTGTGAATATAAGATTGTTCTTCACAGTTCTGTTTAAATATGTTTCAACTATCCCCTTCAGTGTTTTATTCAGTGGTTTATTACAACACGCTGTTTTTCTTCTTATTTAAAAGGCTCCTTTCAATTTCCTCTTCAACTCATTCCATTTCAAAAAAATATTCAATCTCTTATGATTCCAAATCACTCCATGCTCTAAATTCTCATTCATTCCATCCCTCCTCCATCGTTCTTAACCGAATCGCTAACTTGAAAATCACAACAAACCCAATTTGTTATATATGTTCATCTTTCATTAATCATCCACTTTCTAAACTCCCCCCTTGCCCCTCCCCTTCAAATCTCCCCCCCAACCATCCCTCCCAAATTCTCCCTCCTCCCACCTCCTTCTCAAAGCTGCCTCCTCCCCACTTCCTCTCCCTCCTATGTCATACCTCCACCTCCCCCAACCTTCTACTTTCCTCTGCCCCCCCTCAAACAAACTCTCACTGTGCCTCATTCCATCACCATCAAACCTTTCGTCCTCCTCATCCTTCCCTTTCTTGTAACTCTTCTGTAATCTCTGACACACTATCAACTGCTCTTCCTACATCCCCCTCTCACCCTTCATCTGACCCTACCCCTCCCCTCCCCTGTCCTGCACCCGATGCTCCCCCTCTCTCCTCACTAACGGTATGGACCTCAAACATCCGGGGCCTTCGCTCAAACCTGATTGATCTCTCCATTCAGGTTGCTTCTGAAAATCCAGACTTGATCTGCTTAACAGAAACTTTCCTCCTTCAAGATGTCTCTGATTCCTTAATATCTCTTCCTGGTTACTCCCTCCTCCGGTACGATAGAGCTGATCCTCGTCCTGGTGGTGGGGTGGCTATCTTTATCAAAAACTCTCTTCCTCACTCTCCCTGCACTACCCTCTCTCCACCCCACCCACAGGAGTACCTCTGGCTACGGCTTCCTCTCCGCTCCCACCTTTTGTTCATATGTGTTCTGTACCATCCTCCAAACAGTGATGACTCCATTTACATTTCTCTGTCGGACAACATGGACCAACTTCTGTCAACTCATCCAAACTCTCTCTTCCTCATATGTGGCGACTTCAACTGTCATCATGCCAGCTGGCTGGGTGTGGGTTCATCTCTCACCAGCCATGGCACCTCAGCAAAGGACTTCTGCGACTCATTGGGACTGACACAATCTGTCAATTTCCCGACCCGGATCTCGGTCAATGGAGTATCTTCTCTTCTGGACTTGGTTATGACTAACTTCCCTGCAAATGTCTGCTGCTCTTCTTCTGCTCCAATCGGTTCTTCTGATCATGTGCTTGTTAAAGTGGACATCTCACTGGCCATTCTCAGAGAGCCTCCTCAGCACCGACGAGTCTGGCATTTCACTCAGGCCGACTGGCACGGTCTGCAAGCAGCCATCGATCAACTGGACTGGTCTCCCATCTCTAATGCCTCTGACATCAATTCTTCCTGGGAATTCTTCCAAAGCAAACTGCTCTCTCTCATGCACAGATTTATCCCATCTCGCCTTCAGTTGTCTTACCCTTCCTCCCGTCCATGGTACACTGAATCTTGTGGTGAGGCAGTTGCCCTGAAACAACTTGCCTTTGCATCTTGGAAGGCAAATCCAACTGAAGGCAATCTCAGTTCCTTCCACCAAGCTCGAAACAAGTGTGTTTCTACCCTCAGGAGTGCCAGGAAGCACTATCTCTCCACACTCAAGATTGAACTCTCAAACCTGTCTCCTTCCTCCAAATCCTGGTGGCGTCTGGTCAAATCCGTTTTTTTTTTTTTTTTTTTTTTTTTTTTTTTTTTGTATACAAGATCGAGGCTCGTGAAAGAGCGAACATTAATCACACAGAAAGACAAACAGACACATAAAACAAATAACATCGGGAGCGGTAGACAAGATGGGGAGAGAGGGGGAAGGACACAAACACAACATTTGAGAGCAGGGACCGAGAGACATGGAGACATCGAGAGATCTGTGGGAGGGAGAGGGCTTTGGGGGGGAGGCATGTGAAGGGGGGGAGGCATGTGAAGGGGGGGGGGGGGGTGGGAGAGGTATAAACATATGGACACTGCCAGGATTTCCAGGAAATAAGTTGGAATTTCAAACAAGGTGGATCTGGGGTGAATTAGTGGGGGTAGAAAAGATCAAGGTTATGGATGGGGGAAGATAAGAGATGGTGGTGAACAGCTGTTTTAAAGACCTGGAGGGAGGAGAGGGATTGAAGGGAGTGTGGGAGTTTGTTCCACAGGCGGGAGAAAAGAGGAATGAAAGAGTGAAGGTGAGCAGAGAGCCGAGATTTCGGCAGTTTAACCATCAGAGGGTTGCTGGCAGATCTTGTGCGACCTGTAGGAATATTTGGGGGACAGAGCACAGAGAGAGCTGGGGGAGCAAGGCCGGAGAGGAGTCGGTAGAAGACAGAAAGACCACCTACCTGCCTGCGGTGAGTGAGTGAAAGGCCCTCAGAGATAGCTTCATCGCGGGAGATTCCAATGATTTTGAAAACTTTGGATTCAACAGCGTGAAGCCGAGCCAGGTGTGAGGCAGGAGCACCAGCCCATAGGGGAGAACAGTATTCCATAGAGCTGCGGATGAAAGCCTTGTATGTGGTGAGGAGCTCAGGTGTGCCGAGGAAGGACTTCGCACGACGGAGGATGCCCAGTCGGCGACTGGTGTTTGTCTGGTGTTTGTTCCCCCTCCATCCCCTCCCTTACCTCAAATGGCTACACAGTTGACACAGCAACGTGACAAAGCCGAATGCCTCAACTCTGTATTTGCCTCAAAATCTTGTGTCCCAAACCAATCTCTCTCTGTTCCCACCTTTCCCAGTCGAACCCAACTGCTCCTGGACTCTGTGTCCTTCTCTCCTGACAAGGTGGAGAAGTTTTTATCAAACCTCGACTCTGATTCTGCAACTGGACCAGATGGCATCAGCCCTCGGGTCCTAAAATCCTGCTCTGCCGCTCTATCTCACCCTCTCTCTGTTCTTTTCACCCTCTCTTTTGCTCAAGGTCATCTGCCAGCATATTGGAAATCAGCAAACATTACCGCTTTACACAAAAAAGGTGCAAAAACAGATCCTTGCAACTACAGACCAATCAGCCTGCTCCCAATTATCAGCAAAGTCATGGAATCCATCATTGCTTTGGATATCAAATCCTTCCTCTTCTCCAATGGCTTGATCTCTGATCATCAATTTGGATTCAGACCAGGTCATTCTACTCTGGACATGTTGCTTCTGCTGTCTCAACAATGGATGGAGGTCCTCAATGCCAAACAGGAAATCAGAGCTGTCTCACTTGACATATCACGTGCCTTCGATACGGTCTGGCACCCAGCTCTGCTCACCAAACTCACCTCCTATGGTATTCAGGGAAATCTCCACTCATGGCTTGCGGATTTCCTCTCTGGTTGTAGGCAACGTGTGGCCCTGAATGGATTTCTCTCATCTTCCCTTCCTGTTCTGGCTGGAGTTCCCCAAGGTAGTGTTCTGGGCGCTGTGCTATTTCTGGTCTTCATCAATGACCTCTCCGACTCTCTGGAAAATCCTCTCTATCTCTTTGCTGATGACTCCACTATCTGCCGCTCCATTCCTCATCCCTCAGATCGGCAGTCTGCAGCCTCCTCAGTCTCTGCAGACCTGGACAAAATCACAGACTGGTCAAACAAGTGGAACATCTATCTATAATTCCAGTAATCTCTGTACGTTTGTACGTTTGTCTGTCTGTGACCGCTGTTTCTCGACAACCACGGGTCCGATATACTTTTAACTTGCCAGGTATATTGCTGGGGACCCGAGGATGTGCCTTTTCAAGGTTTCATATTAATCGGACAATTACTTACCGAGCTATGTACAAAAAACGATTCAACCAATCAGAGAGCAGCGAACGATCGCGTGTGCCGAACGTGGCGGACACACTCTGCCTCGGATGGCACATTTGAGAGCGTATTCATTTATTTCACGTTTGCAAACTATGTTGGCGTTAAACTATGTTTTAATAAAGTTTTAAAACTAATAAAAACGAATTTGCGATTCATTCGCTTTCCTGCGCGTTTGTGCACGCGATGGCGATTGCTTTACCAAACTCCGGAAGCCGTTCGCTTTGGACCAAACCATTGCATGTAAATAGAGGGGGGGGGTTCTGTGGTCGTTGCGAATGGACCAAACCATTCATGTAAATAGAGGGGGGGGATTGTCACTGTACTCGCAAGCCGTTCGCCGTTCGCTTTGGCGTTGCGAATGAACCAAACCATTTCATGTAAATAGAGGGGGGGGGATATAATTTTAGATAGATATATAGTACGGGCATATATATAGTACGGGCATGCCCTAGTGTCTTTCAATCCTGACAAATCTCACACTCTTACAATGTCTCTCCGAAAGGACCGACTGGACAACCCTCCCATCTACTTTCTCAACAATCCTCTCCAAGAAGTTCTGTCGCTCAAGCTTTGGGTCTCACTATCTGCCATGATCTTTCTTGGGAAAACCACATTTCCAAGCTGGCCTCCAAAGCCATTCGCCGACTGGGCATCCTCCGTCGTGCGAAGTCCTTCCTTGACACACCTGAGCTCTTCACCACATACAAGGCTTTCATCCGCAGCTCAATGGAATACTGTTCCCCCCTCATGGGCTGGTGCTCCTGCCTCACACCTTGCTCGGCTTCACGCTGTTGAGGCCAAAGCTTTCAGAATCATTGGAATCTCCTCCGATGTAGTCAACTCCGAGGGCCTTTCACTCACTCACTCACCGCAGGCAGGTTGGTGGTCTTTCTGTCTTCTACCGACTCCTCTCCGGCCTTGCTCCCCCAGCTCTCTCTGTGCTCTGTCCCCCCAATATTCCTTCAGGTCGCACAAGATCTGCCTGCAACCCTCT
The DNA here is from genome assembly GCF_964187855.1 of Myxine glutinosa. Classification (NCBI taxonomy): domain Eukaryota; kingdom Metazoa; phylum Chordata; class Myxini; order Myxiniformes; family Myxinidae; genus Myxine; species Myxine glutinosa. Next base: position 173,192,820 of record NC_136265.1, read on the forward strand.
TATGGTTAAACTGCCAAAGTCTAGGCTCTCTGCTCACCTTCACTCCTTCATTCCCCTTTTCTCCCGCCTCTGGAACAAACTCCCCCACTCTCTTCAATCCCACTCCTCCTCCAGGTCTATAAAACAGCTGTTCACCACCATCTCTTATCTTCCCTCATCGAAAACCTTGATCTTTTCTACCCCCGGTAATTCACCCCAGAGTCCTTGCAGTGTTCATATGTTTTATTCCTCTCCCACCTCCCCCCAAGTCCTCCCGATGTCCCTGCTCTCAAATGTTGTGTTTGTGTCCTTCCCCCTCTCCCCATCTTGTCTGCCGCTCCCCTTGTTTTTTTGTGTTTTGTGTGTCGGTTTGTCTTTTTGTGTGATTAATGTTCGCTCTTTCACGAGCCTCGATCTTGTATACAAAAAAAAAAAAAAAATCGTATTAATTTGTGATTGGAATTTGGAATGAAATTTGGTGTTTGGAATGAAAATATAGAAACATTGAATTTAAAGGTGAATGAGGAAATGATGTGAAGGTTTCCACCCGTGACATTCATCGATTCGTCATTTGCAGTTTTGCCATTGACCGTGTATAGAAACATTCAGCTGCAGTAAGTTTTTTGCCCAAGTCATTCAGGAACCAGCTGTCTATGCCTGACATTCGACTGAAGGTGTCACGTGAATGTGGAATTTATTTGTTTATGGTTTGGCATTTGCTGTTTTTTGCCCAAGTCATTCAGGAACCTTCTGTCCATGCCTGACAATCAAATTTATTGGGTCATGGTTTGGCATTAGCTGTTTCTGCATTGTCCATTTGCTGCCAGCCTCCCACCCGTGCGTAGCACAGGTACCTCACTAGTTAATTAATATATGCTTTGTTACAATGCTGTCATTGTTTTTGTGATTTATTTTGTAATTAGAATGCCATGCCGTGGAAGGACCTATTAAGCTACGATATACATCTTAACATGGCGTGCGAGTAAAACATGGGAATTATTCCGGATTCTTTGTAGTTAATCAACCTTATCAGCTCAGTAGGTCATGACGATCATTTTGGTGTATCACATTCCACAGCAGAAAGCTCCAGTAGAACTCCACAAAAAACATGCCTCACACACACAGTCCATCCATGTATAATGGATTTTCCCCCTTTCTCTCTATGATTTAATGAACAAATCAGACAGACGTCAGTATGGTGACGAACAATATTAAGAGTTCGTGGAAAACAAATGGAAAAAACCCCCCAGAAGCAGAACCTTATTTGCATCATGTGGATGCTGTTTAATAAATCATTGCAGGATGATGTCATACAGGAAACAGTATCAATCCCAGATGTCTCTGGGTGACATAATCAGACTATTATGTCTTTAAAATGATCTGTACACTAATTGGAGTTGTGGAATCATTGGTCCTCCATGTGCAAGCATATTGATGTGCAACATTGTAAACCAACTGAGTTACCTTTTAGGCAGGTAACCTACTGTATTATAGATTTGCGTGAAGTTTGGTCAAGTCTAACCTCTGATGAAGAGGGAGGGAAATACCTGCAAATTAGCAGTTTCAAAAGGACAAAGTTACAATTTTCAACTCTACTGTGTTAGTTTGTGGCTGATCACATCCTTAATATCTCAACTAATCTGCAGGCATTACCGGTGTATCTTTGACTTGGATTGGATTTCTATAAAAAAACGTATACAGGTTAACCGGTTATTTTTTTGTTTTTTGTTTTTTGTTTTTTGTATACTGAATCGAGGCTCGTGAAAGAGCTAACATTTACTTCACAAACAAATCAACCAGACAAAGAAAATATATAAAAAGAGGGAGCGGAAGACAAGATGGGGAGAGAAGGGGAAGCACACAACCACAACATTTAAGAGCAGGGAGATGTGTGGGAGGGAGAGTGCTTGGGGGGAGGAGGTGTGGGAAGGGGGGGGGGGGGGGTGGGAGAAGTATAAAACACAAGGACACCAAGGACTTCCAAGACAGAAGTTGGTATTTCAAAAAAGTGAAAGTATAGTGAAAGTAGTGAAAGAAAAGTGAAAAAAGTATTTTCAAAAAAGTGGAATTGGGATGAAATTAGGGGGATAGAAAAGATCAAGGTTTTGGATGGGGGAAGATAAGAGATGGTGGTGAACAGCTGTTTTAAAGACCTGGAGGGTGGAGTGGGATTGAAGAGAGTGAGGGAGTTTGTTCCAGAGGCGGGAGAAAAGGGGAATGAAGGAGTGAAGGTGAGCAGAGAGTCTTGATTTTGGCAGTTTAACCATAAGAGGGTTGCAGGCAGATCTTGTGCGACCTGTAGGAATATTTGTGGGACAGAGCCCAGAGAGAGCTGGGGGGGCAAGGCCAGAGAGGAGTCGGTAGAAGACGGAAAGACCACCAACCTGCCTGCGGTGAGTGAGTGAGAGGCCCTTGGAGTTAGCTTCATCGCGGGAGATTCCAATGATTGTGAATGCTTTGGTTTCAACAGCGTGAAGACGAGCTAGGTGTGAGGCAGGAGCACCAGCCCAGAGGGGAGAGCAGTATTCCATTGAGCTGCGGATGAAAGCCTTGTATGTGGTGAGGAGCTCAGGTGTGCCAAGGAAGGACTTCGCACGACGGAGGATGCCCAGTCGGCGACTGGCTTTGGAGGCCAGATTTGAAATGTGGTTTTCCCAGGAAAGATCATGGCAGATAGTGAGACCCAAAAGCTTGAGTGACAGAACTTCTTGGAGAGGATTATTCAGAAAGTGGATGGGGGGGTTGTCCAGTTGGTCTTTTCGGAGAGACATCGTAAGAGTGTGAGATTTGTCAGGATTGAAAGACATGTTCCACTTGTTTGCCCAGTCTGTGATTTTGTCCAGGTCTGCAGAGAGTGAGGAGGCTGCAGACTGCTGATCTGAGGGATGAAGAATGGAGCGACAGAGAGTAGAGTCATCAGCAAAGAGATAGAGAGGATTTTCAAGAGAGTCAGAGAGATCATTGATGAAGACCAGAAAAAGCACAGGGCCCAGAACACTGCCTTGGGGAACTCCAGCCTGAACAGGAAGAGGAGATGAAAGAAACACATTCAGGGCCACACGTTGACTACGACTAGAGAGGAAGTCCGCCAGCCATGCGTGGAGATTTCCATGGATACCAAAAGAGGAGAGTTTGGTGAGCAGAGCGGGGCGCCAGACCGTATCGAAGGCACATGATATGTCAAGGGAGACAGCTCTGATTTCCTGTTTGGCATTGAGGACCTCCATCCATTGTTGAGAAAGCAGAAGCAGCATGTCCAGAGTAGAGTGACCAGGTCTGAAACCAAATTGATGATCAGAGATCAAGCCATTGGAGAAGAGGAAAGATTTCATATCTGAAGCAATGATGGATTCCATGACTTTGCTGATAATTGGGAGAAGGCTGATTGGTCTGCAGTTGCTGGGATCTGTTTTTGCACCTTTTTTGTGTAAAGCGGTGATGTTGGCAGATTTCCAAGCAGATGGCAGATGACCTTGAGCAAAAGAGAGTATTCAAAAGAGAAAGAGAGTATTTCTATGGTATCATAAGTGATTTTTCATGGTCAAGCTCTTTTAGAAATCCTCTATATTTTCACTGGACAAAAATACTGACCAACTTCTATTTTTATTATTTTTCCAGGAGTCTCCAATGCATTTACAGGGGATTAAGACATAACCCAACTGACATGACCAAAGTTCCAAAGTCCATCAGAGAGTGTGATGAAAAACAGGATTTGTCAGTTGAAGGATTTTGTTAAATCCACAATTAGTCTGGGATCCGAGGCCTGGAAATGTGTAAAAAAGTGATTTTGAAGTGACACCCCTGCTATAAAATGTTTGACCCCTAGATCATGTCTGTGGGGGTGTTAGCCACCAGAAAAGTGACTTTAGCAAGGTAGTTTGGATTGCGCGAATTCTGTAGGGACATTTTTTAACTTGGGGCGTCAACTGTAAAAAAGCAAGAAATTTAGGGGTAGGGGAAATTCAATTGACCATATATCCCATAATACAGGGGTGAGTGCAACAAATTACCACTCATTCTTTTTGTTATAAAGTTGGCTTTTATATGAAACATGATTCAACGTGATTAGGCCATCCATGAGGTCAGCAGAGGTCAAAAGGTCACGGAAAGTGGGTTAAGCTAAAAGTTTAGCTCCTTTAGTAAATAAAATCACATTTTTCCTACTTCAAGCTCAATATAGCCAAACTTTTACACCCAAAATATGTTGTTTGTACCCCTCTGATGTTTTTGGGAAAGAAATGCCCCGACTGAACTTAACTTACTGGCATGTATGTCACTTTAGATTTGCATAACTTTTTAAAAATCACCAAAATCGGGCATTCACACTATCTATTTGCATGGTCCTCTTCAACATGTTTTAAAACGACAAGTCATACCACATACTGTCTGGAAAAATGTCATTACCTCTATTTACTCATCATCATCACCGTCATCAGTCAGAAGCCGTCCACATTTTTCTCTGTCGCCATTGCAGGCACATGCAATGATGCATGGTACTCCAGCTTTCGCACAAGGGCAATTCCTCAGGCAGTTCGGTTTCTTCTTACATTTGCAGTACTTCAACTTCGCAGCAGAAGGCTTTGATGGCTTGCTCTTCATGACAGGAATTAACCTGTCACCATCCACACTCCTGCCATACTCTTCAGGTGGAAGAAGCACTGGATTGCTGAGTGAAGCTTGCTTGTATAAGCTGATCTGACAAAGGCTCCTGAGAACGTGGAAGTGAAAAGCATCTTCTGTTGGAGGAAGGGAGCGCAGATCTAGTTTGCTAGATGCAAACAAGTGGGCGCGGAGCTTATCCAGGGATGAATACCCTGGCTTTCCGTAGAGATCACAAAAGAAGCTTCGTGCTTCAGTTATCACCTGATCATGTGCAGAAGGTCCGGATTCATGTCGGATGAAATTGGACAACGCTGGCTGTTTGTCAACATGCTGGAGTGCGACTTTCACTGCTCTCTTCTTACCCCGTTTGAAAGGATAGCTCACCGAATCACAACCTGACAGAATGTAGGAGATGAGCAGTGTGTCTGTGAGTGCCAATACGTCCTTTCCAACTGCTTTGGCCAACTCATTCACCAAGTCATGGATGGGGAGGAACAGATCATCCTTTTCCACCCATAACTCAACAACTTTTGTCAACCGAGGGAAATGATACATTGACAAGACGATATCTGTATCTGTAGCCTGAATGACAACTACGCTGTTGTCACAGCTAGCAATGTGAGCAAAGATTCTGGTGTCTGCCTCCTCGTGGTTAGGGCAGTACAGCTCATCAACATTGGTATGTTCCGTCTGCGTCACACGAGTTGCCTGGGCGTTGACCCCAAGGACCAGGCAGAAGCCATCAGGCCAGGATGACTCCTGGGACCAACGTGAAGCAAGATACGACAGCAGATTGGTCTTGTTACAAGGGTTTGACAGGAATGTGTTCCAATCAGGGATTTTCATGATGTCCGCTGGAACAAACTCTGGCAAGTTGGTATTTGACTCCCGTCTCTGGCGTTCATCCCCTTTTAGACTCTTTAACCCAAAATCATATTGATCGCCCACGAAATGCACTTCAGTGCAATGTCTGGGTTTCATGTTCAAGAGTTTGTTCCTGTACCTTTCCTGAAGTTGGTCAAATGTACTCGAACCAAGTGTGTTGAACCGCTGGATGAATGCCATTGCATCGACTACATAAACTGCATCAGATGCAGAAGGAGGCAACTCTTTTAACGGTTTCCATGACTCGGCAACCTCTGCCTGTACAGTGGATAGATAGTTGGATTTGCAACCTTTGCGCATGGAAAATCCATTCTTCTCTGGCTCAAACAACGAGGGAGGGTACTCAAGCCATTCGTAACTAAATGCCTCAGTCCGTGCCTCATCACTCAGGTCCTGTGCGAAACAAAGTGCCCTTGTCACTGCACTCTCCTCTCTGATGACTGCTTTCACAGTGTCCATCTTTTTCTTACTTTTCTTCAGATGCGTGGCGAATGTTTCTATCTTCGGTTGGACAATGTTGTCTGCATTCGTCGTCGTCGCAGCATCCATTGCCTCCAAGCCTAGACATTTGGCATCTACCAAGGTAGTTGCTGCAAGAATCTGACCTGTGGATATGTTCATTAGTTTATCTGTCGCAAGTGAAGGATCGAATGGGTTTTGCATCTTCTCTTCCACGGTCCGTTTGATCTGCAACACGGCTTCCATGTCGTCTTTCCTCAGCTTCTCGTGGTGGTCAGATTGCGGCGAGGCCAAGTGTGCCATCTGTTTTACACTTTCAGAGACAGAGGTCATGAACGGTAGAGCCTTGATGTACTTTTCTCGTGCTGATTCAGACTGTGTTATACCCTTAAAGAGGCTTGTTTTGCCTTCCCTATTGTAGGTCTGTTCAAGGGCAAGGTCTGTCCACACACCATTAAAGTCTCCTGCAGTCTGGTGAACTGTGAATTTGCCAGCTGCAAACTCCTCGTGCACTTCTGGTGCTGTTTCTGGAAGCTTTTGCATCTCACTGAGATAGATCGGAAGGCAGGACATGTACTTACTATGGCCGGAAGCAATGGTATAGGGTAGCATATTCTGCACCTCTTGTAAGTGCTGTTGCCATAGCCCAGCTCTCTCAGCATGGATGTAACGCCTTAGGATAAGCACCATGTCTATGTACATGCTCCAAAGATGGGCTGTCACTCCTAATCCCTTCTCAAAATCTCCCCAGAGCGACTCCAGTGACTCTAGGCATTTCATGACTTCCTTCATGAGTGCAGCAAATTCGTCCTTCTCTTTCCTGTCAAAGGCATTTCTAAGACTTTCAAGCAGAGACGAAAGCAAAGAAAGTGTCTCCTCAGTCTTCTCGAACAACAGCCATTTCTCAAATGCCTCCTACTTCAGCATGAACAATGCCTCACTCAACCATGAATGATAACGGACCATCTTATAATAATCTTTTCCTGCCATGACTTTATTGGCTGTACCTCGACCACAGATATCACTAGAAACCAGAATGTCCTCTATGCCACTCTCCATTATGAAAAGTCCAAAAGATCCCAAGACGTTCTGGGCAATATGGAATCCTCCAAGTCGAACAATAACATCTTTGTATTTTTCCGATTCCTTCCTAAACAACCCCTTTACTATGTCATATATCGCCTGGTCACAAGTCACCACCGTCTTAGCCTGACCCATCTTAAGACTCAAGGAGACAAAGTAGTCCAATGAGGTCTGGACTACATCTGTGTTGGTTGGGTTTTGTGGAAGCAATGGTCCATAACCAATCTTTGTTTTCTCTGTATGTTGCCCAGAACTGTATTCAAAGAAGCTGCTCCATGTCAGGCTACCAGTGTCCTTGTCGTTTTCACCCGTCATCAACTGTGTTGGATACATCCTCAGTAGGAACCAAACGATGTTCTTGTCAGCTAGAAAGCAGGCTTCCCCCTTGTCATCATGAGGAAGTTCAATATCACGTAATGACCTAGCCTGTCATCTGTCCTTCAGTGTCAGTTTACTACTTACTGGAACGAATTTGTCTGGTTCACTGATAGTCAGTTTCCTGGTTTTCTTAAGGGGCACTGCCCCCACTACCTCCCCACTTCCTTCTCCCTCAAATGTGTACTGATAAATTATATTTGTTGTAGCATCAAAACTACCACCATCTTGTGTCTCTGAATGGAAGTTTAAGTTATCCAATGCATAGTGGTTAAAGTGTCCTGGTGTGATGTTTGTTGGAATGAACAACCCTTCCCTTTCTTCTCGTTCAGAAACATCATTGGCGGCTGTTGTGATGTGTCGCTGAGCAGTGGGATAACTGATGCAGTGTCCAAATTTGTTAATCATTGTCACAAGGTTTTTACTACGTGTTTGCTTCAGAATATGTAGGGCAACACCGATGTGTTTGGGAAGTGGCTGCCTGCTAAGACATCCTACAATGTCCTGTGCCAAATTCAGTACCTTCTCTTCATCATCTTTGGTAAGCTCGACTTTGCCATCTTCACCGAGACACTCATCTCCCTCTGTTAGTAACCATGCCAAGTGATTGTACAAGTCGACCGGGACTTGACTAGAGGCACCTTCATATGGTATTTCAATTTCATCACTGACTGGGATTGCACACCCTACCTTTCCGAATTTTTCTTCTCCCGAAGCCGTGGACGAAGCCGTGGACGGCTTCTGACTGATGACGGTGATGATGATGAGTAAATAGAGGCAATGACACTTTTCCAGACAGTATGTGGTTTGACTTGTCGTTTTAAAACATGTTGAAGAGTACCGTGCAAATAGATAGTGTGAATGCCCGATTTTGGTGATTTTTTTGAAGTTATGCAAATCTAAAGTGACATACATGCCAGTAAGTTAAGTTCAGTCGGGGCATTTCTTTCCCAAAAACATCAGAGGGGTACAAACAACATATTTTGGGTGTAAAAGTTTGGCTATATTGAGCTTGAAGTAGGAAAAATGTGATTTTATTTACTAAAGGAGCTAAACTTTTAGCTTAACCCACTTTCCGTGACCTTTTGACCTCTGCTGACCTCATGGATGGTCCAATCACGTTGAATCATGTTTCATATAAAAGCCAACTTTATAACAAAAAGAATGAGTGGTAATTTGTTGCACTCACCCCTGTATTATGGGATATATGGTCAATTGAATTTCCCCTACCCCTAAATTTCTTGCTTTTTTACAGTTGACGCCCCAAGTTAAAAAACGTCCCTACAGAATTCGCGCAATCCAAACTACCTTGCTAAAGTCACTTTTCTGGTGGCTAACAACCCCACAGACATGATCTAGGGGTCAAACATTTTATAGCAGGGGTGTCACTTCAAAATCAAATTTTGAGGTCTCGGATCCCAGACTAAATAAAATTTTCTGTACGTTAGCTTTTGTAGACATATGCGTAGCCATTGTGTACAATGCTTATACTCTATCGGATGGTGGTCTTGTGAGAGTTCTTGATTTTATCGAAATTTTTTGTATTGGAATTCAGCACTTTGTCCACGTTCGGTGGTCCACCTCCATTTGTGTGTTGCCACTTGATGTATCATCACTTCTTCCCTCGATAGTCTGCACACGAACCGCCATTGCATCTCCTTTCACCTGTGATTTGGAATGAATTTTTTGTTGGAGTAAGAGTGTAAACTTTTTGAATTTTTTGAAAAAATAAAATTTTTCGTAATTCTTTTTTGCATTTACAATGAAAATAGGGTACTGTAATTTTTTCCAATTTTTTTTTTTTTTACCTTAGAAGAGCTCTTCCATATAAACTTTTGTTCAAGCTTGTTGTCAACTGATGACTATGCTGGAAAATAAAATCGATGACAAAACCATTGATTATTGCACGTTTTTTGTAGTATTTTCTACATCCGAGTACAAGAAACTTAGATAGCAGGGGGCATTTAGGCCACCATGCCTGTACTGTACTCTATCCATGACTCGTTAATATACTGTACCGGTAATAGATAAGTACGTACATCGATGATACTAACCCAATCTAAAGGACCACTCAATTCAGGCTATGAGGAGTAAAATAGGACCACTGGATCTGTATGTTATCTGGGCCATGGCCTAATGTTGTAACCCAAATCTGGTATAATTCTGACTGGTGGGTCTGGAAAAAAGATTTTTGAAGAAATTTACTAAGTCCGCCATTTTGACACACTTCTGGTCACGTGATTGGCATGCCCTCCGCAATTTAACATCAGGACCCTGTCTTTATGTTGTAACCCACCCTGGGGCCGGACCTAGTAGGGTCCCATAACGATTCTTTCAATTTATTGTTTCATTATGGGAGTATTGTTCTAAATATAATTACATTGCCATGGGGAGTAATGGAGTATGATGCTATTGCCACCCTCTCACATAGAATAAACTACCGTGGGAAGAATTAATATAATGACTAACTGAATGCACCCAGCGTTGCCCGGGTTCTTTTTGAATGAATTTAATCTTCTGTACATGGGGCTGACGTGAGCCCAGTATCAGTTAGTGCTCAACGATTCCTTGTTCTTTCTTCTGTCGGGCCCTGCGAGAGAGAATTTTGAAAGCATGTGTTGCAATCAGTCAGATATTCCTATTAAGTGCATAAGTTGTACTTCAAGAGAATTTTGAAAGGAGAAGAAAATTTATTGCGAAATGGGCCCAGCCCGGCCGAGGCGGCCTCGACCGGCCTCGCCACCTAGCCTATAACCTTCCTGGGGCCCGTCCCGACATTTTCCGTTCTTTTTGAATGAATTTACTACTATAATTCAGCTTTTACTCGTGGCCATAGAAGATTGACTACTATAATTCAGCTCAGCTTTTAATTGCGAAATGGGCCCAGCCCGGGCGAAGCGGCCTCGACCGACCTCACCACCTAGCCTATAACTCTCCCAAGGCCCGTCCCGACATTTTCAGTTCTTTTTGAATGAATTTACTACTATAATTCAGCTTTTACCTGCGGCCGTAGAAGATTGACGACTACAATTCAGCTCAGCTTTTAATTGCGAAATGGGACCAGCCCCACTAAGGTGGGCCTCGACCGGCCTCGCCACCTAGCCTATAACTTTCCTGGGGCCTGTCCCGACATTTTTTGTTGTAGAGGTTTCCTTCTATCTTTCACTGTTCAGGAGATTAGCGCGTGCAGACAAACAAAGAAACAAACAAAAACTTTCTTTTATATATATATATATATATATATATATATATATATATATATATATATATATATATATATATATATATATATATATATATATATATATATATATATATAAATATATATATATAAGATAAATAAAGAATACAGAAGATAATCGTGGCATTGACGTAATGATGTAAATGAACACGAGTGTTGGCCAATGGCCAAACGCCATCTGGGTAAAAACGGCTCAAGAAACGAATCCGCATATACGAATAAGTGAATAACACCCAAATTTTCTACGGCATGTGATTCTGACGACGAAAATACGAAAAACTCGATGTAGGTTGTTTTTTTTATATCGTATTTTCGTGTACATGTCAAAGAGTTTCACCCACGAGAGGAAAGATTTCTGGTGAGCTGTCGACGATGGCACTTACAAGTTCCAACCAATGACAGGGGAATATAATGTGACGTCCCTGAGGAAATTCAGTACAGTACCGCAGTACGTACTGCACTTATCTTGTAACTTGAAAAAAGTAAGCCATGTCTGCTTTTTGCCAACACAAGTCTGGTGCTCAGAAAGTAAACATATACAGTCTCGTGAAAAAGTAAGTACACCCCATGTAAAGTTTTGACTTTTTCAATATATTTCAACATGCAGCTATTTGATCTTCATTTCAACAATATTGATAGATAAAGGTGATGTAATATAACAAATATCATGAAACATTTACATTTTGTAGCCCATTGTATAATTTAAATAAACATAAATGCAAATTTCGAATGTGGAAAAAGTAAGTACATCCTTGGCTCTAATAGGTGGTATTGCCCCCTTTGGCAGAAACCACCTCAAGTAGGCGTTTCTTATACGGAGTTATAACTGTCTACCAGTCTCTGACATCGACTGGGAGAATTTTTTGCCCACTCCTCCATGCAGAATTCTTTCAGCTGTGCGATGTTTGTGGGGTTTCTTGCATGCACGGCTCGTTTCAAATGCCCCCACAACATCTCGATGGGATTTAGATCCGGGCTTTGACTTGGCCATTCCAGAACCCTCCATTTCTTTCTTTTCAGCTATTCCTTGGTGGATTTACTGGCATGTTTAGGGTCATTGTCATGTTGCAAGGTCCACCGTCGGTTGGGCTTCAACTTTCCGACAGATGGCCTCACATTATCCTCAAGCACCCTCTGGTACAATGAAGAATTCATAGTGGATTCTATGATGGTGAGCTGCCCAGGCCCTGATGCAGTAAAGCTGCCCCAAACCATAATATTTCCACCACCATGCTTTACAGTTGGTATCAGGTTCTTGTGGTCAAATGCTGTCATTGGTTTTTGCTAAATATGTCTTCTGGTACTGTGGCCAAATAGCTCTACCTTTGACTCATCTGTCCAGAGCACATTGTTCGAGAAGTGCTGGTCTTTGCTTGGGTGTTCATTGGTAAACTTTAGTCTTGCCCTGATGTTCTTTCTGGACAGCAAAGGTTTCCTCCTGGCACACCTCCCATGTAGATCAAATTTGTGCAGCCTCTTTCTAATGGTAGACTCGTGCACTTTGACATCAACAGTGGCAAGAGCTACCTGCAGGTCCCGTGATGACATTCTGGGGTTCTTAGAGACTTCTTTCAGCATCTTGCGGTCTGCTCTCGGGTTGAACTTGCTGGGGCCACCTGGCTTGAACAAGTTGGCAGTTGTTTGGAATCTTCTCCACTTGTACATGATCTTCCGGACAGTCGAATGACTGATTTCAAAATGTTTGGACATCTTTTTAAATCCCTTCCCAGACTCGTAGGCCAACATAACCTTCTTTCTGAAGGCCTCAGAGAGCTCTTTTGATCTAGGCATGGTGACGCCGCACACTTCAACAACAAAGAGCAAACCAAACTAAATGTCTGAGGTTTGAAAAAGACAGGTTCCTCCAAGATCCTCTCTGACGATGTTCTAATCATTTGCACCTGAGCTGGTGCACCTGATTCTAATTTTAGGTTTTTGAAGTAGTGATAAATGTAGGGGTGACTTTTTCCACATGCGAAATTTGCATTTATGTTTATTTAAATCATACAATGGACTACAAAATGTAAATGTTTCATGATATTTGTTATATTATATCACCTTTATCTATCAATATTGTTGAAATGAAGATCAAATAGCTGTATGTTGAAATATGTTGAAAAAGTCAAAACTTTACATGGGGTGTACTTACTTTTTCACCTGACTGTATATCTATCTATAATTCCAGTAATCTCTGTGTGTTTGTTTGTACGTTTGTACGTTTGTACGTTTGTACGTTTGTACGTTTGTACGTTTGTTTGTCTGTGACCGCTGTTTCTCGACAACCACGGGTCCGATATACTTTAAACTTGCCAGGTATATTGCTGGGGACCCGAGGATGTGCCTTTTCAAGGTTTCATATTAATCGGACAATTACTTACCGAGCTATGTCCAAAAAACGATTCAACCAATCAGAGAGCAGCGAACTATCGCGTGTGCCGAACGTGGCGGACACACTCTGCCTCGGATGGCACATTTGAGAGCGTATTCATTTATTTCACGTTTGCAAACTATGTTGGCGCTATGTTGGCGTTAAACTATGTTTTAAAACTAATAAAAACCCCGGGGGGATTGTCACTGTACTCGCACGAGCAGATGGCGGAAGTGCCTGACCGCCAAGTGAAGTCCGAGCAACTCGCGGTCGAAGGTACTGTAACGGCGTTCGGGCGGGCGAAGCTGCCGGCTAAAGAACGCCAGCGGTTGCCAAGCTCCGTTTTAAAACTAATTAAAACCCCGGGGGGATTGTCACTGTACTCGCAAGCCGTTCGCCGTTCGCTTTGGCGTTGCGAATGGACCAAAACATTTCATGCACCAAACCATTTCATGTAAAGCGTTCGCCGTTCGCTTTGGCGTTGCGAATGGACCAAAACATTTCATGAACTAAACCATTTCATGTAAATAGAGGGGGGGATATAATTTTAGATATAGATATAGTACGGGCATGCCCTAGTATATACAATATATACAGTCAGGTGAAACAATATATATATATATATATTGTTACGGACCGCGGATAAGATGTTGGTTTTTGCCGAGCGGAGGCCCCGCAGCCCTAACAGTTACCCCGACTAACCCGATTCCTGAACGTTGGCCGGATCGCGCCACAGATATTCAATAGGGAAAAGACTAAGGCGACATGGATGTGAAGAAGAAGAAGACAAAAAGGTTGGAAATACGAATCTAATTTATTTACTATTTACAGGCTCAAAAGTAACCAAGGAGAAGGAAGGATAATAAAATAAAATAGACAGAGGGACGGACCAGAAGGACACAGTGAAAATCGCTAGCTTATCCTATGCAGTCTTTATTAACCCAGGGACAGAACAAACAAGGACAGACTCACGCGGGGAATGATGATAGGACTGGCGGGAGATGGATGGCTGGAGGGAGAGGAAGGTCCAAGGGTACTGCAGCACGATCGGCGGTGCCGTTTCCTCAAAACTGCCGTCAAGGCCCCAATTTGCTGTCGTTGCTGCTGTGGCTGCGGCTGCTCTGGGGACGTCGCGTGCTTTGCCAGGACTCGTCTGGTCCAACCACACAACTGAACAACGTGCTTGCTTCTTGCCCAACTCTCTTGCTTGGTCCAACTTTGGCGAGCAAGGCGACGAATAGCAGGCTTTGTGCTTCCCTGGACGATCTCTTTTGGACCAGAATCGCTGCTGGATGATCTCTTCTCCTGGACAATAATCGCTGCTGGATGATCTCTTTTTGGATGATCTCTCTAGATGATCTCCCCTCTCTCTGGATGATCCTTGCGCGCGCGCTTTTTATAGCGCCTCCGGCGATCAAGCCACCGGCCTTTAGGACATGCCCATCGGTGTGCTCACCTCGGCCCTGATTGGTCGGCACGGCCCTCTAGCTCCGCCCTTGATGACGATGGGCGGGCACGCCTTTCTTCCCCGACCCGAGCACATGTTCAATGGTGGTTTTGGAGGGGATGTAATTGGCAATCGAGGCTTGGCAATGACGAAAGGGGAAATGGAGGTTTTGGGAATGGGAATGATGAATGAAGGGAATCTATCTATTTCACTTGGTGCAATGGAGTGTCATCTTAATGGAAGACAAGGCCTTACCCTAATACACATAATAAAGATATAACTATCAACCAGGGGGAAATCTATGATTGGCTGACGTGATTGTTTATGACCTAAATATGGAACGCCCTTTGACCTTTATACATAACTGGAGTAAGGAGGGTCCAGAATCAAGCAATATTAATAAAACGCACAATAAAAAAAATACAATCCTCATATCCACAACACTGCACCCTCCTCCTCTTAGGCACGACCCGGGCCTATAACTTTAACTTAGTGTGACACGTAGGTGTAGTTCCCTCTACTTTTAACCTGACCCTGAGTGCGACAGTTTTAAAACATAAATAAATATGTCCCGCTGCTCCATTGCACCCTACCTAACAGACTCACGCCCACAGCTAACCGAATTGCGGAATGGTCTTCAAACTATACACTGACGGTGGGGAGCATTATTTACAATGACTCTGCTTTTATTTACAAAACTAACCCAGGACCTGTGATTGTTCTTTTGGGGGGGAGAGACAGTCTGCTCTGCATCAATGCACCATGAAAGCACCCAAAACGCACCAACACACCCTCAAGCACCAATCGGTGCACAGTCATCACTGTCCATGAATAAAAATAAAAACAACAACCCCTAACCCTGCAGGTGGTCTCTTGCTCTTCGGCTCCCTCTGCTGGCTATTACTCTCTTCCTGATGTTGTCTTTCTTTCATTTTCTTACTGGCGGCCTATTGGTGGAAATAAAATGAAATGCACCCAACGTGTCCATTTTTATTTATTTATGGCCCACAGGGGCCGACTAGTGTGGTTCACCTGTGGGGCATCGGTGCCCTGTGGCCAAGGTCCGCCAGCAAGATTTCGGGCCTTCATGGCCGGTTCCAGCAGAGGGGCCATGCCCCAACCCATGGGGTCCATAAGTGGTGCTTGGCCACAGACATGTGGTCCATAATGTGGTGCATCGATGCAGACAGCTGGTTCTGGGAGTTCCGGGCGCACAATGGCGGACTCACGCACGCTCCCCTCGGCGCCCAGTGGCGCACAGGTCCTCATGTGGGAGACAAAAGGGGGGAAAGACAGATGAGCGAGGGGCAAGGTCACAAGGGTACACATCAATAAGGCAATGCAAGGTGAAGTGCGTACGGGGAGCGAAGTGAGAAAGCTCGTCCCTACCGTACGTCACCCCCCCTGTCACCTACACTACCCTTGCCCTTACCCCATATGTATAACAACCTACACATTTACCAATTCGTCGCTAATGTCACGTCTTCCCCATATTTCCCCTACACCAAATTCGTTCCCACAATCCCTCTAACCAAAATTTGCCATCACCCAATTCATCATCAATCCTCATAAGGAGGAAGAGATGGAACATCAAGCACAATGTCACACCCACGTCATGATGCGTCTCACAATCCAAACCATTCGCATCATAAAAATAATAAAAACCACCTGGCATGGTGTGGAGTACCATCGTTACCTCAGGTGAGTGGATGTAGATGGTGCAAGGAGATTTTCATCCTAACTACTTTCTAAATGACATTAACACACTTTACACTACCCGGGGTCTTTCCCTGCCAATCCATTGGCCAACTTACACTCTGGGTTCTAAAAAACAATTCCCATTGACCAAACTGTGGTGCTTCTCAATTTGAGGTCTCACTCCCCCGATTCATCTCCCGGTGCCCTTGCACAATTTCTGGGCTGAGACGTGTAGCTCTCCCAGCAGGTCTACCCACCTGCACACCTCCACCACTGTAGTTGCCACCCGAGCTTACCTAGCTCCTCACCTAACCTATCTAACTGGGGAAAGCCCCTCCTGGCTCTGTCACCCCTCGGTGCCCTCTGGCACTGGGCTACCCGGGTCCGTCCTCCGGATCCTCGGGCCCCATCCACAACAACTCTACCGGCTCCCAGAGTCCACCTGCGGCCTCACCTGGCCGACATCCTCACAGTGGTGGAGTGCCCAAACCAACTACACACACTAACAGGCTACACGCCCAGCCATTTCCGCAACACTAATGCACCCATCCAAATACCATTCTTTCACCCGCACCACAGATGCCAATATCCAACCACAATTTACCTATACCCTCTACCTAACACTTACACTACCCTCCCCGGGTATTCGTGATGGGGGTCCATCCTTCCCCCATTCACACCTTCGCACCATCCACTCCACTCCATAGTTTCCACCATACTCACTCCACGACCATCCATTCCAATACTCCATATATTCCACACTCCAGGTATTCCACACTCCATGTATTTCACACAACCATTCTCCGTTCACCTGTTGTTGCACACCTGTGCAATCTTACCTGGTGCCACCTGCACCCTCCTTCCTTCCTGGACCATTTGGTCAGCACAGTACTCATCACCATCACTCACTCAAACACTGCTCCATACACCTGTTCAGTTGCACACCTGTGCAATCACACTACAACTCACAATCATTTACTCATACCCTGCTCAATACACTTCCAATCCTCACACACACGGCATCATCTGCACTACCTGTTGCCCTGCTAACTTAGTGCTCCCCGTCTTCCCTTTAAACTAAGCACATACCACGTCATTATTATCCACTCTAATCTACCTGCGTCCCCACTACAGGTATCATTGTCACTACCTAATCTTACCGTTACCTATTGTCATCTTCTCTAGATCCCTATCATTATATCCTAACCCTCCCGGGCTAGTTTTCACTGCCATAAACCCCATAAATCTAGTGCTCCTTTGCCCCCGTGGTGTAGGATGGCAGAGTTGCCATCCCACCACATCGGGCATCTTCCACTACCAATTTTACACATCAAATTTCAGCCAATCAAAAATTTGCCAATCACTACCCATCATCTGCCAATCATTACTCTGCCAATCCTTTGCCAATCATCAAATTTTGTTTTTCTAATTTCGGGGCCAAAACACTATCCTCATCATTACGTCTACTCACTAGATCCTCTCGGTGCGCCAATTCACTTCTACAGCCCGGCTTCGCACAGCCGAGCCATGAATGCGGGTTGCTTGGTGCCGGCGGTTGGATACGTCCAGCATTCGGTGCAGGGACTGGTGTTTACCCGGGCCGAGATCCCACGCACCACCTCGGCACGGAGCCATCCAATGGCCCGATCTCGACCTGCCGGAATGCCTCAACAAAAAGGGGTCACCATGACGACCCTTCCTATCGGGCTGCCCGCTCCGCCTAGTGGAGCACGGACGCGGCCGTTCAAAGCGCGGCCCGGCGTGGATCGCGTACGGCGGTTCTTTCGAAACCGCCGTGGTTCGGATCCCCGCTGGTCCTCGCGGCACGCGAAGCTGCCCCGCGCGCACCGAGGGCCCGATTCGGCTATACGTCGCTCCAACCGCTAACCCGGTTACCGTCGATGCTTCACCTGCATGCTCACACGCATACGCTACCCCTTTCACCCTCACCGAGCTCGGTGCTCCAACGCCGCCCGGACACCCCACGTACTTCGCTATTTCACTCGTTCTTTCGCTCACAGACTTGGTCACACACCTGACCACCGCACACCTTTGCACACACTCGTCGTTCGCACAGCTCACCAACACACCTCTTCGCGCCCCTCCTTAGTCACCTCCTCGGTGACAACCACAGGTGTGCTCTCACTTGCACACCCAACCACGTGCCTCACTACTAACTCAAGTGTGCATTCCCACACACGCTCTACCATTCCAGGTGTGCATCCTTCCATTCCAGGTGTACATCCTCTCTCACCTGTCACAACCAACTCACGCTCCGTGTCACTCTCACTACTCTTACCTCCACTCTCGGTCGCGCATTCACCCTTACTCTCGACAGCGCACTCTTTCCTCATGCACCCGTCCGTTACACACCTTTCTCACGCACACTCTTGTGCACACTCTCCCGTTACACCCTCTGTAACACTCACCACAGGTGTGCATTCTTCCTTACTTTTGACAGCGCACTCTTTCCTCATGCACCTGTCCGTTACACACCTTTCTCGCGCATCCTCTTGCGCACACTCTCTCGTTACTTCCTCCGTAACAGTAACACTCACCACAGGTGTACACTCTCTCGTTACATCCTCTGTAACACTCCTCACTTTGCACTTCCATGTGCCCCCTTGCACACGCGCTACGACCAACTCACTCTCGACAGCACACTCACTCCTCGGCGCGCACTTTTTCCTCACACACCCCAGAGTCGGACATTCTCGCACACCTCCTCCTTCGCACACCATACCTGTCGCACACTTCACCAACGGCCTCTCACGAACACCCGGGTCCACAACAACCCCCAAGCCGACTGAAGCTCCCCTCACATCATCTACATTTCCGAATATATCGCCACTCACCTTGGCACCTCGTCTCCGCACCTCCTTCACCACCTGCAAACTCTTTATTTGGTTAGCGAGCACATCATCACAATTTGAGCACCGACCTTGTACATATTCCATCACCTCCTCCTGTATTTCTCTCTTAGTTTCTGTCCATCTCTTCTTAATTTCACTCACCTCCTCTTCCACTTCCTCTAATTTTTCCTTTACCTCCTTCATTTCCCGCTGCGTCTCCTCTATCTCTTCCTCTAAAGTCTAACGCTACCTTGACCGTCTCTATGTGCGTCCTCACCTCCCGGTCCTTCGTCTCCATTACTTCTGTCACGTCATCCAACCTCGTTGTCAGTCCCTCACGTACCATCTGACATTCCTTCTGTGTCGCTATTAATTCATTTTTAATGTCTTTCTGTGTCGCTTTTAACCCTCCTAGTACCGCAGTGTTCCTTTGTACCTGCTCCACTAACTCTGTCTGTCCCACCGTCAGCTGTTCCACCTCCTGCGTCAGGTCCTCTATGCCCCCTTGTAACCTAGCCGTATTATTCCTCACCTCTTTCTCCATACGCTTTTCACCTCGCTTTACCTCCTCGCGTACCCCCGAGACCTCCTCGCTTACACCTCGTCGTATCTCCTCCTTCATCTCCTCCCTCTCTTTTGTAGATGCCACCCTCATCTGTCCCAATTCATCCCTCTGAGCATCCAATTTACCTTATAACCCGATTTTCACCTCTATCTGGTTCCCCATCCGTTTGATTTCCCGGGCGGATTGCTCCCCTACTTCCCGCAATTTGCCTTCCATCCTATCTTCTAGCCCCCTTAACCCATTTTTCACCCCCTCTATCTGATTCTCCTGGGCAGCCATTCTATTTTCCACCCCTGTTAACCCATTCTTCACCTCTTTTATCCCGTTGTCTAACCCCTCAAATTTCTTGT
Source organism: Myxine glutinosa (assembly GCF_964187855.1). Taxonomy (NCBI): domain Eukaryota; kingdom Metazoa; phylum Chordata; class Myxini; order Myxiniformes; family Myxinidae; genus Myxine; species Myxine glutinosa. The sequence goes on from NC_136265.1 coordinate 173,212,724, forward strand.
CTAACCCCTCAAATTTCTTGTCTAACCCCTCAAATTTCTTGTCTAACTCCTCACCGGTACCCCTCGCTTCGTCCCTCATTGCTTCCATCATTCTGCTTTCCATTTTCTCACAATCAGCCCTCCTTCTGTCTTCCATTTCTTCACCCGACTTAACCATAAGGGCCCTCATTTCAGCCAGAAATAATTGCATGTCTTCCACCGTTGGTACAAAGGGTGCGGCTCTATTTGGTGCCGCTGTAACCACGTGCGCGAGAGCGCCATTTTGCGCGCCTGAAACCTCCTCAACCACCTCCTCATTGCCCTCCTCCATATGATCCTGGGTTACTCCTAACCCCTCTCCTAGTTCCCCCACCGGCATCCGATCGCCTTGACTATCCATGGCGCGATTTCAAAATTCAGGTTTTCCTAAAACAAAACAAATTTCGGCTGCTCCAAATTTTGACCAAATTTTTTCTTGATGTTTTAAAAATTTGGTTCGGGCCTCGTATCTCACTCCCAGACACCAATTGTTACGGACCGCGGATAAGATGTTGGTTTTTGCCGAGCGGAGGCCCTGCGGCCCGAACAGTTACCCCGACTAACCCGATTCCTGAACGTTGGCCGGATCGCGCCACAGATATTCAATAGGGAAAAGACTAAGGCGACACGGATGTGAAGAAGAAGAAGACAAAAAGGTTGGAAATACGAATCTAATTTATTTACTATTTACAGGCTCAAAAGTAACCAAGGAGAAGGAAGGATAATAAAATAAAATAGACAGAGGGACGGACCAGAAGGACACAGTGAAAATCGCTAGCTTATCCTATGCAGTCTTAATTAACCCAGGGACAGAACAAACAAGGACAGACTCACGCGGGGAATGATGATAGGACTGGCGGGAGATGGATGGCTGGAGGGAGAGGAAGGTCCAAGGGTACTGCAGCACGATCGGCGGTGCCGTTTCCTCAAAACTGCCGTCAAGGCCCCAATTTGCTGTCGTTGCTGCTGTGGCTGCGGCTGCTCTGGGGACGTCGCGTGCTTTGCCAGGACTCGTCTGGTCCAACCACACAACTGAACAACGTGCTTGCTTCTTGCCCAACTCTCTTGCTTGGTCCAACTTTGGCGAGCAAGGCGACGAATAGCAGGCTTTGTGCTTCCCTGGACGATCTCTTTTGGACCAGAATCGCTGCTGGATGATCTCTTCTCCTGGACAATAATCGCTGCTGGATGATCTCTTTTTGGATGATCTCTCTGGATGATCTCCCCTCTCTCTGGATGATCCTTGCGCGCGTGCTTTTTATAGCGCCTCCGGCGATCAAGCCGCCGGCTTTTAGGACACGCCCATCGGTGTGCTCACCTCGGCCCTGATTGGTCGGCACGGCCCTCTAGTTCCGCCCTTGATGACGATGGGCGGGCATGCCTTTCTTCCCCGACCCGAGCACATGTTCAATGGTGGTTTTGGAGGGGATGTAATTGGCAATCGAGGCTTGGCAATGACGAAAGGGGAAATGGAGGTTTTGGGAATGGGAATGATGAATGAAGGGAATCTATCTATTTCACTTGGTGCAATGGAGTGTCATCTTAATGGAAGACAAGGCCTTACCCTAATACACATAATAAAGATATAACTATCAACCAGGGGGAAATCTATGATTGGCTGACGTGATTGTTTATGACCTAATTATGGGACGCCCTTTGACCTTTATACATAAGTGGAGTAAGGAGGGTCCAGAATCAAGCAATATTAATAAAACACACAATGAAAAAAATACAATCCTCATATCCATAACAATATATATATATATATATATATATATATACTGTATATATATATATATATATATATATATATATATATATATATATATATATATATATATATATATATATATATATATATATATATATATATATATACTGTGTATATATATATATACTGTGTATATATATATATATATATATATATATATATATATATATACACAGTATATATATATATATATATATATATATATATATATATATATATATATATATATATATATATATATATATATATATATATATATATATATATATATATATATATAACAATATATATATACTAGCCGAAACCCGTGGAACATCCACGGAAGGGAGGATGTGGTGTATGGATAGAGTGTACCATTATGGATGGCATAGGGGATTTGCTTGTCCGAGTAAGAGTTAGGAAGAACGATGAGAATGAAGAGTGCGTATATGAACAACGATCGCCGACACCGGCACAAATGCATGCTCTGGATTGTCCACTCAGTGGACGGCTTGCTGTCGCCTTCGACTGTCCAATCAGATGAGACAGCTGGCTTAACGTCCTCTGATGCGACGTCACACCTGCGAGGTATCAGGAGGCGGGAACGGAATCCAAAACAGAAGCTAAAGTAAAGACCATCGGAGATCTCCTGCGGCAGCGTTTCTAACCGATGTGGTAAAGTACAGTACGTACAGTAAAGGACATTCACATTGATCCGTTGATTAACTATAACTGACCTGCGCCGCCCTGCTGTAGCTTGACATGTTAGCAGGTACTCTGACCTTTTTCACAACTTCAAATGGCGTTTCATAAAATCATGCTGTGACTCGACATGCGCCGCACCATAATCATTGGCTCATAAAACCCTACACTGCTACAGAGGATTATACTACTGTGGAAGTGTAACTCAGTGTAACTTATTGATTGGCACTGGTAACTCATTGATTAAAGACTGGTAACGATTTCGTAAATGGATGCCAAGAATGTGCACGAACATGGTAATCTCTTGTCCACCTGGTCACAGCCCCAGGCTGGAGCACCCCCCTATCGTTTGGTAAACGGAACTCGCAGCAGGAGGGGAGCGAGCTGATGCCAGGACTCGGTGCATGCATGACCTCGGGGCATTAGCGGAGAAAGGATTAACATTCAGCGGACAGGGGATTAACTCCAGTTTGTCCATATAAACCAGAGCAAACGTTGAGTCAGGGAGACTTGTGACCAGAAGCTCTGACCTACGGAACGGAACGGAACCCTATGAACAGCGCTGAGAGAGAGGACTCATACTCAGAACCTCTGCCCGACGGGAATGGCGGAGGAACATCGGCCGAACAAGAAGGACCATGCGAATAGAGTTAACCTGGTCTATTGAGTTAAACGGTAGTTATTTGGTATTGGAATGAAAGTGAACAACCAGTTAATAAACCAGACCTTTTGTAAAACCTGTGTCGTGTAACTTGGAGTCTTGAGTCTCCCCAACGAATTCCCCGACAATCTGGAGGCACCACTGGGATTTCGAGTGGACGTCGCCAAGGTAAGTATGGCGTCTTGGGGATCTGTCCATTATGAAATATGAATTCTGAAGATGGAGGATTTGGTGTGTGGGACTTGTGATTGTCCATAGGTAATCCAAGGATGAAACGTTTTAAATGATTCTATTTATTCGTGAGCTTGCGAGGACATGATGCTGGGTATTAAAAGCCTTGCCCAGATCTGCGGGCAAATCGGCTCATGAAGTGCACCATGAGGCGATTTGTTTGCCGGTTCGGTAAGGTCCGTACACGTGTACAATCGTGTACACCCGTTTTAAATAAATATTTTTTTTCAGTTTTCCCGCCATGTCCAAAACTCGTAGTGCTTTTGTGGAAAAGCAATGGCAGACCACCCATTGTCACCACTTTCATGAGCTCAGAGAAATAAAAAATTCCAAATTCCACTCTGATGGCTCAATGGAAATAGGCAGCAGAATGAAAATCAACAGACAATGGAACAGCTAGCGACGAGTGTTTGTGAGTAACAACCACCCTCTGGTCGAGGCTCATAAAAAAAGTGATACTTATTGATTCGGCACGCTTACAATAGATATTAATGGCGAAGGTTGTGGTTGGTTCGATTTTGCGAAATGAACGTTCTTTGAGACAAAGTTTAATGGGATTAAAAAAAAAAAAAAAAGTGTAATTTTGTAAGAATTAAGATATGATTTTTGTCGACATTATAAATACTTTAATATATGTAACGATTTTTGTAACGATCGTCCTGCAAAATGTCTGCTCGTTCTTTTTCCTTTGAGTCGTAAATTCCTGTTGAATTCTCATTAAAATGCGGAATTAAGTACGCTGTGTGATGATGGAGATCCTTGATGACGAATCAGGAATAGTGAATGAGCAAACAAATATCACGGATGGTACACCGGATAAGGAAAATGTAGATGAGACCCCTTTTGCTCAGGTGCTGTGCAGCGCTGCACAAAGATCCATATGAGCGGGGCATGGGTGCTGTGTAATTAGTACACAAAGAACCAATTACTAGGGTGCTGAATAAACACAAAAGATCCATTGGAGCGGGACACCCGGTGCTGTGATTTATTCAAAGAACCAAATTTTGTAAGAATTAAGATATGATTTTGTCGACATTATAAATACTTTAATATATGTAACGATTTTGTAACGAGCGTCCTGCAAAAGGTCTGCTCGTTCTTTTTCCTTTGAGTCGTAAAATCCTGTTGAATTCTCATTAAAATGCGGAATTAAGTACGCTGTCTGATGATGGAGATCCTTGATGCGAATCAGGAAAAGTGAATGAGCGGACAAAGTCACGGATGGAACATTGACAAACGGTTTTATCTATTATTCGTGTTTTTTTTTTCTCTAGCGATCTGTAAATACGGGTTTTTTCGCTGTGTAAATAAATGCGCCAGTTCGTCTGACACGCGTCACTGAGAAACGCGCGTCTGTAGGCTTGCCTGCAGTTGGGACCGTGTGTTGGCAAGGAGGCGTACGTAACTGTTTTCCGAGGTCTGTAGGGCACGTACATTCGTACACTAGGGCGCGTACACCTGTTTGCACATGCACATTTGCTTAGCACTTGTAAACGTACCCCTGAGCTGCCCGCTCAGGGTGTGCGATTAAGGCAGCGGGCAATGGAATTTTATATACAGATATTTTTTTTGCACTTGCTCAAAGCACGCGACTTGCTCGGCGTGCGAATGAACGTGCGAACAAATGAACGTGCGTGCGAATGAACAAACACTTATGGAAGAAGTTGAATGATATGATTGAATATTCTTCACACTCAGGAAGAAGTTGAATGATATGATTGGATATTCTTGACAATCATGGAAGAAGTTGAATGATATGATTGGATATTCTTCACACTCATGGAAGAGGTTGAATGATATGATTGGATATTCTTCACACTCATGGAAGAGGTTGAATGATATGATTGGATATTCTTCACACTCATGGAAGAAGTTGAATGATATGATTGGATATTCTTCACACTTATGGAAGAAGTTGAATGATATGATTGGATATTCTTCACACTCATGGAAGAGGTTGAATGATATGATTGGATATTCTTCACACTCATGGAAGGAGTTGAATGATATGATTGGATATTCTTCACACTTATGGAAGAAGTTGAATGATATGATTGGATATTCTTCACACTCATGGAAGAGGTTGAATGATATGATTGGATATTCTTCACACTCATGGAAGAGGTTGAATGATATGATTGGATATTCTTCACACTCATGGAAGAAGTTGAATGATATGATTGAATATTCTTCACACTCAGGAAGAAGTTGAATGATATGATTGGATATTCTTCACACTTATGGAAGAAGTTGAATGATATGATTGGATATTCTTGACAATCATGGAAGAAGTTGAATGATATGATTGGATATTCTTCACACTCATGGAAGAGGTTGAATGATATGATTGGATATTCTTCACACTCATGGAAGAGGTTGAATGATATGATTGGATATTCTTCACACTCATGGAAGAAGTTGAATGATATGATTGGATATTCTTCACACTTATGGAAGAAGTTGAATGATATGATTGGATATTCTTCACACTTATGGAAGAAGTTGAATGATATGATTGGATATTCTTCACACTCATGGAAGAGGTTGAATGATATGATTGGATATTCTTCACACTCATGGAAGAAGTTGAATGATATGATTGGATATTCTTCACACTTATGGAAGAAGTTGAATGATATGATTGGATATTCTTCACACTCATGGAAGAGGTTGAATGATATGATTGGATATTCTTCACACTCATGGAAGAGGTTGAATGATATGATTGGATATTCTTCACACTCATGGAAGAGGTTGAATGATATGATTGGATATTCTTCACACTCATGGAAGAAGTTGAATGATATGATTGAATATTCTTCACACTCAGGAAGAAGTTGAATGATATGATTGGATATTCTTCACACTTATGGAAGAAGTTGAATGATATGATTGGATATTCTTGACAATCATGGAAGAAGTTGAATGATATGATTGGATATTCTTCACACTCATGGAAGAGGTTGAATGATATGATTGGATATTCTTCACACTCATGGAAGAGGTTGAATGATATGATTGGATATTCTTCACACTCATGGAAGAAGTTGAATGATATGATTGGATATTCTTCACACTTATGGAAGAAGTTGAATGATATGATTGGATATTCTTCACACTTATGGAAGAAGTTGAATGATATGATTGGATATTCTTCACACTCATGGAAGAGGTTGAATGATATGATTGGATATTCTTCACACTCATGGAAGAAGTTGAATGATATGATTGGATATTCTTCACACTTATGGAAGAAGTTGAATGATATGATTGGATATTCTTCACACTCATGGAAGAGGTTGAATGATATGATTGGATATTCTTCACACTCATGGAAGAGGTTGAATGATATGATTGGATATTCTTCACACTCATGGAAGAAGTTGAATGATATGATTGGATATTCCTCATACTTATGGAAGAAGTTGAATGATATGATTGGATATTCTTGACACTTATGGAAGAAGTTGTATGATATGATTGGATATTCTTGACAATCATGGAAGAAGTTGAATGATATGATTGGATATTCTTCACACTCATGGAAGAGGTTGAATGATATGATTGGATATTCTTCACACTCATGGAAGAGGTTGAATGATATGATTGGATATTCTTCACACTCATAGAAGAGGTTGAATGATATGATTGGATATTCTTCACACTCATGGAAGAAGTTGAATGATATGATTGGATATTCTTCACACTTATGGAAGAAGTTGAATGATATGATTGGATATTCTTCACACTCAGGGAAGAAGTTGAATGATATGATTGGATATTCTTCACACTCATGGAAGAGGTTGAATGATATGATTGGATATTCTTCACACTCATGGAAGAGGTTGAATGATATGATTGGATATTCTTCACACTCATGGAAGAAGTTGAATGATATGATTGGATATTCTTCACACTCAGGGAAGAAGTTGAATGATATGATTGGATATTCTTGACACTCATGGAAGAGGTTGAATGATATGATTGGATATTCTTCACACTCATGGAAGAAGTTGAATGATATGATTGGATATTCTTCACACTTATGGAAGAAGTTGAATGATATGATTGGATATTCTTGACACTTATGGAAGAAGTTGTATGATATGATTGGATATTCTTGACAATCATGGAAGAAGTTGAATGATATGATTGGATATTCTTCACACTCATGGAAGAGGTTGAATGATATGATTGGATATTCTTCACACTCATGGAAGAGGTTGAATGATATGATTGGATATTCTTCACACTCAGGGAAGAAGTTGAATGATATGATTGGATATTCTTGACACTCATGGAAGAGGTTGAATGATATGATTGGATATTCTTCACACTCATGGAAGAGGTTGAATGATATGATTGGATATTCTTCACACTCATGGAAGAAGTTGAATGATATGATTGGATATTCTTCACACTTATGGAAGAAGTTGAATGATATGATTGGATATTCTTCACACTTATGGAAGAAGTTGAATGATATGATTGGATATTCTTCACACTCATGGAAGAGGTTGAATGATATGATTGGATATTCTTCACACTCATGGAAGAAGTTGAATGATATGATTGGATATTCTTCACACTTATGGAAGAAGTTGAATGATATGATTGGATATTCTTCACACTCATGGAAGAGGTTGAATGATATGATTGGATATTCTTCACACTCATGGAAGAGGTTGAATGATATGATTGGATATTCTTCACACTCATGGAAGAAGTTGAATGATATGATTGGATATTCCTCATACTTATGGAAGAAGTTGAATGATATGATTGGATATTCTTGACACTTATGGAAGAAGTTGTATGATATGATTGGATATTCTTGACAATCATGGAAGAAGTTGAATGATATGATTGGATATTCTTCACACTCATGGAAGAGGTTGAATGATATGATTGGATATTCTTCACACTCTAGGAAGAGGTTGAATGATATGATTGGATATTCTTCACACTCATAGAAGAGGTTGAATGATATGATTGGATATTCTTCACACTCATGGAAGAAGTTGAATGATATGATTGGATATTCTTCACACTTATGGAAGAAGTTGAATGATATGATTGGATATTCTTCACACTCAGGGAAGAAGTTGAATGATATGATTGGATATTCTTCACACTCATGGAAGAGGTTGAATGATATGATTGGATATTCTTCACACTCATGGAAGAGGTTGAATGATATGATTGGATATTCTTCACACTCATGGAAGAAGTTGAATGATATGATTGGATATTCTTCACACTCAGGGAAGAAGTTGAATGATATGATTGGATATTCTTGACACTCATGGAAGAAGTTGAATGATATGATTGGATATTCTTCACACTTATGGAAGAAGTTGAATGATATGATTGGATATTCTTCACACTTATGGAAGAAGTTGAATGATATGATTGGATATTCTTCACACTTATGGAAGAAGTTGAATGATATGATTGGATATTCTTCACACTCATGGAAGAAGTTGAATGATATGATTGGATATTCTTCACACTTATGGAAGAAGTTGAATGATATGATTGGATATTCTTGACACTTATGGAAGAAGTTGAATGATATGATTGGATATTCTTGACACTCATGGAAGAAGTTGAATGATATGATTGGATATTCTTGACACTCATGGAAGAAGTTGAATGATATGATTGGATATTCTTGACACTTACGGAAGAAGTTGAATGATATGATTGGATATTCTTGTCTCACGAATGAAGGATGAGTTGCCTTTAGTGGTTGCAAAGAAAATTTGTGGAGACCAGGCAAAATGGGGAAATATGTCAGATATGACCCTAGGACAGGACGGTGATTCATCAATTGACATGAGGTACGAACCAGAGGTGACGACCGATGAGATTCGATCTCAGTCAATGGATGGACCTGTCCTGACATCATTGGGGAAAGGGCTTATGCAAGGAGTCATTCAAAATGATTAATTTGATTTATTGATGAATATTGATGAATTAATTGAAATTGAATAATTGATTGAATTGTTGATTGATTGAATCTAATTGATTGAATTTAATTGAATAAATTTAACTGAATAAATTGAACTGAATAAATTGAATTGAATATATTGATTGTTTGATTGATGAAAATGCGGTCTCAAGAAAGAAGCTTTGATATCTTTGTGAGATATTATCAATGTGGAGACAACCTGGGAAAATTGAGCAAGGTGGTGAGTTTATATACAGATATATATGTGCGGTTACCATTGTGTGATTTCCCCGTCAACAGAGCGGACACCTGAGGATTCACCCATTTCATACTGACCCTCCGGCTCATCTGCAAATACTGATCTGTGAGATTGGATTGTGCAAAAGCCACAGCTGAGGGAGATTCTCTGGAAATCACCGTGTGAACAGGTGGAGAGATCCTTCCTGGAGGTAGGAGTGAAGCTTTAGAGGAACCTGGAACAAGCTACAACACATCCAATGCTACTTTGATAAAAGGTGGAACAAACTCCAGTAGATTTTATTTATAGTACATATAGTACAGGTGTGTACAGGTGCATTCCAAAGCGCAGATCCTAATCTACCTGGTACATTGAGTGAATATTGAGTGTTATTCACATACAGGCAGAATGGGAAATGGAGCCTGCAAGAATACACAAGGACAACCAGAGATTCCACAAAAAGGTACTTGTACACATCATATGTACGACCGTTATGGTGCCGAAGCTATAAGGCAGGTCGAGAATTGGTATTTGTGGACAAAGGGACATGATGAGGAGTTTCCAAGAGATGGTACATTTGAGCGAAGTCGATTGAAAAGATTGGAACAAAGATTGAAAGCCAGGAAGAGACAGAATCTAACGGTAGACTGGCTTGCATTCCATCTTTGGGATGGTGAATCCAGACAACGGGAACAGCAAGAACGGATAACGGATCTAGAACTTAAAATAAAAAGGATACAGGATACAGTGGAGGAGACAAATGCACAACTGCCCTCGAAATTAGGAATGAAAGTGACAGTTGTCCCATCTGATTTCCAGTTGTCTCCCCAAAAAGGACGGTACAGAGAATTTTTTCGTGTTTCAGGAGATAACGAGAGATTGCAGTGGCAACTCAGGGATGTAGAGATGCAGCCCAGCAATACAAGTGCACAGGTGCACATGTCGGTCGAAGACCTCAAGGGAAGGAAGAAGAAGAAGAATCAGAGCAACAATGTTTAATGGGATCGATTACAAACACACAGTGTGGAGCGAGGCTCAAGAATGCACCGCCTAACACGCAGCGGGCAATTTCTCAAGACACTCGCTGAAAAATAAGCAAAAAGTCATTTCATTTATAGCAAAATATCAGACAAGAATCTGCGCTAAAGACATAGCAAACCCTGGGCCATAACGACAACACCTCCCATTGTCCCTTCCTACAGAAGGCCAAACTTAGACAAACAGATGTAAGCATTGGATGGGCTGAGCTTTTTTGGCTCTTTATCTAAACATATCAGACCCGAGCGCAGGCCGAAGTAAATATTCTCATACACTAGGCTAAATGGTAGATGAATGATTGGATACACGTGCTGAATACATTAACAATCAAGGATATGTAATGTCTATATTTCTCCCGAGGTTGGTTACGTCTTTGTTTTTAGGAGACATACTAGAAACTACAAAGATATATAATTAATTATTCCCTTTGCGAAGAAGGCGTTTAGCGACATGTTTTCTCTGTACGTAGGTCGCGACCATATTATCTACTGTTTGGCACATACATTCAAGGACTTGCTTACTGGGCTAAGGATCCACCCTGCACGTCGAGCCTCGAAACCACATTTTGTCCACTCGCCTCTGCCTGCAGCTGAGTTCAAATCAGTTTTCAGAAGCACGATATATAATTTCAGATGTTATACTCAATTGAGTCATGGGGTTTAAACCCTAATGGCTGACAGTTCCTTCCTTTGTCTTTACAAGACAACTCCTTGGAAAGACACCGTATACAAAGTGATTAGCATCCCAATTAGTCACATGCTAGGCACGACATAGCGTCACACATGCTCAAGAAAGATATCGGCCCTAACTGGCCGTCTAACATTCAACGTATAAATTGTTAGCCATAATTCGCGACGACGACGCCTGGGTAAGAGATTGCTGCCGCCCGGCCAGATTCCGAATCCACCCTCGTTCCGGCGTAGGTGCGACCCGGTTGCCAGCCAGATTTAGGGGCCCTCCATATGCAGGCGTGGTCCTCGCGAATTAGGGCAAACAATCGACGTCCAATGCCATCAAGCCTTGTACATGTGATTGCTCTGTGGAAGAAAAGGAGGCACATTCGTCATCACCAATATCCATCTCCTCATAATCTGTGTCAACGTCAGTATTCAAAGTGTTGGGTGTTTTAAGCTGAGACGATCCCAAAGTGGTTGTTACGGGTGGTGTAAGTGGTGGTGAGGGTGGTTCTCCCGGATATCCCGGATACATGTTTGCCATCCGCTCCTCACTGCTGGCATAATAGCAATAGCTCTTAAAAGAACCTACACTTTCTAAATCACAGGTATAATCATCCCAACTAAAATCATAATCATTATCAGAATCCCAAGCATCAATAGGTTCATCGTTTTCCCCACATACTCCTTCCTTTTCTGCCAATAACATATCCAAAGCCACTTGATTCTGCATCACCATCGTTCGCATATGCACTAATTCGTTTTCCAATTGTAGTTCTGCGATTCGAGTTTCGTTTCCAATTCGTTCCATTACTAATGCGAGACTATCTATTAGCCAATCATTCATAATACATAAGAGGCGTTAGCCAGTACACGCAAGGGGTTTTCCACACAAGTATCACAGTCATCACAAAATTCAATACAGGCAGCAGCCAGTTCCCACATGGGATCAACACAAGTATCACAGTCATCACAAAATTCAATACAATTTTCTGGAGCGCTGGTCACAACTGCCTTGTTGAAGGGCCCATTCAGGTCGACGGCCTCTGTGGTCAGAACCATAGTCGTTGTCGGCGGCTTCTTCACTTTCCATCCTGTAAAATACTTTCTTACACACACCATGGTCAAATTCCTAGCCCCCCGTCCCACCAATTGGCATTTAGTTACCTTATCTCTCAGATGGTTGGCTTATTCATAGCCGCATTTCCTGTGTCGTGTCTGGAAATTCAAATGCCATATTTACTTTCACCAATTTCCGAAAATACCTTCCTTTTAATCATCTTCCCTACATCTAATAATACATGATTTACCAAATTTACCTTGGGAAAAATGGATCCCAGATAACAAGTCCCTCCCCACTGGTCGGGTAAGTATGGATATGCTTTATTTCCGCAAATAAACATTACTCCATGGGGTGGGATAAGGGCCGAGGCCATGCATTTACTGATCTCAACGCGGGTGGCGCTTGGTGCTCCCCAAGATATGGTTAGCTTGGTTACGTTATGCTGGGCTTGGTCATCTATGGTTATTACAAGGGGGCCTCCCTTTTCTCTCCCTCTGGTGTCGGATGGCAGGGTATGGGTACATTCCGAGGTTCCCATCTGAACGTGTCCCTTTCCTATAAGACACACCCGTCCCTTTTGCTTTGTCACCCAGACTGGATCAGGTGGTTTGTCTAACAAAGCCTGCTTAATGGGTGGGGTATATCGAAACTCCCGGGAACACACTGCTGGGGATTTTGGGCCTATCAGTTCCAAGGTTGTGGTCAGACATGGGGTACGCAAGGGTCCTGAGCACATATCTCGTAGGGACAGGGGCAGCACTACCATTTCTATCCCTGTCGTACTGGTGTGGGGAAAATGCATACACATCCAACAACGTGATCGGTTCTGTACCTTCGCCATTGCACGGGTCACTGTCCAATACGTATTTTCCTTTGGCTTTTTCCTGCTTTCGATCCGTCGGTGCGGAATTAATATGTATGAGATGCATGATGGCCTATAGTCGTAGGGGGTCTGTGACGTCATGAATTCACATTGTAGTATCAGAGTAGTGCCGCTGTTCAGTAATACATGCGTGGTTAAATTGTTCGAGTCCTTTCCCCATTTGTAACCTGGCCTGGCCATGTTTACTATTGGTGCGCTGCCTTGTCGTGGCGCTTGCTTCAGACGACTGAGGGCAGCAAAACCTGTCTTCCTTCCATGTGAGTCTGTGTACAACGCCCTCCACATTATCCGTGTCCATACGTCTTCCTTTACATGGCAGCAGGGTATATTTATCCTTTGACCCCAGATAACTCTCTGCCGGTAGACCTTAACGGTTTGGTCGCCATATGCATATGTCTCCGTGTTCGCCCATGCCCTCGTGTCCCCAGTGCTGGCAAAGCAGTATATTAAACTAAGTGTGATTGCCACCCCTAACAGGCGGTGGTGCAGCATCCTCGATCTGTGGTGGTGCGTTTGAGGTGTCTGTGTTTGTGGGTATGGCCAACTTACAATGTGTGGCATGTACCCAGGACGACTTGCCCTCACAAAACACCGCTGTTGGTGTGATCAGAAGAACTTGGTATGGCCCCGTCCACCTTGGTTCGAGCGCAGTCTTATGGGTGAAATGCTTCACCAGCACGTAATCTCCTGCCTCGACGGTGTGGATAGGCTTGCTTGTTGGCTCCGGTAGGGCCTCCCGAACGCGTTCATGTATGCTGCGTGCCACATGGGATAGACCTATGCAAAACTTTAAAAACATGTCATCCATGATAGGTAATTCAAGGGCTGCCATATCCACTGGCGCCGATGCCGTTGACATATAGCGCACGAGCGACAGACCATGGTAACCACAGTCGAAAGGCCTGGTGCTGCCCAGGTGGAAGTGACCTGCCTCATCACCCCCCTATGGCACACATGGCCATTTTGATGCGCCATGCGTGCCAACCATGGCAATAAAGCTCGCGGTTCCACGGATTTGTCATTAATCGTCCACATTTGTCCTTCTGCGGGGCGCTGAGCTCCCAATTTAATCCAATCTTAATGTTCTACGTTTGAGGCCGCGGCTTGTAATTGTATTACATCGAACTCTGTAGGTGCGGATGTCGGAACGTCTGTCTGGGCAGTCGCTTTAGCGCCCTGTTTGCGTGTAACTACTGGCATATTATACCCAACTTGTTGGTTTGCCGCTAGTGCTGCTGCTCCGTCGGCTCGGGCGTTTCCACGGGCCACAGCGTCGTCTGTACGCTGGTGACCTCGGCATTTAACTACAGCTATTTCACGTGGAAGCATAATACTATGAAGCAGATTTCGCACTAAGTCCCCATTTTTAATGAGTGCTCCCGCTGAAGTGAGGAACCCTCTCATTTTCCATATGGCCCCTTTGTCGTGGACCACTCCGTGTGCGTATGCCGAGTCTGTATAAATTGTCACTGCTATCCTATCAATACCTGGACATTTTTTCCCTTCCTTCCTAGATACGCGAATTTCACACCAGTATAAACCACTGGAAAAATTATCTGAAAAATAACGAGCCTCCCTTTGAGCAATAATTTAATTGATGTGATTCCCATATACCTGGTGGAGTTCTGTTCACTTGGTCTGCAGAGCCGTGATCCAATCTTCACCAGCCCCCAATCACCTTCTTATCACAAAACAACAGTCCATAACTAACCACTTTTCTTTATTTCCTGTCTTCTCCATCAACTTTTATAATCTTTTCCCCTCCCTTTCTTAGCAAACCTTGCAAAGTCACTTGTCATTGACAAATGATCCATCTAATTCGACTTTCCTTTATCATCTTCGCACTTTCCATGACCTTCTTCACACTTCCCTTTAAACCTTTTCTTCAGACACAACCCACATGAGTTATGAATACAATTTCCCTTTTCAGGCACGTGTCTAGCCACTCACAAAGTGTCCATAAGACAACGTCATTATATTTCACAGAACTCCACCACTCTATTAAATCCTAAACATGCCCAATGGGCAATCCACGAAAAAATCAAAGCATTTTCAGTCCCCCTTTTCCCATACACTAGCCAATGTAAGTCAGCCAAACATAAACAAAGAGGTTCCAGCGAGTTGTGACCTCCATAACTCTAAACAACTCCGCTGGCACCTTTTAAAACAAACTTTCCCAGTCACTTACTAAAATAAAGTGCAGCTCTTGTCCGTAGATATACGTTAACCAAGGTTACATGAGACTTGACAACAATATTCCTGCCCCGTGGAGCAAGGCATCAGAGACAACTCCCCTCTCCACCTGAACTTATCCCAGGTAGAATTTAGCTACCTACAGAGAAAGTACCTGCACAACACATTTACAAACCAATTCGTCCCCTCGTATTAGGGGACGTCACAAATGTTCCACCACAATTCACAGCAGGTGACCACCCACCTGCCTTCTGTCGAAGTCCAGTTCAATTTCCATTCACAGATAGACAGACAGACAGATAAACAGACCGGGTGAAACCATAACCATCCATCCTTCCGATTGGACTCATGTCAGCATCACATGTCATTCTTGCCTTCATTCAACGCATTCTGCCATCCCAAGTCGGCCAAATACAAGCCCCGGCCATGCCGTTGAATAAACACCCAGTCGGACTGTCAGCCTATCATTTTTGACTTTCACTCCCAATTTTACTCATCCGGATTGCCCAACGCCCGTAGGCAATTTGGGGAACTCCTTGTCAATCCATGACACACATCAATGACACACACACAATAAACACAAATACACGCTGCAATGACAGATCATTCATTCCCTTATACACAAATACCTGTGCTCACTCCAACACATTCAGTGCGTAGCTTAACTTAAAATACTCATCGTCCTACCTTTCTTGGGCTAGTCCCTCCTGGTAGTCCTAAGATCGGGTCGCCCCCCGATTCCTAACCTTAAACGCAGTTCTCACGCCGGAGTAACTTAACACCTATTATCTATCACCCACATATGGGTCTACCTGCTTCCCACGCAGGAAGCTTACCTGAGGGATATCCCTCCTTATCTCGGGCGCCCTGTATAATCGATTCATTACCCACTGTTGCTCTGGTTTAAACTAAATATGGTTCGGAATGCAAGCCAGGTGGTACAGCCGACAGAGGTCCACACGTCCAAAGCAAGGCAGGAGGCTTCAATTTCGATGTGCAAAAATTGCTTACCCAAATTAGGTGCCGGCAGGCCTCCTTTCCGACCTGGAACGTGAGGGTCCACCTCGTCTGCACACTTGGATGATCCCACTTCTGACACCAAAATTGTCGGTCGAAGACCTCAAGGGAAGGAAGAAGAAGAAGAATCAGAGCAACAATGTTTAATGGGATCGATTACAAACACACAGTGTGGAGCGAGGCTCAAGAATGCACCGCCTAACACGCAGCGGGCAATTTCTCAAGACACTCGCTGAAAAATAAGCAAAAAGTCATTTCATTTATAGCAAAATATCAGACAAGAATCTGCGCTAAAGACATAGCAAACCCTGGGCCATAACGACAACACCTCCCATTGTCCCTTCCTACAGAAGGCCAAACTTAGACAAACAGATGTAAGCATTGGATGGGCTGAGCTTTTTTGGCTCTTTATCTAAACATATCAGACCCGAGCGCAGGCCGAAGTAAATATTCTCATACACTAGGCTAAATGGTAGATGAATGATTGGATACACGTGCTGAATACATTAACAATCAAGGATATGTAATGTCTATATTTCTCCCGAGGTTGGTTACGTCTTTGTTTTTAGGAGACATACTAGAAACTACAAAGATATATAATTAATTATTCCCTTTGCGAAGAAGGCGTTTAGCGACATGTTTTCTCTGTACGTAGGTCGCGACCATATTATCTACTGTTTGGCACATACATTCAAGGACTTGCTTACTGGGCTAAGGATCCACCCTGCACGTCGAGCCTCGAAACCACATTTTGTCCACTCGCCTCTGCCTGCAGCTGAGTTCAAATCAGTTTTCAGAAGCACGATATATAATTTCAGATGTTATACTCAATTGAGTCATGGGGTTTAAACCCTAATGGCTGACACACAGATCAGACAACGACAGAAACCGGTGTTTCAAGTGTGGAAAGATGGGACATTGGAGAAGAAGATGTCCGTATGTCAACAGGAAGACAAGTTAATAGGGTAAACCAAGATCAAGGGTACCAGTGCTGACCGATACCTCAGACAATGATTAGGCCTTCATTGCGACAAATCCCAAATGACGATTGGCCTCAACAAATTAGATTACTGGACAAACATGAATAACTGTCGATGATTCTTGGGTCTGAAAAGTTTTCGGAGCAAGAATTATTCATTTTTCTTTTGCTTGTAAGCAAATTAGTAATTAATTGATCACATGCCGAAATTGGATCTTTTATGTTGGGCACACAATTTTAAATTTACAAAGTTGGAACAATTGCTTTGCAAATTTTTGAAACCAAGTGACAAGGGTCACATGATGATCAGGTGGGAATTTCGGACTAGTGTTCCGCATGATTGATAGGTCAGTGGTCGACTGACATGCAAATGGGTGTGTAGTCAAATTAGGATAAATTATGGTGGGAACTGAAAGGGTAATTTCAATGTGACGTCATAGGGGTTTTCTAAGAATAAACTTTTTGGTCCATTTGTGTATTAGCGCTTATAAAATTGAAGGACAAATTTTGAGAAATTGAAATAAAGTTGACACCCATCCGGATCTGTAAATAAGGGTTCCAACGCAAACAAATATGCATAGTGCATGCGTGTGTGGGTATTTTGTGTGTCAGTGTTTTTTTTGTTTTTGTGTATCAATCTTACAAGATTGTTGACACCGACAGTGTGCCTTGTCTGGAAAATAGATAGTTCCATGGGGATGGGATCGCATATCGAGAGAATTCGTAAAAAAAAAAAAAAAAAATAGAAATATAATTTGATTATAAAAATTATCACTTTTGTCAAGGGAGATGGAGAATAAAGATTTGATTTGCTGAGGTATGAGCAGCTATTCATTAATAGTAAAAATTGGGAGTAATCTTGGGATTCCATTGTGATCGAATTTATTTGAGAATCAAAGCTATTTATGGATATGAGCTTCATAAAAATGTGGGAGTACAAAATTAGCCAAATTTTGGAGAGGTCTTACACTGACTTCCCAGAGTACTCTGCTCATGGATTTTTATATATATAAACTTGAATTTTATCAGCATATAAATTGTGCTGTATGTATGGATGTGTTTTAGGCATAGATGATATGGGAAAATAGAAAAGAAAATTTTGCTGGTTTGAACTATTGTGGGTTTTCAGTTCTGGAGTTCAAACAAAGTCACTGGTTAACAGATGAGAAAGGATAGTAAATAAATTATTCGATGCTGGGCAAATTAAGTACGATATTACTAAGACTTATGAGAGCTATTGTTCTTCCTTACAGCAGTGGTTGAAAAAAGGAAATTTGTTGAGATGGGAAACATTTTTCGAAGGTTTATTAAAGTGTTATAATATGACATGGGGCAAGGCAAACTATTGGATGGGAAAATTAGATCTGGCTATAGAATAAATTTATTGACCCCTTGAAGTTAATTCTTCGAATCATTGTTTCACTGGAATTTTTTATTCAAATTGGAAATAGTTTGGTAGAGCTTTGGTTAAAACCTTTGGTTGCGGTATCTTGGAACGAAATGATAAACCATAGGAGATTGATAAGAATAGAAAAAATATGGACCCAAAATAGAAAGTTGGATTCATGCCCCTCATTGCAAACAAGCACATGGGGCTAAGGTGGACGATCCCACAGAAAATAAGGCTGCACCTAGCAGCCCAGCAGAACATTCAGTGGCAGATAAATGATAGTCGTGATTTACAGTCATTTGAATTACATTTTAACACCCCTTGCATTGATAAACATTACATTTTCAACATGTGATATTCCTACTTGGGATAGTGACATTTAGTTGCCTACATGACATACAATTACCTGCTGATATTAATACAACATGAGTGAAAAAATGTATCACAACTACACTCATGATCAGGGGATTGAGTTCAACCCCGGGAGATAGGGGGATCAGGGTAAGACAAATAATCTGATTTATGTTACATATTAAGGGATTTTCTTTATTTACCTTTTAGGAAGCTTGTTAGTTTGGTATATAATGTGGAATGTCATCGACATATAATTATGTCATAGGTATGAATATATACAAGGAGTAGCAGACTTGTTTGTTGGTTTAGTAGTTATATTGGCAATTGTTTTAGTGGTGGCTTGCTTGAAAGCCTTAGTGACGGTGTGTTTGAATAAGGTAACCAACAACACGATGATAACGCATGAAGTGACAAATGAGGAAAGAAATGTGGAACCAGAAAAGGAAGACTTTTATGGCGACATAAACAGTAGAATTAAGATAATGGCATAACGACAATGTTATGAGTTGTGTCAATTACAATATCAGTGAACTCATATCACCACGAGTGACACACTGGTAGGAAAAAAAAAAAAAAAAAAAGGGAAAAGAAAAAAAGTGGAGAGGAATTATGGTAATAATACATTATGCTTAATTTGTTGGTTTGGGAAAATTGTTGTTGGGAATTAGGTATTCCCGTTTGTGATTGTAATCATATACAATTTATTTTCTTAGAGTAGTGCTAAAATACCTGCATGAGTTAATTTTTGAACTATATTAACCTGAAAGCAATTGTGGATGCTATTCTTAGTTTAGTAGTGAAATACATACCTGATTGAATATTATTTGTGTGACGCATATAAATGAGTATAACTTTTTGAATGATGTAAGGGAAAACAACAAATTGTTGAATGTGAAACTGTCGGAAGATATACATGATTATGCTGATTTCATGGTAAGATGTACCCTATCTGATTCAGTGTGTGTGGAAAGCAGATTCAGATGTGACTGAGCATAAGGATAAGACGAGATCACATTTTGAAGGGAGTGCTAACGGAATTGGGAAGAAGTTCGAGAAAGAAAATTTGTGGCTAAAAAATGAAGTTAATCGTGGCATACACCCTCTTTCTCAAAGAATGATGAAGACATTCTCCCGCGTAACTTGGAGATGAATGCTTACCTTCACCAAGGAAATTTATGTGACCATTTGCCTGGATCACACTGCAACATATGAAAGAAAGGCGATCACTTACTCTTGTTCGAAGGCTTCGAACATTCACCACATCAGAAGTTGCAGGACAACGACATTTTACCTGCAACCTCTGTGAAATGCGGGGACATATGTTATTACTTCACCAACGTCCGGGGAACCAGCATGGAGCTGCAAAAAAATGGCTGTGCCCTTGTCACAACAGCTGTGCACGATTCTGCTTGTTGCTCCTGGTAAGGACCATGAATGACCTGAACACCATGGTCCCAACATCATTGTGGATGCATCCGGCATCCCTGTTCCACATCTTGCTGGCCAATCAACGTCACACCAATACTTGCTGCTCACTCATAATGAGGGAGGAGGCAAGTCGACTACAACTGGGCGAAGGCCTTGTTCAAGGAATCATTATGGTTCACAGCAAAAAGTGGCAAGAATGCTACATGGAGAGAAGGGTCAGTCTATGACTCCGCAATGTTACCACAACAGCGAAATCCTACACGAAGTAGTGCAGGAGCTATGAAGACATTAGGAGAAAATGTTTCATACCTGGATTCAAACACAAGTGATCAGCCCTTCCTTTCAAACAAAGTCAACATTTGTGTGGAGGCAAACGTTTTTTGCCAGATGGTGCAGATGCTTTACAAAACTTGAAAATGAAGTGAAATTGTTGTATCTTGGTGATGGTGAAGTGTTGTTTTGAAAAGATATTTGTGATGCAAATGCAATAGATTGAACAATATGGAAGGAGTCAATGACCAACGAAATGTTTTGTGATTCCTGCAGGATGACGGTGTATGCCTAAGGGAATTTGATTACCAAAGTTATGATTATTTACTTATACTTGTAATGATGTTTACTTGTAGTGATTGACTGTTTACTTATATTGATGTTTAGATTAATGGTTAATATAAACAAAAACAAAAAGATGAGGGAATTGTGGAAGTGTAACTCAGTGTAACTTATTGATTGGCACTGGTAACTCATTGATTAAAGACTGGTAACGATTTCGTAAATGGATGCCAAGAATGTGCACGAACATGGTAATCTCTTGTCCACCTGGTCACAGCCCCAGGCTGGAGCACCCCCCTATCGTTTGGTAAACGGAACTCGCAGCAGGAGGGGAGCGAGCTGATGCCAGGACTCGGTGCATGCATGACCTCGGGGCATTAGCGGAGAAAGGATTAACATTCAGCGGACAGGGGATTAACTCCAGTTTGTCCATATAAACCAGAGCAAACGTTGAGTCAGGGAGACTTGTGACCAGAAGCTCTGACCTACGGAACGGAACGGAACCCTATGAACAGCGCTGAGAGAGAGGACTCATACTCAGAACCTCTGCCCGACGGGAATGGCGGAGGAACATCGGCCGAACAAGAAGGACCATGCGAATAGAGTTAACCTGGTCTATTGAGTTAAACGGTAGTTATTTGGTATTGGAATGAAAGTGAACAACCAGTTAATAAACCAGACCTTTTGTAAAACCTGTGTCGTGTAACTTGGAGTCTTGAGTCTCCCCAACCAATTCCCCGACACTACCACCGGAAGCCGGCACTTGGTTGTCCACAGAGGGAGGGAAGAAACACACCATGTGGAATGAAAAACAAAATGCTTTAAAATATTCAAGAAAGAAACATTTTTTTTCATTTAATATTCCGTAAGTATTTATTGTACGACTAACGATTGTCAAAATAAGAACCTGCTTTGGGCAATCGCACACTATACCGTCGAGGCCGCTTTTACAGAATAAGAAGGAAATAATTAAATTAATGCTTTCCTATTTACATCGTTGAGTCAATACGTCAAAAAATCATTTTTTCAACCTGTAATCACTGGTTGTAGGGAATGTAGATTTGACGATCAGCTGATTTATGTGTGTGTGTGGGTGTGTATTTTAGACTTGGACAATATAAGAAGGAAAATTGCTTTGCAATACATGCCGATTTGCAAGTTTCAGATCAATATCAGTAAGCAGTAAGCACGGCCCATTATTTAATGACACCACTCGACTGTCCAATCAGCGGACGGCTCGCATCGCCGTCGCCCAGCAGACGCCAATACGATGGCGTCGTAAGATGGCGTCGTATCGGCCGTTAATCGGATGCTTTTGGGCCCCAAAGTCGACTAATTCAGATTTTTCGAGTGTGGCTGTACGTGACAAACAAAGAGCGCGGTTCGTAGATCGTAAATCCATTAGTGCCGTGGGCATCGGGTCACTGGGTGCGGCGTAAAAGGGATAACAAAGTCGAGTCCTTACGGTATTATTATATAGATATATATATTGTTGCGGAGCTCAACGTCGGCCTTTCCCCTTACCAAGGGGGGATTAGTCCCCTTGTCTTTTACTCGCCGACATGATCCGGGGCTATGACGTTCCTTCAGGATGGCGTTAAATAGGTTGGTAGGCCGAATTCCTATTACCTAAGTACCAACGCCGCCCAGGAAGCAAGGAAATAAATCCCGCCCAAATCACGGTTATAGGTGGAAACGCTGAGCGATAGCGAGCCATGATCCGGGCCGTTAACAAGGACTAAACCCGATCTGAGCGGTTCCGAATCGTGCCACACTTACCCAATGGAGGAAAACACTGATACGGTCGAATCAGGAAAGACAGGAAGAACAGATTGGTTTATTCACACTTTGTACAGGAAGGAGAAGAAGAACACACAGTGCAGCCTTAACTTATCCCAGGACACGGGCCCGTTTCACACTCAGACACACTCACACGGGTATGTAGATGGTCAGGGTGATGGTCCAGGGATGATGGCGTCCAGGCAGTCCGCTCCGGTCCTCGACTCGCACCGCGAAGAAGATGGTCAGGGCGGCAAAAGCTCCCCGTGGGTCGTTGACGCGGATCGGACAATTACGGGGTTAAATGCGGCGCAAAAGGTAGGCTGGCTGGGCGGTTACTTGCGACCACGGTCACGTACGTAATAGAGGAACCGGCTTGGTGGTTATACCTGCGGTCACGGCCGCGTATGTAATAGAATAGCCGGCGCTATATGCGCTCCCAATACAGCTCAATGGCAAAGTGCCTCTCTCGCAGAAGTCCTTTCAGCACCGTCCTCATACAAAGCGCATATCCTCTGCAAGTCTTTATAGAATGCGCTCTCCCAACGAGTTCTTCTACAACGATTCTTTCGCACAAGTCCTGTCACAAAGCCCCTCGCTCATCGAGTCCTTCTGCACGAGTCCTTTCAAGGGCTTTGTGCGCACGCTTATATAGCCTTTTCAGTGAACCTTCCAGCACTTGCTGGATGCGCCTTTACCACGCCCTCTTAAACCATGCCCACCGAGCCCTGATTGGTTGTTGCCCTTACCGTCACCGCCTTCTGACATGCTGTGTGATGCGGCCACACCTCGTCCTCGCGTTCCACCCCCTTTCCAGGCCTACCTTGTGGCATTTGGCTGGTTTCGAGCGAAACCCAAAGGCAGCGAACGCTGCTGGCAAACGAGGTGGTTTAGCCGAATCGGGGCGCGGGATGGATGCTGCCCAATGAGGTAGATTTGGAGGGTGGCCGCAAAATGAACGGGACCTAAGCTTATTATTTATTTACACAACGCAGGTATCACTAGTGGAAATGGCCTTATCCTCACACATACTATGACATAACTAATGTTCTAAGGGGCCTATGTGTTGCATGTGGACTAACTATGGGGGCAAACCTTTAACCTTTATTGATGTTATATTTACACTCTCAGAACCGTAACACTGCACCCCTCCTTTGCCAGGCTCGTCCCCGAGCCGAACCCACACAAGTGAGTATGACCGGTTCTGATGCAAGTGTCAGGACTACTCTTTAACTTCGTGTGACACTTCGGTGTGGTTTCCCTCTACATTTACTCTAACACCCAGTGTGTGACAGTTTTAAACAGTAGATATGTCCCACCAACTGCGTTGTGTACTAACTATCAGACTCACGCCCACAATTAACCGAATTACGGAAATAATTCCCAAACTAAACATCAAGCCGGTGGGGAGCATGTTATTTCCAAGACTAACCCTAATTATTTACAACTCCACAACCCAGGACCTGTTCTTTTGTGGGAAAGAAGAGAAATTTGAAAAGGAGAAACACAGAATGCACTGCACCAATACACCATACCCCAATATGCACAAAAATGCACAATCATGCACAATCATCAAAAAATGCACAATCACATTTCAAAATAATCAATGATGTCTTGTGCTTGGCTGCTGGGCTGCTGCATCTTGGCTGCGTCTTCAGGCTTCGTCTTCGGTGTGCCATCATAAAAAACTTAAAGTCTTCTTTCCTGACACACCAAAGGAATTAATAAAAAGGCACAAACCGTGTCCGTTTTTAATTTCGGGCAGCGGGGCCAACTTAGGTGGTCCGACTGCATGGCATTGATGCCACTTAAAAACAGTGGCCCGAAGGGCACAAGGTAACGTTTGCAGCGATTGTTTGCCCCAGCAAAGGTGCCAGGCCACAGAACGTGTGGTCCATAGGTGTTCAACACTAACACAAGTGCGAAAAGTGGTTTTTCAACACTATCACAAGTGCAAAAAGTGGTTTTTCCACACTAATACAAGTGCAAAAGTGGTTTCCTGCATCAACACAAGTGCGAAAAGTGGTTTTTCAACACTAACACAAGTGCGAAAAGTGGTTTTTCAACACTATCACAAGTGCAAAAAGTGTTTTTTCCACACTAATACAAGTGCAAAAGTGGTTTCCTGCACCAACAAAAGTGCGAGAAGTGGTTTTTCAACACTAACACAAGTGCGAAAAGTGGTTTTTCCACAATAATACAAGTGCGAAAAGTGGTTTTTCCACACTAATACAAGTGCAAAAGTGGTTTCCTGCACCAACACAAGTGCGAAAAGTGGTTTTTCAACACTAACACAAGTGCGAAAAGTGGTTTTTCAACACTAACACAATTGCGAAAAGTGGTTTTTCAACACTAACACAAGTGCGAAAAGTGTTTTTTCCACACTAATACAAGTGCAAAAGTGGTTTCCAGCACCAACACAAGTGCGAAAGGTTGTTTTTCAACACTAACACAAGTGCGAAAAGTGGTTTTTCAACACTAACACAAGTGCGAAAAGTGTTTTTTCCACACTAATACAAGTGCAAAAGTGGTTTCCTGCACCAACACAAGTGCGAAAAGTGGTTTTTCAACACTAGCACAAGTGCGAAAAGTGGTTTTTCAACACTAACACAAGTGCGAAAAGTGTTTTTTTCCACACTAATACAAGTGCAAAAGTGGTTTCCTGCACCAACACAAGTGCGAAAAGTGGTTTTTCAACACTAACACAAGTACGAAAAGTGGTTTTTCAACACTAACACAAGTGCGAAAAGTGGTTTTTCAACATTATCACAAGTGCAAAAAGTGTTTTTTCCACACTAATACAAGTGCAAAAGTGGTTTCCTGCACCAACATAAGTGCAAAAAGTGGTTTTTCAACACTAACACAAGTGCGAAAAGTGTTTTTTCCACACTAATACAAGTGCAAAAGTGGTTTCCTGCACCAACACAAGTGCGAAAAGTGCTTTTTCAACACTAACACAAGTGCGAAAAGTGGTTTTTCAACACTAATACAAGTGCAAAAGTGGTTTCCTGCACCAACACAAGTGCGAAAAGTGGTTTTTCAACACTAACACAAGTGCGAAAAGTGGTTTTTCAACACTAACACAAGTGCGAAAAGTGTTTTTTCCACACTAATACAAGTGCAAAAGTGGTTTCCTGCACCAACACAAGTGCGAAAAGTGGTTTTTCAACACTAACACAAGTGCGAAAAGTGGTTTTTCAACACTAACACAAGTGCGAAAAGTGGTTTTTCAACACTATCACAAGTGCAAAAAGTGTTTTTTCCACACTAATACAAGTGCAAAAGTGGTTACCTGCACCAACACAAGTGCGAAAAGTGGTTTTTCAACACTAACACAAGTGCGAAAAGTGGTTTTTCAACACTAACACAAGTGCGAAAAGTGTTTTTTCAACACTATCACAAGTGCAAAAAGTGGTTTTTCCACACTAATACAAGTGCAAAAGTGGTTTCCTGCACCAACACAAGTGCGAAAAGTGGTTTTTCAACACTAACACAAGTACGAAAAGTGGTTTTTCAACACTATCACAAGTGCAAAAAGTGTTTTTTCCACACTAATACAAGTGCAAAAGTGGTTTCCTGCACCAACACAAGTGCGAAAAGTGGTTTTTCAACACTAACACAAGTGCAAAAAGTGGTTTTTCAACACTAACTCAAGTGCAAAAAGTGGTTTCTCCACACTAATACAAGTGCAAAAGTGGTTTCCTGCACCAACACAAGTGCGAAAAGTGGTTTTTCAACACTAACACAAGTGCGAAAAGTGGTTTTTCAACACTATCACAAGTGCAAAAAGTGGTTTTTCCACACTAATACAAGTGCAAAAGTGGTTTCTGCCCCAACACGTGCGAAAAGTGGTTTTTCAACACTAACACAAGTGCGAAAAGTGGTTTTTCAACACTGTCACAAGTGCAAAAAGTGTTTTTTCCACACTAATACAAGTGCAAAAGTGGTTTCCTGCACCAACACAAGTGCGAAAAGTGGTTTTTCAACACTAACACAAGTGCGAAAAGTGGTTTTTCAACACTATCACAAGTGCAAAAAGTGGTTTTTCCACACTAATACAAGTGCAAAAGTGGTTTCCTGCACCAACACAAGTGCGAAAAGTGGTTTTTCAACACTAACACAAGTGCAAAAGTGGTTTTTCAACACTATCACAAGTGCAAAAAGTGTTTTTTCCACACTAATACAAGTGCAAAAGTGGTTTCCTGCACCAACAAAAGTGCGAAAAGTGGTTTTTCAACACTAACACAAGTGCAAAAGTGGTTTTTCAACACTATCACAAGTGCAAAAAGTTTTTTTTCCACACTAATACAAGTGCAAAAGTGGTTTCCTGCACCAACAAAAGTGCGAAAAGTGGTTTTTCAACACTAACACAAGTGCGAAAAGTGGTTTTTCAACACTAACACAAGTGCGAAAAGTGTTTTTTCCACACTAATACAAGTGCAAAAGTGGTTTCCTGCACCAACACAAGTGCGAAAAGTGGTTTTTCAACACTAACACAAGTGCGAAAAGTGGTTTTTCAACACTATCACAAGTGCAAAAAGTGTTTTTTCCACACTAATACAAGTGCAAAAGTGGTTACCTGCACCAACACAAGTGCGAAAAGTGGTTTTTCAACACTAACACAAGTGCGAAAAGTGGTTTTTCAACACTAACACAAGTGCGAAAAGTGTTTTTTCAACACTATCACAAGTGCAAAAAGTGGTTTTTCCACACTAATACAAGTGCAAAAGTGGTTTCCTGCACCAACACAAGTGCGAAAAGTGGTTTTTCAACACTAACACAAGTACGAAAAGTGGTTTTTCAACACTATCACAAGTGCAAAAAGTGTTTTTTCCACACTAATACAAGTGCAAAAGTGGTTTCCTGCACCAACACAAGTGCGAAAAGTGGTTTTTCAACACTAACACAAGTGCGAAAAGTGGTTTTTCAACACTAACTCAAGTGCAAAAAGTGTTTCTCCACACTAATACAAGTGCAAAAGTGGTTTCCTGCACCAACACAAGTGCGAAAAGTGGTTTTTCAACACTAACACAAGTGCGAAAAGTGGTTTTTCAACACTATCACAAGTGCAAAAAGTGGTTTTTCCACACTAATACAAGTGCAAAAGTGGTTTCCTGCCCCAACACGTGCGAAAAGTGGTTTTTCAACACTAACACAAGTGCGAAAAGTGGTTTTTCAACACTGTCACAAGTGCAAAAAGTGTTTTTTCCACACTAATACAAGTGCAAAAGTGTTTTCCTGCACCAACACAAGTGCGAAAAGTGGTTTTTCAACACTAACACAAGTGCGAAAAGTGGTTTTTCAACACTATCACAAGTGCAAAAAGTGGTTTTGCCACACTAATACAAGTGCAAAAGTGGTTTCCTGCACCAACACAAGTGCGAAAAGTGGTTTTTCAACACTAACACAAGTGCAAAAGTGGTTTTTCAACACTATCACAAGTGCAAAAAGTGTTTTTTCCACACTAATACAAGTGCAAAAGTGGTTACCTGCACCAACAAAAGTGCGAAAAGTGGTTTTTCAACACTAACACAAGTGCGAAAAGTGGTTTTTCAACACTAAC
Source organism: Myxine glutinosa (assembly GCF_964187855.1). NCBI lineage: Eukaryota > Metazoa > Chordata > Myxini > Myxiniformes > Myxinidae > Myxine > Myxine glutinosa. Next base: position 173,241,190 of record NC_136265.1, read on the forward strand.
ACAAGTGCGAAAAGTGGTTTTTCCACACTAATACAAGTACAAAAGTGGTTTCCTGCACCAACACAAGTGCGAAAAGTGGTTTTTCAACACTAACACAAGTGCGAAAATTGGTTTTTCAACACTAACACAAGTGCGAAAAGTGGTTTTTCAACACTATCAAAAGTACAAAAAGTGTTTTTTCCACACTAATACAAGTGCAAAAGTGGTTTCCTGCACCAACACAAGTGCGAAAAGTGGTTTTTCAACACTAACACAAGTGCGAAAAGTGGTTTTTCCACACTAATACAAGTGCAAAAGTGTTTTTTCCACACTAATACAAGTGCAAAAGTGGTTTCCTGCACCAACACAGGTGCGAAAAGTGGTTTTTCAACACTAACACAAGTGCGAAAAGTGGTTTTTCAACACTATCACAAGTGCAAAAAGTGTTTTTTCCACAATAATACAAGTGCAAAAGTGGTTTCCTGCACCAACACAAGTGCGAAAAAGTGGTTTTTCAACACTAACACAAGTGCGAAAAGTGGTTTTTCAACACTAACACAAGTGCAAAAAGTGTTTTTTCCACACTAATACAAGTGCAAAAGTGGTTTCATGCACCAACACAAGTACGAAAAGTGGTTTTTCAACACTAACACAAGTGCGAAAAGTGGTTTTTCAACACTAACACAAGTGCAAAAAGTGGTTTTTCAACACTAACATAAGTGCGAAAAGTGGTTTTTCAACACTAACACAAGTGCGAAAAGTGGTTTTTCAACACTAACACAAGTGCGAAAAGTGGTTTTTCAACACTATCACAAGTGCAAAAAGTGTTTTTTCCACACTAATACAAGTGCAAATGTGGTTTCCTGCACCAACACAAGTGCGAAAAGTGGTTTTTCAACACTAACACAAGTGCGAAAAGTGGTTTTTCAACACTATCACAAGTGCAAAAAGTGTTTTTTCGACACTAATACAAGTGCAAAAGTGGTTTCCTGCACCAACACAAGTGCGAAAAGTGGTTTTTCAACACTAACACAAGTGCGAAAAGTGGTTTTTCAACACTAACACGAGTGCAAAAAGTGGTTTTTCAACACTATCACAAGTGCAAAAAGTGTTTTTTCCACACTAGTACAAGTGCAAAAGTGGTTTCCTGCACCAACACAAGTGCGAAAAGTGGTTTTTCAACACTAACACAAGTGCGAAAAGTGGTTTTTCAACACTATCACAAGTGCAAAAAGTGTTTTTTCCACACTAATACAAGTGCAAAAGTGGTTTCCTGCACCAACACAAGTGCGAAAAGTGTTTTTTCAACACTAACACAAGTGCGAAAAGTGGTTTTTCAACACTAACACAAGTGCAAAAAGTGGTTTTTCAACACTAACACAAGTGCGAAAAGTGTTTTTTCCACACTAATACAAGTGCAAAAGTGGTTTCCTGCACCAACACAAGTGCGAAAAGTGGTTTTTCAACACTAAAACAAGTGCGAAAAGTGTTTTTTCAACACTAACACAAGTGCAAAAAGTGGTTTTTCAACACTAACACAAGTGCGAAAAGTGGTTTTTCAACACTAACACAAGTGCGAAAAGTGTTTTTTCCACACTAATACAAGTGCAAAGGTGGTTTCCTGCACCAACACAAGTGCGAAATGTGGTTTTTCAACACTATCACAAGTGCAAAAAGTGTTTTTTCCACACTAATACAAGTGCAAAGGTGGTTTCCTGCACCAACACAAGCACGAAAAGTGGTTTTTCAACACTAACACAAGTGCGAAAAGTGGTTTTTCAACACTAACACAAGTGCGAAAAGTGGTTTTTCAACACTAACACAATTGCGAAAAGTGGTTTTTCCACACTAATACAAGTGCAAAAGTGGTTTCCTGCACCAACACAATTGCGAAAAGTGGGTTTTCAACACGAACACAAGTGCGAAAAGTGGTTTTTCAACACTAACACAAGCGCGAAAAGTGGTTTTTCCACACTAATACAAGTGCAAAAGTGGTTTCCTGCACCAACACAAGTGCGAAAAGTGGTTTTTCAACACTAACACAAGTGCGAAAAGTGGTTTTTCAACACTAACACAAGTGCGAAAAGTGGTTTTTCAACACTAATACAAGTGCAAAAGTGGTTTCCTGCACCAACACAAGTGCGAAAAGTGGTTTTTCAACACTAACACAAGTGCGAAAAGTGGTTTTTCAACACTAACACAAGTGCGAAAAGTGGTTTTTCAACACTAACACAAGTGCGAAAAGTGGTTTTTCAACACTATCACAAGTGCAAAAAGTGTTTTTTCCACACTAATACAAGTGCACAAGTGGTTTCCTGCACCAACACAAGTGCGAAAAGTGGTTTTTCAACACTAACACAAGTGCGAAAAGTGGTTTTTCAACACTATCGCAAGTGCAAAAAGTGTTTTTTCCACACTAATACAAGTGCAAAAGTGGTTTCCTGCACCAACACAAGTGCGAAAAGTGGTTTTTCAACACTAACACAAGTGCGAAAAGTGGTTTTTCAACACTAACACAAGTGCGAAAAGTGGTTTTTCAACACTGAACACAAGTGCGAAAAAAGTTTTTTCCACACTAATACAAGTGCAAAAGTGGTTTCCTGCACCAACACAAGTACGAAAAGTGGTTTTTCATCACTAACACAAGTGCGAAAAGTGGTTTTTCAACACTAACACAAGTGCGAAAAGTGGTTTTTCCACACTAATACAAGTGCAAAAGTGGTTTCCTGCACCAACACAAGTGCGAAAAGTGGTTTTTCAACACTAACACAAGTGCAAAAAGTGGTTTTTCAACACTATCACAAGTGCAAAAAGTGTTTTTTTCCACACTAATACAAGTGCAAAAGTGGTTTCCTGCACCAACACAAGTGCGAAAAGTGGTTTTTCAACACTAACACAAGTGCGAAAAGTGGTTTTTCAACACTATCACAAGTGCAAAAAGTGTTTTTTCCACACTAATACAAGTGCAAAAGTGGTTTCCTGCACCAACACAAGTGCGAAAAGTGTTTTTTCAACACTAACACAAGTGCGAAAAGTGGTTTTTCAACACTAACACAAGTGCAAAAAGTGGTTTTTCAACACTAACACAAGTGCGAAAAGTATTTTTTTCCACACTAATACAAGTGCAAAAGTGGTTTCCTGCACCAACACAAGTGCGAAAAGTGGTTTTTCAACACTAACACAAGTGCGAAAAGTGTTTTTTCAACACTAACACAAGTGCCAAAAGTGGTTTTTCAACACTAACACAAGTGCGAAAAGTGTTTTTTCCACACTAATACAAGTGCAAAAGTGGTTTCCTGCACCAACACAAGTACGAAAAGTGGTTTTTCATCACTAACACAAGTGCGAAAAGTGGTTTTTCAACACTAACACAAGTGCGAAAAGTGGTTTTTCCACACTAATACAAGTGCAAAAGTGGTTTCCTGCACCAACACAAGTGCGACAAGTGGTTTTTCAACACTAACACAAGTGCAAAAAGTGGTTTTTCAACACTATCACAAGTGCAAAAAGTGTTTTTTCCACACTAATACAAGTGCAAAAGTGGTTTCCTGCACCAACACAAGTGCGAAAAGTGGTTTTTCAACACTAACACAAGTGCGAAAAGTGGTTTTTCAACACTATCACAAGTGCAAAAAGTGTTTTTTCCACACTAATACAAGTGCAAAAGTGGTTTCCTGCACCAACACAAGTGCGAAAAGTGTTTTTTCAACACTAACACAAGTGCGAAAAGTGGTTTTTCAACACTAACACAAGTGCAAAAAGTGGTTTTTCAACACTAACACAAGTGCGAAAAGTGTTTTTTCCACACTAATACAAGTGCAAAAGTGGTTTCCTGCACCAACACAAGTACGAAAAGTGGTTTTTCAACACTAACACAAGTGCGAAAAGTGGTTTTTCAACACTAACACAAGTGCGAAAAGTGGTTTTTCAACACTAACACAAGTGCGAAAAGTGTTTTTTCCACACTAATACAAGTGCAAAAGTGGTTTCCTGCACCAACACAAGTGCGAAAAGTGGTTTTCAACACTAACACAAGTGCGAAAAGTGGTTTTTCAACACTAACACAAGTGCAAAAAGTGGTTTTTCAACACTAACACAAGTGCGAAAAGTGTTTTTTCCACACTAATACAAGTGCAAAAGTGGTTTCCTGCACCAACACAAGTACGAAAAGTGGTTTTTCAACACTAACACAAGTGCGAAAAGTGGTTTTTCAACACTAACACAAGTGCGAAAAGTGGTTTTTCAACACTAACACAAGTGCGAAAAGTGTTTTTTCCACACTAATACAAGTGCAAAAGTGGTTTCCTGCACCAACACAAGTACGAAAAGTGGTTTTTCATCACTAACACAAGTGCGAAAAGTGGTTTTTCAACACTAACACAAGTGCGAAAAGTGGTTTTTCCACACTAATACAAGTGCAAAAGTGGGTTTCCTGCAGCAAGACAAGTGCGAAAAGTGGTTTTTCAACACTAACACAAGTGCAAAAAGTGGTTTTTCAACACTATCACAAGTGCAAAAAGTGTTTTTTCCACACTAATACAAGTGCAAAAGTGGTTTCCTGCACCAACACAAGTGCGAAAAGTGGTTTTTCAACACTAACACAAGTGCGAAAAGTGGTTTTTCAACACTATCACAAGTGCAAAAAGTGTTTTTTCCACACTAATACAAGTGCAAAAGTGGTTTCCTGCACCAACACAAGTGCGAAAAGTGTTTTTTCAACACTAACACAAGTGCGAAAAGTGGTTTTTCAACACTAACACAAGTGCAAAAAGTGGTTTTTCAACACTAACACAAGTGCGAAAAGTGTTTTTTCCACACTAATACAAGTGCAAAAGTGGTTTCCTGCACCAACACAAGTGCGAAAAGTGGTTTTTCAACACTAACACAAGTGCGAAAAGTGTTTTTTCAACACTAACACAAGTGCGAAAAGTGGTTTTTCAACACTAACACAAGTGCGAAAAGTGTTTTTTCCACACTAATACAAGTGCAAAAGTGGTTTCCCGCACCAACACAAGTACGAAAAGTGGTTTTTCATCACTAACACAAGTGCGAAAAATGGTTTTTCAACACTAACACAAGTGCGAAAAGTGGTTTTTCCACACTAATACAAGTGCAAAAGTGGTTTCCTGCACCAACACAAGTGCGAAAAGTGGTTTTTCAACACTAACACAAGTGCAAAAAGTGGTTTTTCAACACTATCACAAGTGCAAAAAGTGTTTTTTCCACACTAATACAAGTGCAAAAGTGGTTCCTGCACCAACACAAGTGCGAAAAGTGGTTTTTCAACACTAACACAAGTGCGAAAAATGGTTTTTCAACACTATCACAAGTGCAAAAAGTGTTTTTTCCACACTAATACAAGTGCAAAAGTGGTTTCCTGCACCAACACAAGTGCGAAAAGTGTTTTTTCAACACTAACACAAGTGCGAAAAGTGGTTTTTCAACACTAACACAAGTGCAAAAAGTGGTTTTTCAACACTAACACAAGTGCGAAAAGTGTTTTTTCCACACTAATACAAGTGCAAAAGTGGTTTCCTGCACCAACACAAGTGCGAAAAGTGGTTTTTCAACACTAACACAAGTGCGAAAAGTGTTTTTTCAACACTAACACAAGTGCAAAAAGTGGTTTTTCAACACTAACACAAGTGCGAAAAGTGGTTTTTCAACACTAACACAAGTGCGAAAAGTGTTTTTTCCACACTAATACAAGTGCAAAGGTGGTTTCCTGCACCAACACAAGTGCGAAATGTGGTTTTTCAACACTATCACAAGTGCAAAAAGTGTTTTTCCACACTAATACAAGTGCAAAGGTGGTTTCCTGCACCAACACAAGCACGAAAAGTGGTTTTTCAACACTAACACAAGTGCGAAAAGTGGTTTTTCAACACTAACACAAGTGCGAAAAGTGGTTTTTCACCACTAACACAAGTGCGAAAAGTGGTTTTTCCACACTAATACAAGTGCAAAAGTGGTTTCCTGCACCAACACAATTGCGAAAAGTGGGTTTTCAACACTAACACAAGTGCGAAAAGTGGTTTTTCAACACTAACACAAGTGCGAAAAGTGGTTTTTCCACACTAATACAAGTGCAAAAGTGGTTTCCTGCACCAACACAAGTGCGAAAAGTGGTTTTTCAACACTAACACAAGTGCGAAAAGTGGTTTTTCAACACTAACACAAGTGCGAAAAGTGGTTTTTCAACACTAATACAAGTGCAAAAGTGGTTTCCTGCACCAACACAAGTGCGAAAAGTGGTTTTTCAACACTAACACAAGTGCGAAAAGTGGTTTTTCAACACTAACACAAGTGCGAAAAGTGGTTTTTCAACACTAACACAAGTGCGAAAAGTGGTTTTTCAACACTATCACAAGTGCAAAAAGTGTTTTTTCCACTGTAATACAAGTGCACAAGTGGTTTCCTGCACCAACACAAGTGCGAAAAGTGGTTTTTCAACACTAACACAAGTGTGAAAAGTGGTTTTTCAACACTATCGCAAGTGCAAAAAGTGTTTTTTCCACACTAATACAAGTGCAAAAGTGGTTTCCTGCACCAACACAAGTGCAAAAGTGGTTTCCTGCACCAACACAAGTGCGAAAAGTGGTTTTTCAACACTAACACAAGTGCAAAAAGTGGTTTTTCAACACTATCACAAGTGCAAAAAGTGTTTTTTCCACACTAATACAAGTGCAAAAGTGGTTTCCTGCACCAACACAAGTGCGAAAAGTGGTTTTTCAACACTAACACAAGTGCGAAAAGTGGTTTTTCAACACTATCACAAGTGCAAAAAGTGTTTTTTCCACACTAATACAAGTGCAAAAGTGGTTTCCTGCACCAACACAAGTGCGAAAAGTGTTTTTTCAACACTAACACAAGTGCGAAAAGTGGTTTTTCAACACTGACACAAGTGCAAAAAGTGGGTTTTCAACACTAACACAAGTGCGAAAAGTGTTTTTTCCACACTAATACAAGTGCAAAAGTGGTTTCCTGCACCAACACAAGTGCGAAAAGTGGTTTTTCAACACTAACACAAGTGCGAAAAGTGTTTTTTCAACACTAACACAAGTGCGAAAAGTGGTTTTTCAACACTAACACAAGTGCGAAAAGTGTTTTTTCCACACTAATACAAGTGCAAAAGTGGTTTCCTGCACCAACACAAGTACGAAAAGTGGTTTTTCATCACTAACACAAGTGCGAAAAGTGGTTTTTCAACACTAACACAAGTGCGAAAAGTGGTTTTTCCACACTAATACAAGTGCAAAAGTGGTTTCCTGCACCAACACAAGTGCGAAAAGTGGTTTTTCAACACTAACACAAGTGCAAAAAGTGGTTTTTCAACACTATCAAAAGTGCAAAAAGTGTTTTTTCCACACTAATACAAGTGCAAAAGTGGTTTCCTGCACCAACACAAGTGCGAAAAGTGGTTTTTCAACACTAACACAAGTGCGAAAAGTGGTTTTTCAACACTATCACAAGTGCGAAAAGTGGTTTTTCAACACTAACACAAGTGCAACTAGAACGGGCACTCGGTAGAGCGCATACCTTCGCCGCAGCTACTGTTCTGTACTTGGCATGGGAGTGTAGGGAACAGAACAGTGAACAGTTTGGTGCTGATTTCATGCAAATCGGATAAGAATTGACCGAGTTATGACAAAAAACGCACATTTTGCAAGGTCGTGACCCCCCTGACCTTTGACCCCCAACCGCTAACAAGGGTAATGTCTTCACTGGGTCATGTCGTATATCACAAGATCGGGCATTGAATTCTGAACATTTTGGCATTAGTTGCATGCCAATTGGATAAAAATTGACCGCGCTATGGTAAAAATACGATTTTGACCTTTTCGTGACCTTGACCTTGACCTTTGACCCGATTGCTCCCAAAATCTAATCAAATGTGTCCCGTATAATAACCAATCATCCCACCAAATTTCATGCAATTCGGTTGAATACTTTTTGAGTTATGCGAATAAAATACACACACACACACACACAGACATACAAATAAATACACAGCGATCAAAACATAACCTTCCGCTTTTGCGAAGGTAAAAAGTGGTTTTTCAACACTAACACAAGTGCGAAAAGTGTTTTTTCCACACTAATACAAGTGCAAAAGTGGTTTCCTGCACCAACACAAGTGCGAAAAGTGGTTTTTCAACACTAACACAAGTGCGAAAAGTGTTTTTTCAACACTAACACAAGTGCAAAAAGTGGTTTTTCAACACTAACACAAGTGCGAAAAGTGGTTTTTCAACACTAACACAAGTGCGAAAAGTGTTTTTTCCACACTAATACAAGTGCAAAGGTGGTTTCCTGCACCAACACAAGTGCGAAATGTGGTTTTTCAACACTATCACAAGTGCAAAAAGTGTTTTTTCCACACTAATACAAGTGCAAAGGTGGTTTCCTGCACCAACACAAGCACGAAAAGTGGTTTTTCAACACTAACACAAGTGCGAAAAGTGGTTTTTCAACACTAACACAAGTGCGAAAAGTGGTTTTTCAACACTAACACAAGTGCGAAAAGTGGTTTTTCCACACTAATACAAGTGCAAAAGTGGTTTCCTGCACCAACACAATTGCGAAAAGTGGGTTTTCAACACGAACACAAGTGCGAAAAGTGGTTTTTCAACACTAACACAAGCGCGAAAAGTGGTTTTTCCACACTAATACAAGTGCAAAAGTGGTTTCCTGCACCAACACAAGTGCGAAAAGTGGTTTTTCAACACTAACACAAGTGCGAAAAGTGGTTTTTCAACACTAACACAAGTGCGAAAAGTGGTTTTTCAACACTAATACAAGTGCAAAAGTGGTTTCCTGCACCAACACAAGTGCGAAAAGTGGTTTTTCAACACTAACACAAGTGCGAAAAGTGGTTTTTCAACACTAACACAAGTGCGAAAAGTGGTTTTTCAACACTAACACAAGTGCGAAAAGTGGTTTTTCAACACTATCACAAGTGCAAAAAGTGTTTTTTCCACACTAATACAAGTGCACAAGTGGTTTCCTGCACCAACACAAGTGCGAAAAGTGGTTTTTCAACACTAACACAAGTGCGAAAAGTGGTTTTTCAACACTATCGCAAGTGCAAAAAGTGTTTTTTCCACACTAATACAAGTGCAAAAGTGGTTTCCTGCACCAACACAAGTGCGAAAAGTGGTTTTTCAACACTAACACAAGTGCGAAAAGTGGTTTTTCAACACTAACACAAGTGCGAAAAGTGGTTTTTCAACACTAACACAAGTGCGAAAAGTGTTTTTTCCACACTAATACAAGTGCAAAAGTGGTTTCCTGCACCAACACAAGTACGAAAAGTGGTTTTTCATCACTAACACAAGTGCGAAAAGTGGTTTTTCAACACTAACACAAGTGCGAAAAGTGGTTTTTCCACACTAATACAAGTGCAAAAGTGGTTTCCTGCACCAACACAAGTGCGAAAAGTGGTTTTTCAACACTAACACAAGTGCAAAAAGTGGTTTTTCAACACTATCACAAGTGCAAAAAGTGTTTTTTCCACACTAATACAAGTGCAAAAGTGGTTTCCTGCACCAACACAAGTGCGAAAAGTGGTTTTTCAACACTAACACAAGTGCGAAAAGTGGTTTTTCAACACTATCACAAGTGCAAAAAGTGTTTTTTCCACACTAATACAAGTGCAAAAGTGGTTTCCTGCACCAACACAAGTGCGAAAAGTGTTTTTTCAACACTAACACAAGTGCGAAAAGTGGTTTTTCAACACTAACACAAGTGCAAAAAGTGGTTTTTCAACACTAACACAAGTGCGAAAAGTATTTTTTCCACACTAATACAAGTGCAAAAGTGGTTTCCTGCACCAACACAAGTGCGAAAAGTGGTTTTTCAACACTAACACAAGTGCGAAAAGTGTTTTTTCAACACTAACACAAGTGCGAAAAGTGGTTTTTCAACACTAACACAAGTGCGAAAAGTGTTTTTTCCACACTAATACAAGTGCAAAAGTGGTTTCCTGCACCAACACAAGTACGAAAAGTGGTTTTTCATCACTAACACAAGTGCGAAAAGTGGTTTTTCAACACTAACACAAGTGCGAAAAGTGGTTTTTCCACACTAATACAAGTGCAAAAGTGGTTTCCTGCACCAACACAAGTGCGACAAGTGGTTTTTCAACACTAACACAAGTGCAAAAAGTGGTTTTTCAACACTATCACAAGTGCAAAAAGTGTTTTTTCCACACTAATACAAGTGCAAAAGTGGTTTCCTGCACCAACACAAGTGCGAAAAGTGGTTTTTCAACACTAACACAAGTGCGAAAAGTGGTTTTTCAACACTATCACAAGTGCAAAAAGTGTTTTTTCCACACTAATACAAGTGCAAAAGTGGTTTCCTGCACCAACACAAGTGCGAAAAGTGTTTTTTCAACACTAACACAAGTGCGAAAAGTGGTTTTTCAACACTAACACAAGTGCAAAAAGTGGTTTTTCAACACTAACACAAGTGCGAAAAGTGTTTTTTCCACACTAATACAAGTGCAAAAGTGGTTTCCTGCACCAACACAAGTACGAAAAGTGGTTTTTCAACACTAACACAAGTGCGAAAAGTGGTTTTTCAACACTAACACAAGTGCGAAAAGTGGTTTTTCAACACTAACACAAGTGCGAAAAGTGTTTTTTCCACACTAATACAAGTGCAAAAGTGGTTTCCTGCACCAACACAAGTGCGAAAAGTGGTTTTTCAACACTAACACAAGTGCGAAAAGTGGTTTTTCAACACTAACACAAGTGCAAAAAGTGGTTTTTCAACACTAACACAAGTGCGAAAAGTGTTTTTTCCACACTAATACAAGTGCAAAAGTGGTTTCCTGCACCAACACAAGTACGAAAAGTGGTTTTCAACACTAACACAAGTGCGAAAAGTGGTTTTTCAACACTAACACAAGTGCGAAAAGTGGTTTTTCAACACTAACACAAGTGCGAAAAGTGGTTTTTCAACACTAACACAAGTGCGAAAAGTGTTTTTTCCACACTAATACAAGTGCAAAAGTGGTTTCCTGCACCAACACAATTGCGAAAAGTGGGTTTTCAACACTAACACAAGTGCAAAAAGTGGTTTTTCAACACTATCACAAGTGCAAAAAGTGTTTTTTCCACACTAATACAAGTGCAAAGTTGGTTTCCTGCACCAAAGCAAGTAAGAAAAGTGGTTTTTCAACACTAACACAAGTGCGAAAAATGGTTTTTCAACACTAACACAAGTGCGAAAAGTGGTTTTTCAACAGTAACACAAGTGCGAAAAGTGGTTTTTCCACACTAATACAAGTGCAAAAGTGGTTTCCTGCACCAACACAAGTGCGAAAAGTGGTTTTTCAACACTAACACAAGTGCAAAAAGTGGTTTTTCAACACTATCACAAGTGCAAAAAGTGTTTTTTCCACACTAGTACAAGTGCAAAAGTGGTTTCCTGCACCAACACAAGTGCGAAAAGTGGTTTTTCAACACTAACACAAGTGCGAAAAGTGGTTTTTCAACACTATCACAAGTGCAAAAAGTGTTTTTTCCACACTAATACAAGTGCAAAAGTGGTTTCCTGCACCAACACAAGTGCGAAAAGTGGTTTTTCAACACTAACACAAGTGCGAAAAGTGGTTTTTCAACACTAACACAAGTGCGAAAAGTGGTTTTTCAACACTAACACAAGTGCGAAAAGTGTTTTTTCCACACTAATACAAGTGCAAAAGTGGTTTCCTGCACCAACACAAGTACGAAAAGTGGTTTTTCATCACTAACACAAGTGCGAAAAGTGGTTTTTCAACACTAACACAAGTGCGAAAAGTGGTTTTCCACACTAATACAAGTGCAAAAGTGGTTTCCTGCACCAACACAAGTGCGAAAAGTGGTTTTTCAACACTAACACAAGTGCAAAAAGTGGTTTTTCAACACTATCACAAGTGCAAAAAGTGTTTTTTCCACACTAATACAAGTGCAAAAGTGGTTTCCTGCACCAACACAAGTGCGAAAAGTGGTTTTTCAACACTAACACAAGTGCGAAAAGTGGTTTTTCAACACTATCACAAGTGCAAAAAGTGTTTTTTCCACACTAATACAAGTGCAAAATTGGTTTCCTGCACCAACACAAGTGCGAAAAGTGTTTTTTCAACACTAACACAAGTGCGAAAAGTGGTTTTTCAACACTAACACAAGTGCAAAAAGTGGTTTTTCAACACTAACACAAGTGCGAAAAGTATTTTTTCCACACTAATACAAGTGCAAAAGTGGTTTCCTGCACTAACACAAGTGCGAAAAGTGGTTTTTCAACACTAACACAAGTGCGAAAAGTGTTTTTTCAACACTAACACAAGTGCGAAAAGTGGTTTTTCAACACTAACACAAGTGCGAAAAGTGTTTTTTCCACACTAATACAAGTGCAAAAGTGGTTTCCTGCACCAACACAAGTACGAAAAGTGGTTTTTCATCACTAACACAAGTGCGAAAAGTGGTTTTTCAACACTAACACAAGTGCGAAAAGTGGTTTTTCCACACTAATACAAGTGCAAAAGTGGTTTCCTGCACCAACACAAGTGCGACAAGTGGTTTTTCAACACTAACACAAGTGCAAAAAGTGGTTTTTCAACACTATCACAAGTGCAAAAAGTGTTTTTTCCACACTAATACAAGTGCAAAAGTGGTTTCCTGCACCAACACAAGTGCGAAAAGTGGTTTTTCAACACTAACACAAGTGCGAAAAGTGGTTTTTCAACACTATCACAAGTGCAAAAAGTGTTTTTTCCACACTAATACAAGTGCAAAAGTGGTTTCCTGCACCAACACAAGTGCGAAAAGTGTTTTTTCAACACTAACACAAGTGCGAAAAGTGGTTTTTCAACACTAACACAAGTGCAAAAAGTGGTTTTTCAACACTAACACAAGTGCGAAAAGTGTTTTTTCCACACTAATACAAGTGCAAAAGTGGTTTCCTGCACCAACACAAGTACGAAAAGTGGTTTTTCAACACTACCACAAGTGCGAAAAGTGGTTTTTCAACACTAACACAAGTGCGAAAAGTGGTTTTTCAACACTAACACAAGTGCGAAAAGTGTTTTTTCCACACTAATACAAGTGCAAAAGTGGTTTCCTGCACCAACACAAGTGCGAAAAGTGGTTTTTCAACACTAACACAAGTGCGAAAAGTGGTTTTTCAACACTAACACAAGTGCAAAAAGTGGTTTTTCAACACTAACACAAGTGCGAAAAGTGTTTTTTCCACACTAATACAAGTGCAAAAGTGGTTTCCTGCACCAACACAAGTACGAAAAGTGGTTTTTCAACACTAACACAAGTGCGAAAAGTGGTTTTTCAACACTAACACAAGTGCGAAAAGTGGTTTTTCAACACTAACACAAGTGCGAAAAGTGTTTTTTCCACACTAATACAAGTGCAAAAGTGGTTTCCTGCACCAACACAAGTACGAAAAGTGGTTTTTCATCACTAACACAAGTGCGAAAAGTGGTTTTTCAACACTAACACAAGTGCGAAAAGTGGTTTTTCCACACTAATACAAGTGCAAAAGTGGTTTCCTGCACCAACACAAGTGCGAAAAGTGGTTTTTCAACACTAACACAAGTGCAAAAAGTGGTTTTTCAACACGATCACAAGTGCAAAAAGTGTTTTTTCCACACTAATACAAGTGCAAAAGTGGTTTCCTGCACCAACACAAGTGCGAAAAGTGGTTTTTCAACACTAACACAAGTGCGAAAAGTGGTTTTTCAACACTATCACAAGTGCAGAAAGTGTTTTTTCCACACTAATACAAGTGCAAAAGTGGTTTCCTGCACCAACACAAGTGCGAAAAGTGTTTTTTCAACACTAACACAAGTGCGAAAAGTGGTTTTTCAACACTAACACAAGTGCAAAAAGTGGTTTTTCAACACTAACACAAGTGCGAAAAGTGTTTTTTCCACACTAATACAAGTGCAAAAGTGGTTTCCTGCACCAACACAAGTGCGAAAAGTGGTTTTTCAACACTAACACAAGTGCGAAAAGTGTTTTTTCAACACTAACACAAGTGCGAAAAGTGGTTTTTCAACACTAACACAAGTGCGAAAAGTGTTTTTTCCACACTAATACAAGTGCAAAAGTGGTTTCCCGCACCAACACAAGTACGAAAAGTGGTTTTTCATCACTAACACAAGTGCGAAAAATGGTTTTTCAACACTAACACAAGTGCGAAAAGTGGTTTTTCCACACTAATACAAGTGCAAAAGTGGTTTCCTGCACCAACACAAGTGCGAAAAGTGGTTTTTCAACACTAACACAAGTGCAAAAAGTGGTTTTTCAACACTATCACAAGTGCAAAAAGTGTTTTTTCCACACTAATACAAGTGCAAAAGTGGTTTCCTGCACCAACACAAGTGCGAAAAGTGGTTTTTCAACACTAACACAAGTGCGAAAAATGGTTTTTCAACACTATCACAAGTGCAAAAAGTGTTTTTTCCACACTAATACAAGTGCAAAAGTGGTTTCCTGCACCAACACAAGTGCGAAAAGTGTTTTTTCAACACTAACACAAGTGCGAAAAGTGGTTTTTCAACACTAACACAAGTGCAAAAAGTGGTTTTTCAACACTAACACAAGTGCGAAAAGTGTTTTTTCCACACTAATACAAGTGCAAAAGTGGTTTCCTGCACCAACACAAGTGCGAAAAGTGGTTTTTCAACACTAACACAAGTGCGAAAAGTGTTTTTTCAACACTAACACAAGTGCAAAAAGTGGTTTTTCAACACTAACACAAGTGCGAAAAGTGGTTTTTCAACACTAACACAAGTGCGAAAAGTGTTTTTTCCACACTAATACAAGTGCAAAGGTGGTTTCCTGCACCAACACAAGTGCGAAATGTGGTTTTTCAACACTATCACAAGTGCAAAAAGTGTTTTTTCCACACTAATACAAGTGCAAAGGTGGTTTCCTGCACCAACACAAGCACGAAAAGTGGTTTTTCAACACTAACACAAGTGCGAAAAGTGGTTTTTCAACACTAACACAAGTGCGAAAAATGGTTTTTCAACACTATCACAAGTGCAGAAAGTGTTTTTTCCACACTAATACAAGTGCAAAAGTGGTTTCCTGCACCAACACAAGTGCGAAAAGTGTTTTTTCAACACTAACACAAGTGCGAAAAGTGGTTTTTCAACACTAACACAAGTGCAAAAAGTGGTTTTTCAACACTAACACAAGTGCGAAAAGTGTTTTTTCCACACTAATACAAGTGCAAAAGTGGTTTCCTGCACCAACACAAGTGCGAAAAGTGGTTTTTCAACACTAACACAAGTGCGAAAAGTGTTTTTTCAACACTAACACAAGTGCAAAAAGTGGTTTTTCAACACTAACACAAGTGCGAAAAGTGGTTTTTCAACACTAACACAAGTGCGAAAAGTGTTTTTTCCACACTAATACAAGTGCAAAGGTGGTTTCCTGCACCAACACAAGTGCGAAATGTGGTTTTTCAACACTATCACAAGTGCAAAAAGTGTTTTTTCCACACTAATACAAGTGCAAAGGTGGTTTCCTGCACCAACACAAGCACGAAAAGTGGTTTTTCAACACTAACACAAGTGCGAAAAGTGGTTTTTCAACACTAACACAAGTGCGAAAAGTGGTTTTCACCACTAACACAAGTGCGAAAAGTGGTTTTTCCACACTAATACAAGTGCAAAAGTGGTTTCCTGCACCAACACAATTGCGAAAAGTGGGTTTTCAACACTAACACAAGTGCGAAAAGTGGTTTTTCAACACTAACACAAGTGCGAAAAGTGGTTTTTCCACACTAATACAAGTGCAAAAGTGGTTTCCTGCACCAACACAAGTGCGAAAAGTGGTTTTTCAACACTAACACAAGTGCGAAAAGTGGTTTTTCAACACCAACACAAGTGCGAAAAGTGGTTTTTCCACACTAATACAAGTGCAAAAGTGGTTTCCTGCACCAACACAAGTGCGAAAAGTGGTTTTTCAACACTAACACAAGTGCGAAAAATGGTTTTTCAACACTATCACAAGTGCAAAAAGTGTTTTTTCCACACTAATACAAGTGCAAAAGTGGTTTCCTGCACCAACACAAGTGCGAAAAGTGTTTTTTCAACACTAACACAAGTGCGAAAAGTGGTTTTTCAACACTAACACAAGTGCAAAAAGTGGTTTTTCAACACTAACACAAGTGCGAAAAGTGTTTTTTCCACACTAATACAAGTGCAAAAGTGGTTTCCTGCACCAACACAAGTGCGAAAAGTGGTTTTTCAACACTAACACAAGTGCGAAAAGTGTTTTTTCAACACTAACACAAGTGCAAAAAGTGGTTTTTCAACACTAACACAAGTGCGAAAAGTGGTTTTTCAACACTAACACAAGTGCGAAAAGTGTTTTTTCCACACTAATACAAGTGCAAAGGTGGTTTCCTGCACCAACACAAGTGCGAAATGTGGTTTTTCAACACTATCACAAGTGCAAAAAGTGTTTTTTCCACACTAATACAAGTGCAAAGGTGGTTTCCTGCACCAACACAAGCACGAAAAGTGGTTTTTCAACACTAACACAAGTGCGAAAAGTGGTTTTTCAACACTAACACAAGTGCGAAAAGTGTTTTTTCCACACTAATACAAGTGCAAAGGTGGTTTCCTGCACCAACACAAGTGCGAAATGTGGTTTTTCAACACTATCACAAGTGCAAAAAGTGTTTTTTCCACACTAATACAAGTGCAAAGGTGGTTTCCTGCACCAACACAAGCACGAAAAGTGGTTTTTCAACACTAACACAAGTGCGAAAAGTGGTTTTTCAACACTAACACAAGTGCGAAAAGTGGTTTTTCAACACTAACACAAGTGCGAAAAGTGTTTTTTCCACACTAATACAAGTGCAAAAGTGGTTTCCTGCACCAACACAATTGCGAAAAGTGGGTTTTCAACACTAACACAAGTGCAAAAAGTGGTTTTTCAACAATATCACAAGTGCAAAAAGTGTTTTTTCCACACTAATACAAGTGCAAAGTTGGTTTCCTGCACCAAAGCAAGTAAGAAAAGTGGTTTTTCAACACTAACACAAGTGCGAAAAATGGTTTTTCAACACTAACACAAGTGCGAAAAGTGGTTTTTCAACAGTAACACAAGTGCGAAAAGTGGTTTTTCCACACTAATACAAGTGCAAAAGTGGTTTCCTGCACCAACACAAGTGCGAAAAGTGGTTTTTCAACACTAACACAAGTGCAAAAAGTGGTTTTTCAACACTATCACAAGTGCAAAAAGTGTTTTTTCCACACTAGTACAAGTGCAAAAGTGGTTTCCTGCACCAACACAAGTGCGAAAAGTGGTTTTTCAACACTAACACAAGTGCGAAAAGTGGTTTTTCAACACTATCACAAGTGCAAAAATTGTTTTTTCCACACTAATACAAGTGCAAAAGTGGTTTCCTGCACCAACACAAGTGCGAAAAGTGGTTTTTCAACACTAACACAAGTGCGAAAAGTGGTTTTTCAACACTAACACAAGTGCGAAAAGTGGTTTTTCAACACTAACACAAGTGCGAAAAGTGTTTTTTCCACACTAATACAAGTGCAAAAGTGGTTTCCTGCACCAACACAAGTACGAAAAGTGGTTTTTCATCACTAACACAAGTGCGAAAAGTGGTTTTTCAACACTAACACAAGTGCGAAAAGTGGTTTTCCACACTAATACAAGTGCAAAAGTGGTTTCCTGCACCAACACAAGTGCGAAAAGTGGTTTTTCAACACTAACACAAGTGCAAAAAGTGGTTTTTCAACACTATCACAAGTGCAAAAAGTGTTTTTCCACACTAATACAAGTGCAAAAGTGGTTTCCTGCACCAACACAAGTGCGAAAAGTGGTTTTTCAACACTAACACAAGTGCGAAAAGTGGTTTTTCAACACTATCACAAGTGCAAAAAGTGTTTTTTCCACACTAATACAAGTGCAAAATTGGTTTCCTGCACCAACACAAGTGCGAAAAGTGTTTTTTCAACACTAACACAAGTGCGAAAAGTGGTTTTTCAACACTAACACAAGTGCAAAAAGTGGTTTTTCAACACTAACACAAGTGCGAAAAGTATTTTTTCCACACTAATACAAGTGCAAAAGTGGTTTCCTGCACTAACACAAGTGCGAAAAGTGGTTTTTCAACACTAACACAAGTGCGAAAAGTGTTTTTTCAACACTAACACAAGTGCGAAAAGTGGTTTTTCAACACTAACACAAGTGCGAAAAGTGTTTTTTCCACACTAATACAAGTGCAAAAGTGGTTTCCTGCACCAACACAAGTACGAAAAGTGGTTTTTCATCACTAACACAAGTGCGAAAAGTGGTTTTTCAACACTAACACAAGTGCGAAAAGTGGTTTTTCCACACTAATACAAGTGCAAAAGTGGTTTCCTGCACCAACACAAGTGCGACAAGTGGTTTTTCAACACTAACACAAGTGCAAAAAGTGGTTTTTCAACACTATCACAAGTGCAAAAAGTGTTTTTTCCACACTAATACAAGTGCAAAAGTGGTTTCCTGCACCAACACAAGTGCGAAAAGTGGTTTTTCAACACTAACACAAGTGCGAAAAGTGGTTTTTCAACACTATCACAAGTGCAAAAAGTGTTTTTTCCACACTAATACAAGTGCAAAAGTGGTTTCCTGCACCAACACAAGTGCGAAAAGTGTTTTTTCAACACTAACACAAGTGCGAAAAGTGGTTTTTCAACACTAACACAAGTGCAAAAAGTGGTTTTTCAACACTAACACAAGTGCGAAAAGTGTTTTTTCCACACTAATACAAGTGCAAAAGTGGTTTCCTGCACCAACACAAGTACGAAAAGTGGTTTTTCAACACTACCACAAGTGCGAAAAGTGGTTTTTCAACACTAACACAAGTGCGAAAAGTGGTTTTTCAACACTAACACAAGTGCGAAAAGTGTTTTTTCCACACTAATACAAGTGCAAAAGTGGTTTCCTGCACCAACACAAGTGCGAAAAGTGGTTTTTCAACACTAACACAAGTGCGAAAAGTGGTTTTTCAACACTAACACAAGTGCAAAAAGTGGTTTTTCAACACTAACACAAGTGCGAAAAGTGTTTTTTCCACACTAATACAAGTGCAAAAGTGGTTTCCTGCACCAACACAAGTACGAAAAGTGGTTTTTCAACACTAACACAAGTGCGAAAAGTGGTTTTTCAACACTAACACAAGTGCGAAAAGTGGTTTTTCAACACTAACACAAGTGCGAAAAGTGTTTTTTCCACACTAATACAAGTGCAAAAGTGGTTTCCTGCACCAACACAAGTACGAAAAGTGGTTTTTCATCACTAACACAAGTGCGAAAAGTGGTTTTTCAACACTAACACAAGTGCGAAAAGTGGTTTTTCCACACTAATACAAGTGCAAAAGTGGTTTCCTGCACCAACACAAGTGCGAAAAGTGGTTTTTCAACACTAACACAAGTGCAAAAAGTGGTTTTTCAACACGATCACAAGTGCAAAAAGTGTTTTTTCCACACTAATACAAGTGCAAAAGTGGTTTCCTGCACCAACACAAGTGCGAAAAGTGGTTTTTCAACACTAACACAAGTGCGAAAAGTGGTTTTTCAACACTATCACAAGTGCAGAAAGTGTTTTTTCCACACTAATACAAGTGCAAAAGTGGTTTCCTGCACCAACACAAGTGCGAAAAGTGTTTTTTCAACACTAACACAAGTGCGAAAAGTGGTTTTTCAACACTAACACAAGTGCAAAAAGTGGTTTTTCAACACTAACACAAGTGCGAAAAGTGTTTTTTCCACACTAATACAAGTGCAAAAGTGGTTTCCTGCACCAACACAAGTGCGAAAAGTGGTTTTTCAACACTAACACAAGTGCGAAAAGTGTTTTTTCAACACTAACACAAGTGCGAAAAGTGGTTTTTCAACACTAACACAAGTGCGAAAAGTGTTTTTTCCACACTAATACAAGTGCAAAAGTGGTTTCCCGCACCAACACAAGTACGAAAAGTGGTTTTTCATCACTAACACAAGTGCGAAAAATGGTTTTTCAACACTAACACAAGTGCGAAAAGTGGTTTTTCCACACTAATACAAGTGCAAAAGTGGTTTCCTGCACCAACACAAGTGCGAAAAGTGGTTTTTCAACACTAACACAAGTGCAAAAAGTGGTTTTTCAACACTATCACAAGTGCAAAAAGTGTTTTTTCCACACTAATACAAGTGCAAAAGTGGTTTCCTGCACCAACACAAGTGCGAAAAGTGGTTTTTCAACACTAACACAAGTGCGAAAAATGGTTTTTCAACACTATCACAAGTGCAAAAAGTGTTTTTTCCACACTAATACAAGTGCAAAAGTGGTTTCCTGCACCAACACAAGTGCGAAAAGTGTTTTTTCAACACTAACACAAGTGCGAAAAGTGGTTTTTCAACACTAACACAAGTGCAAAAAGTGGTTTTTCAACACTAACACAAGTGCGAAAAGTGTTTTTTCCACACTAATACAAGTGCAAAAGTGGTTTCCTGCACCAACACAAGTACGAAAAGTGGTTTTTCAACACTAACACAAGTGCGAAAAGTGGTTTTTCAACACTAACACAAGTGCGAAAAGTGGTTTTTCAACACTAACACAAGTGCGAAAAGTGTTTTTTCCACACTAATACAAGTGCAAAAGTGGTTTCCTGCACCAACACAAGTACGAAAAGTGGTTTTTCATCACTAACACAAGTGCGAAAAGTGGTTTTTCAACACTAACACAAGTGCGAAAAGTGGTTTTTCCACACTAATACAAGTGCAAAAGTGGTTTCCTGCACCAACACAAGTGCGAAAAGTGGTTTTTCAACACTAACACAAGTGCAAAAAGTGGTTTTTCAACACGATCACAAGTGCAAAAAGTGTTTTTTCCACACTAATACAAGTGCAAAAGTGGTTTCCTGCACCAACACAAGTGCGAAAAGTGGTTTTTCAACACTAACACAAGTGCGAAAAGTGGTTTTTCAACACTATCACAAGTGCAGAAAGTGTTTTTTCCACACTAATACAAGTGCAAAAGTGGTTTCCTGCACCAACACAAGTGCGAAAAGTGTTTTTTCAACACTAACACAAGTGCGAAAAGTGGTTTTTCAACACTAACACAAGTGCAAAAAGTGGTTTTTCAACACTAA
This sequence comes from Myxine glutinosa, assembly GCF_964187855.1. NCBI lineage: Eukaryota > Metazoa > Chordata > Myxini > Myxiniformes > Myxinidae > Myxine > Myxine glutinosa. Next base: position 173,262,328 of record NC_136265.1, read on the forward strand.
CACAAGTGCGAAAAGTGTTTTTTCCACACTAATACAAGTGCAAAAGTGGTTTCCTGCACCAACACAAGTGCGAAAAGTGGTTTTTCAACACTAACACAAGTGCGAAAAGTGTTTTTTCAACACTAACACAAGTGCGAAAAGTGGTTTTTCAACACTAACACAAGTGCGAAAAGTGTTTTTTCCACACTAATACAAGTGCAAAAGTGGTTTCCCGCACCAACACAAGTACGAAAAGTGGTTTTTCATCACTAACACAAGTGCGAAAAATGGTTTTTCAACACTAACACAAGTGCGAAAAGTGGTTTTTCCACACTAATACAAGTGCAAAAGTGGTTTCCTGCACCAACACAAGTGCGAAAAGTGGTTTTTCAACACTAACACAAGTGCAAAAAGTGGTTTTTCAACACTATCACAAGTGCAAAAAGTGTTTTTTCCACACTAATACAAGTGCAAAAGTGGTTTCCTGCACCAACACAAGTGCGAAAAGTGGTTTTTCAACACTAACACAAGTGCGAAAAATGGTTTTTCAACACTATCACAAGTGCAAAAAGTGTTTTTTCCACACTAATACAAGTGCAAAAGTGGTTTCCTGCACCAACACAAGTGCGAAAAGTGTTTTTTCAACACTAACACAAGTGCGAAAAGTGGTTTTTCAACACTAACACAAGTGCAAAAAGTGGTTTTTCAACACTAACACAAGTGCGAAAAGTGTTTTTTCCACACTAATACAAGTGCAAAAGTGGTTTCCTGCACCAACACAAGTGCGAAAAGTGGTTTTTCAACACTAACACAAGTGCGAAAAGTGTTTTTTCAACACTAACACAAGTGCAAAAAGTGGTTTTTCAACACTAACATAAGTGCGAAAAGTGGTTTTTCAACACTAACACAAGTGCGAAAAGTGTTTTTTCCACACTAATACAAGTGCAAAGGTGGTTTCCTGCACCAACACAAGTGCGAAATGTGGTTTTTCAACACTATCACAAGTGCAAAAAGTGTTTTTTCCACACTAATACAAGTGCAAAGGTGGTTTCCTGCACCAACACAAGCACGAAAAGTGGTTTTTCAACACTAACACAAGTGCGAAAAGTGGTTTTTCAACACTAACACAAGTGCGAAAAATGGTTTTTCAACACTATCACAAGTGCAAAAAGTGTTTTTTCCACACTAATACAAGTGCAAAAGTGGTTTCCTGCACCAACACAAGTGCGAAAAGTGTTTTTTCAACACTAACACAAGTGCGAAAAGTGGTTTTTCAACACTAACACAAGTGCAAAAAGTGGTTTTTCAACACTAACACAAGTGCGAAAAGTGTTTTTTCCACACTAATACAAGTGCAAAAGTGGTTTCCTGCACCAACACAAGTGCGAAAAGTGGTTTTTCAACACTAACACAAGTGCGAAAAGTGTTTTTTCAACACTAACACAAGTGCAAAAAGTGGTTTTTCAACACTAACACAAGTGCGAAAAGTGGTTTTTCAACACTAACACAAGTGCGAAAAGTGTTTTTTCCACACTAATACAAGTGCAAAGGTGGTTTCCTGCACCAACACAAGTGCGAAATGTGGTTTTTCAACACTATCACAAGTGCAAAAAGTGTTTTTTCCACACTAATACAAGTGCAAAGGTGGTTTCCTGCACCAACACAAGCACGAAAAGTGGTTTTTCAACACTAACACAAGTGCGAAAAGTGGTTTTTCAACACTAACACAAGTGCGAAAAGTGGTTTTCACCACTAACACAAGTGCGAAAAGTGGTTTTTCCACACTAATACAAGTGCAAAAGTGGTTTCCTGCACCAACACAATTGCGAAAAGTGGGTTTTCAACACTAACACAAGTGCGAAAAGTGGTTTTTCAACACTAACACAAGTGCGAAAAGTGGTTTTTCCACACTAATACAAGTGCAAAAGTGGTTTCCTGCACCAACACAAGTGCGAAAAGTGGTTTTTCAACACTAACACAAGTGCGAAAAGTGGTTTTTCAACACTAACACAAGTGCGAAAAGTGGTTTTTCCACACTAATACAAGTGCAAAAGTGGTTTCCTGCACCAACACAAGTGCGAAAAGTGGTTTTTCAACACTAACACAAGTGCGAAAAATGGTTTTTCAACACTATCACAAGTGCAAAAAGTGTTTTTTCCACACTAATACAAGTGCAAAAGTGGTTTCCTGCACCAACACAAGTGCGAAAAGTGTTTTTTCAACACTAACACAAGTGCGAAAAGTGGTTTTTCAACACTAACACAAGTGCAAAAAGTGGTTTTTCAACACTAACACAAGTGCGAAAAGTGTTTTTTCCACACTAATACAAGTGCAAAAGTGGTTTCCTGCACCAACACAAGTGCGAAAAGTGGTTTTTCAACACTAACACAAGTGCGAAAAGTGTTTTTTCAACACTAACACAAGTGCAAAAAGTGGTTTTTCAACACTAACACAAGTGCGAAAAGTGGTTTTTCAACACTAACACAAGTGCGAAAAGTGTTTTTTCCACACTAATACAAGTGCAAAGGTGGTTTCCTGCACCAACACAAGTGCGAAATGTGGTTTTTCAACACTATCACAAGTGCAAAAAGTGTTTTTTCCACACTAATACAAGTGCAAAGGTGGTTTCCTGCACCAACACAAGCACGAAAAGTGGTTTTTCAACACTAACACAAGTGCGAAAAGTGGTTTTTCAACACTAACACAAGTGCGAAAAGTGGTTTTCACCACTAACACAAGTGCGAAAAGTGGTTTTTCCACACTAATACAAGTGCAAAAGTGGTTTCCTGCACCAACACAATTGCGAAAAGTGGGTTTTCAACACTAACACAAGTGCGAAAAGTGGTTTTTCAACACTAACACAAGTGCGAAAAGTGGTTTTTCCACACTAATACAAGTGCAAAAGTGGTTTCCTGCACCAACACAAGTGCGAAAAGTGGTTTTTCAACACTAACACAAGTGCGAAAAGTGGTTTTTCAACACTAACACAAGTGCGAAAAGTGGTTTTTCAACACTAATACAAGTGCAAAAGTGGTTTCCTGCACCAACACAAGTGCGAAAAGTGGTTTTTCAACACTAACACAAGTGCGAAAAGTGGTTTTTCAACACTAACACAAGTGCGAAAAGTGGTTTTTCAACACTAACACAAGTGCGAAAAGTGGTTTTTCAACACTATCACAAGTGCAAAAAGTGTTTTTTCCACACTAATACAAGTGCACAAGTGGTTTCCTGCACCAACACAAGTGCGAAAAGTGGTTTTTCAACACTAACACAAGTGTGAAAAGTGGTTTTTCAACACTATCGCAAGTGCAAAAAGTGTTTTTTCCACACTAATACAAGTGCAAAAGTGGTTTCCTGCACCAACACAAGTGCGAAAAGTGGTTTTTCAACACTAACACAAGTGCGAAAAGTGGTTTTTCAACACTAACACAAGTGCGAAAAGTGGTTTTTCAACACTAACACAAGTGCGAAAAGTGTTTTTTCCACACTAATACAAGTGCAAAAGTGGTTTCCTGCACCAACACAAGTACGAAAAGTGGTTTTTCATCACTAACACAAGTGCGAAAAGTGGTTTTTCAACACTAACACAAGTGCGAAAAGTGGTTTTTCCACACTAATACAAGTGCAAAAGTGGTTTCCTGCACCAACACAAGTGCGAAAAGTGGTTTTTCAACACTAACACAAGTGCAAAAAGTGGTTTTTCAACACTATCACAAGTGCAAAAAGTGTTTTTTCCACACTAATACAAGTGCAAAAGTGGTTTCCTGCACCAACACAAGTGCGAAAAGTGGTTTTTCAACACTAACACAAGTGCGAAAAGTGGTTTTTCAACACTATCACAAGTGCAAAAAGTGTTTTTTCCACACTAATACAAGTGCAAAAGTGGTTTCCTGCACCAACACAAGTGCGAAAAGTGTTTTTTCAACACTAACACAAGTGCGAAAAGTGGTTTTTCAACACTGACACAAGTGCAAAAAGTGGTTTTTCAACACTAACACAAGTGCGAAAAGTGTTTTTTCCACACTAATACAAGTGCAAAAGTGGTTTCCTGCACCAACACAAGTGCGAAAAGTGGTTTTTCAACACTAACACAAGTGCGAAAAGTGTTTTTTCAACACTAACAGAAGTGCGAAAAGTGGTTTTTCAACACTAACACAAGTGCGAAAAGTGTTTTTTCCACACTAATACAAGTGCAAAAGTGGTTTCCTGCACCAACACAAGTACGAAAAGTGTTTTTTCATCACTAACACAAGTGCGAAAAGTGGTTTTTCAACACTAACACAAGTGCGAAAAGTGGTTTTTCCACACTAATACAAGTGCAAAAGTGGTTTCCTGCACCAACACAAGTGCGAAAAGTGGTTTTTCAACACTAACACAAGTGCAAAAAGTGGTTTTTCAACACTATCACAAGTGCAAAAAGTGTTTTTTCCACACTAATACAAGTGCAAAAGTGGTTTCCTGCACCAACACAAGTGCGAAAAGTGGTTTTTCAACACTAACACAAGTGCGAAAAGTGGTTTTTCAACACTATCACAAGTGCAAAAAGTGTTTTTTCCACACTAATACAAGTGCAAAAGTGGTTTCCTGCACCAACACAAGTGCGAAAAGTGTTTTTTCAACACTAACACAAGTGCGAAAAGTGGTTTTTCAACACTAACACAAGTGCAACTAGAACGGGCACTCGGTAGAGCGCATACCTTCGCCGCAGCTACTGTTCTGTACTTGGCATGGGAGTGTAGGGAACAGAACAGTGAACAGTTTGGTGCTGATTTCATGCAAATTGGATAAGAATTGACCGAGTTATGACAAAAAACGCACATTTTGCAAGGTCGTGACCCCCCTGACCTTTGACCCCCAACCGCTAACAAGGGTAATGTCTTCACTGGGTCATGTCGTATATCACAAGATCGGGCATTGAATTCTGAACATTTTGGCATTAGTTGCATGCCAATTGGATAAAAATTGACCGCGCTATGGTAAAAATACGATTTTGACCTTTTCGTGACCTTGACCTTGACCTTTGACCCGATTGCTCCCAAAATCTAATCAAATGTGTCCCGTATAATAACCAATCATCCCACCAAATTTCATGCAATTCGGTTGAATACTTTTTGAGTTATGCGAATAACATACACACACACACACACACAGACATACAAATAAATACACAGCGATCAAAACATAACCTTCCGCTTTTGCGAAGGTAAAAAGTGGTTTTTCAACACTAACACAAGTGCGAAAAGTGTTTTTCCACACTAATACAAGTGCAAAAGTGGTTTCCTGCACCAACACAAGTGCGAAAAGTGGTTTTTCAACACTAACACAAGTGCGAAAAGTGTTTTTTCAACACTAACACAAGTGCAAAAAGTGGTTTTTCAACACTAACACAAGTGCGAAAAGTGGTTTTTCAACACTAACACAAGTGCGAAAAGTGTTTTTTCCACACTAATACAAGTGCAAAGGTGGTTTCCTGCACCAACACAAGTGCGAAATGTGGTTTTTCAACACTATCACAAGTGCAAAAAGTGTTTTTTCCACACTAATACAAGTGCAAAGGTGGTTTCCTGCACCAACACAAGCACGAAAAGTGGTTTTTCAACACTAACACAAGTGCGAAAAGTGGTTTTTCAACACTAACACAAGTGCGAAAAGTGGTTTTTCAACACTAACACAAGTGCGAAAAGTGTTTTTTCCACACTAATACAAGTGCAAAAGTGGTTTCCTGCACCAACACAATTGCGAAAAGTGGGTTTTCAACACTAACACAAGTGCAAAAAGTGGTTTTTCAACACTATCACAAGTGCAAAAAGTGTTTTTTCCACACTAATACAAGTGCAAAGTTGGTTTCCTGCACCAAAGCAAGTAAGAAAAGTGGTTTTTCAACACTAACACAAGTGCGAAAAGTGGTTTTTCAACACTAACACAAGTGCGAAAAGTGGTTTTTCAACAGTAACACAAGTGCGAAAAGTGGTTTTTCCACACTAATACAAGTGCAAAAGTGGTTTCCTGCACCAACACAAGTGCGAAAAGTGGTTTTTCAACACTAACACAAGTGCAAAAAGTGGTTTTTCAACACTATCACAAGTGCAAAAAGTGTTTTTTCCACACTAGTACAAGTGCAAAAGTGGTTTCCTGCACCAACACAAGTGCGAAAAGTGGTTTTTCAACACTAACACAAGTGCGAAAAGTGGTTTTTCAACACTATCACAAGTGCAAAAAGTGTTTTTTCCACACTAATACAAGTGCAAAAGTGGTTTCCTGCACCAACACAAGTGCGAAAAGTGGTTTTTCAACACTAACACAAGTGCAAAAAGTGTTTTTTCAACACTAACACAAGTGCAAAAAGTGGTTTTTCAACACTAACACAAGTGCGAAAAGTGTTTTTTCCACACTAATACAAGTGCAAAAGTGGTTTCCTGCACCAACACAAGTGCGAAAAGTGGTTTTTCAACACTAACACAAGTGCAAAAAGTGGTTTTTCAACACTAACACAAGTGCGAAAAGTGGTTTTTCAACACTATCACAAGTGCAAAAAGTGTTTTTTCCACACTAATACAAGTGCAAAAGTGGTTTCCTGCACCAACACAAGTGCGAAAAGTGGTTTTTCAACACTAACACAAGTGCGAAAAGTGGTTTTTCAACACTAACACAAGTGCGAAAAGTGGTTTTTCAACACTAACACAAGTGCAAAAAGTGTTTTTTCCACACTAATACAAGTGCAAAAGTGGTTTCATGCACCAACACAAGTACGAAAAGTGGTTTTTCAACACTAACACAAGTGCGAAAAGTGGTTTTTCAACACTAACACAAGTGCAAAAAGTGGTTTTTCAACACTAACATAAGTGCGAAAAGTGGTTTTTCAACACTAACACAAGTGCGAAAAGTGGTTTTTCAACACTAACACAAGTGCGAAAAGTGGTTTTTCAACACTATCACAAGTGCAAAAAGTGTTTTTTCCACACTAATACAAGTGCAAATGTGGTTTCCTGCACCAACACAAGTGCGAAAAGTGGTTTTTCAACACTAACACAAGTGCGAAAAGTGGTTTTTCAACACTATCACAAGTGCAAAAAGTGTTTTTTCCACACTAATACAAGTGCAAAAGTGGTTTCCTGCACCAACACAAGTGCGAAAAGTGGTTTTTCAACACTAACACAAGTGCGAAAAGTGTTTTTTCAACACTAACACAAGTGCAAAAAGTGGTTTTTCAACACTAACACAAGTGCGAAAAGTGGTTTTTCAACACTAACACAAGTGCGAAAAGTGTTTTTTCCACACTAATACAAGTGCAAAGGTGGTTTCCTGCACCAACACAAGTGCGAAATGTGGTTTTTCAACACTATCACAAGTGCAAAAAGTGTTTTTTCCACACTAATACAAGTGCAAAGGTGGTTTCCTGCACCAACACAAGCACGAAAAGTGGTTTTTCAACACTAACACAAGTGCGAAAAGTGGTTTTTCAACACTAACACAAGTGCGAAAAGTGGTTTTTCAACACTAACACAAGTGCGAAAAGTGTTTTTTCCACACTAATACAAGTGCAAAAGTGGTTTCCTGCACCAACACAATTGCGAAAAGTGGGTTTTCAACACTAACACAAGTGCAAAAAGTGGTTTTTCAACACTATCACAAGTGCAAAAAGTGTTTTTTCCACACTAATACAAGTGCAAAGTTGGTTTCCTGCACCAAAGCAAGTAAGAAAAGTGGTTTTTCAACACTAACACAAGTGCGAAAAGTGGTTTTTCAACACTAACACAAGTGCGAAAAGTGGTTTTTCAACAGTAACACAAGTGCGAAAAGTGGTTTTTCCACACTAATACAAGTGCAAAAGTGGTTTCCTGCACCAACACAAGTGCGAAAAGTGGTTTTTCAACACTAACACAAGTGCAAAAAGTGGTTTTTCAACACTATCACAAGTGCAAAAAGTGTTTTTTCCACACTAGTACAAGTGCAAAAGTGGTTTCCTGCACCAACGCAAGTGCGAAAAGTGGTTTTTCAACACTAACACAAGTGCGAAAAGTGGTTTTTCAACACTAACACAAGTGCGAAAAGTGGTTTTTCAACACTAACACAAGTGCGAAAAGTGGTTTTTCAACACTATCACAAGTGCAAAAAGTGTTTTTTCCACACTAATACAAGTGCACAAGTGGTTTCCTGCACCAACACAAGTGCGAAAAGTGGTTTTTCAACACTAACACAAGTGTGAAAAGTGGTTTTTCAACACTATCGCAAGTGCAAAAAGTGTTTTTTCCACACTAATACAAGTGCAAAAGTGGTTTCCTGCACCAACACAAGTGCGAAAAGTGGTTTTTCAACACTAACACAAGTGCGAAAAGTGGTTTTTCAACACTAACACAAGTGCGAAAAGTGGTTTTTCAACACTAACACAAGTGCGAAAAGTGTTTTTTCCACACTAATACAAGTGCAAAAGTGGTTTCCTGCACCAACACAAGTACGAAAAGTGGTTTTTCATCACTAACACAAGTGCGAAAAGTGGTTTTTCAACACTAACACAAGTGCGAAAAGTGGTTTTTCCACACTAATACAAGTGCAAAAGTGGTTTCCTGCACCAACACAAGTGCGAAAAGTGGTTTTTCAACACTAACACAAGTGCAAAAAGTGGTTTTTCAACACTATCACAAGTGCAAAAAGTGTTTTTTCCACACTAATACAAGTGCAAAAGTGGTTTCCTGCACCAACACAAGTGCGAAAAGTGGTTTTTCAACACTAACACAAGTGCGAAAAGTGGTTTTTCAACACTATCACAAGTGCAAAAAGTGTTTTTTCCACACTAATACAAGTGCAAAAGTGGTTTCCTGCACCAACACAAGTGCGAAAAGTGTTTTTTCAACACTAACACAAGTGCGAAAAGTGGTTTTTCAACACTGACACAAGTGCAAAAAGTGGTTTTTCAACACTAACACAAGTGCGAAAAGTGTTTTTTCCACACTAATACAAGTGCAAAAGTGGTTTCCTGCACCAACACAAGTGCGAAAAGTGGTTTTTCAACACTAACACAAGTGCGAAAAGTGTTTTTTCAACACTAACAGAAGTGCGAAAAGTGGTTTTTCAACACTAACACAAGTGCGAAAAGTGTTTTTTCCACACTAATACAAGTGCAAAAGTGGTTTCCTGCACCAACACAAGTACGAAAAGTGGTTTTTCATCACTAACACAAGTGCGAAAAGTGGTTTTTCAACACTAACACAAGTGCGAAAAGTGGTTTTTCCACACTAATACAAGTGCAAAAGTGGTTTCCTGCACCAACACAAGTGCGAAAAGTGGTTTTTCAACACTAACACAAGTGCAAAAAGTGGTTTTTCAACACTATCACAAGTGCAAAAAGTGTTTTTTCCACACTAATACAAGTGCAAAAGTGGTTTCCTGCACCAACACAAGTGCGAAAAGTGGTTTTTCAACACTAACACAAGTGCGAAAAGTGGTTTTTCAACACTATCACAAGTGCAAAAAGTGTTTTTTCCACACTAATACAAGTGCAAAAGTGGTTTCCTGCACCAACACAAGTGCGAAAAGTGTTTTTTCAACACTAACACAAGTGCGAAAAGTGGTTTTTCAACACTAACACAAGTGCAACTAGAACGGGCACTCGGTAGAGCGCATACCTTCGCCGCAGCTACTGTTCTGTACTTGGCATGGGAGTGTAGGGAACAGAACAGTGAACAGTTTGGTGCTGATTTCATGCAAATTGGATAAGAATTGACCGAGTTATGACAAAAAACGCACATTTTGCAAGGTCGTGACCCCCCTGACCTTTGACCCCCAACCGCTAACAAGGGTAATGTCTTCACTGGGTCATGTCGTATATCACAAGATCGGGCATTGAATTCTGAACATTTTGGCATTATTTGCATGCCAATTGGATAAAAATTGACCGCGCTATGGTAAAAATACGATTTTGACCTTTTCGTGACCTTGACCTTGACCTTTGACCCGATTGCTCCCAAAATCTAATCAAATGTGTCCCGTATAATAACCAATCATCCCACCAAATTTCATGCAATTCGGTTGAATACTTTTTGAGTTATGCGAATAACATACACACACACACACACACAGACATACAAATAAATACACAGCGATCAAAACATAACCTTCCGCTTTTGCGAAGGTAAAAAGTGGTTTTTCAACACTAACACAAGTGCGAAAAGTGTTTTTCCACACTAATACAAGTGCAAAAGTGGTTTCCTGCACCAACACAAGTGCGAAAAGTGGTTTTTCAACACTAACACAAGTGCGAAAAGTGTTTTTTCAACACTAACACAAGTGCAAAAAGTGGTTTTTCAACACTAACACAAGTGCGAAAAGTGGTTTTTCAACACTAACACAAGTGCGAAAAGTGTTTTTTCCACACTAATACAAGTGCAAAGGTGGTTTCCTGCACCAACACAAGTGCGAAATGTGGTTTTTCAACACTATCACAAGTGCAAAAAGTGTTTTTTCCACACTAATACAAGTGCAAAGGTGGTTTCCTGCACCAACACAAGCACGAAAAGTGGTTTTTCAACACTAACACAAGTGCGAAAAGTGGTTTTTCAACACTAACACAAGTGCGAAAAGTGGTTTTTCAACACTAACACAAGTGCGAAAAGTGTTTTTTCCACACTAATACAAGTGCAAAAGTGGTTTCCTGCACCAACACAATTGCGAAAAGTGGGTTTTCAACACTAACACAAGTGCAAAAAGTGGTTTTTCAACACTATCACAAGTGCAAAAAGTGTTTTTTCCACACTAATACAAGTGCAAAGTTGGTTTCCTGCACCAAAGCAAGTAAGAAAAGTGGTTTTTCAACACTAACACAAGTGCGAAAAGTGGTTTTTCAACACTAACACAAGTGCGAAAAGTGGTTTTTCAACAGTAACACAAGTGCGAAAAGTGGTTTTTCCACACTAATACAAGTGCAAAAAGTGGTTTTTCAACACTATCACAAGTGCAAAAAGTGTTTTTTCCACACTAGTACAAGTGCAAAAGTGGTTTCCTGCACCAACACAAGTGCGAAAAGTGGTTTTTCAACACTAACACAAGTGCGAAAAGTGGTTTTTCAACACTATCACAAGTGCAAAAAGTGTTTTTTCCACACTAATACAAGTGCAAAAGTGGTTTCCTGCACCAACACAAGTGCGAAAAGTGGTTTTTCAACACTAACACAAGTGCAAAAAGTGTTTTTTCAACACTAACACAAGTGCAAAAAGTGGTTTTTCAACACTAACACAAGTGCGAAAAGTGTTTTTTCCACACTAATACAAGTGCAAAAGTGGTTTCCTGCACCAACACAAGTGCGAAAAGTGGTTTTTCAACACTAACACAAGTGCAAAAAGTGGTTTTTCAACACTAACACAAGTGCGAAAAGTGGTTTTTCAACACTATCACAAGTGCAAAAAGTGTTTTTTCCACACTAATACAAGTGCAAAAGTGGTTTCCTGCACCAACACAAGTGCGAAAAGTGGTTTTTCAACACTAACACAAGTGCGAAAAGTGGTTTTTCAACACTAACACAAGTGCAAAAAGTGGTTTTTCAACACTAACACAAGTGCGAAAAGTGGTTTTTCAACACTATCACAAGTGCAAAAAGTGTTTTTTCCACACTAATACAAGTGCAAAAGTGGTTTCCTGCACCAACACAAGTGCGAAAAGTGGTTTTTCAACACTAACACAAGTGCAAAATGTGTTTTTTCCACACTAATACAAGTGCAAAAGTGGTTTCATGCACCAACACAAGTACGAAAAGTGGTTTTTCAACACTAACACAAGTGCGAAAAGTGGTTTTTCAACACTAACACAAGTGCAAAAAGTGGTTTTTCAACACTAACATAAGTGCGAAAAGTGGTTTTTCAACACTAACACAAGTGCGAAAAGTGGTTTTTCAACACTAACACAAGTGCGAAAAGTGGTTTTTCAACACTATCACAAGTGCAAAAAGTGTTTTTTCCACACTAATACAAGTGCAAATGTGGTTTCCTGCACCAACACAAGTGCGAAAAGTGGTTTTTCAACACTAACACAAGTGCGAAAAGTGGTTTTTCAACACTATCACAAGTGCAAAAAGTGTTTTTTCCACACTAATACAAGTGAAAAAGTGGTTTCCTGCACCAACACAAGTGCGAAAAGTGTTTTTTCAACACTAACACAAGTGCGAAAAGTGGTTTTTCAACACTAACACAAGTGCAAAAAGTGGTTTTTCAACACTAACACAAGTGCGAAAAGTGTTTTTTCCACACTAATACAAGTGCAAAAGTGGTTTCCTGCACCAACACAAGTGCGAAAAGTGGTTTTTCAACACTAACACAAGTGCGAAAAGTGTTTTTTCAACACTAACACAAGTGCAAAAAGTGGTTTTTCAACACTAACACAAGTGCGAAAAGTGGTTTTTCAACACTAACACAAGTGCGAAAAGTGTTTTTTCCACACTAATACAAGTGCAAAGGTGGTTTCCTGCACCAACACAAGTGCGAAATGTGGTTTTTCAACACTATCACAAGTGCAAAAAGTGTTTTTTCCACACTAATACAAGTGCAAAGGTGGTTTCCTGCACCAACACAAGCACGAAAAGTGGTTTTTCAACACTAACACAAGTGCGAAAAGTGGTTTTTCAACACTAACACAAGTGCGAAAAGTGGTTTTTCAACACTAACACAAGTGCGAAAAGTGTTTTTTCCACACTAATACAAGTGCAAAAGTGGTTTCCTGCACCAACACAATTGCGAAAAGTGGGTTTTCAACACTAACACAAGTGCAAAAAGTGGTTTTTCAACACTATCACAAGTGCAAAAAGTGTTTTTTCCACACTAATACAAGTGCAAAGTTGGTTTCCTGCACCAAAGCAAGTAAGAAAAGTGGTTTTTCAACACTAACACAAGTGCGAAAAGTGGTTTTTCAACACTAACACAAGTGCGAAAAGTGGTTTTTCAACAGTAACACAAGTGCGAAAAGTGGTTTTTCCACACTAATACAAGTGCAAAAGTGGTTTCCTGCACCAACACAAGTGCGAAAAGTGGTTTTTCAACACTAACACAAGTGCAAAAAGTGGTTTTTCAACACTATCACAAGTGCAAAAAGTGTTTTTTCCACACTAGTACAAGTGCAAAAGTGGTTTCCTGCACCAACGCAAGTGCGAAAAGTGGTTTTTCAACACTAACACAAGTGCGAAAAGTGGTTTTTCAACACTATCACAAGTGCAAAAAGTGTTTTTTCCACACTAATACAAGTGCAAAAGTGGTTTCCTGCACCAACACAAGTGCGAAAAGTGGTTTTTCAACACTAACACAAGTGCAAAAAGTGTTTTTTCAACACTAACACAAGTGCAAAAAGTGGTTTTTCAACACTAACACAAGTGCGAAAAGTGTTTTTTCCACACTAATACAAGTGCAAAAGTGGTTTCCTGCACCAACACAAGTGCGAAAAGTGGTTTTTCAACACTAACACAAGTGCAAAAAGTGGTTTTTCAACACTAACACAAGTGCGAAAAGTGGTTTTTCAACACTATCACAAGTGCAAAAAGTATTTTTTCCACACTAATACAAGTGCAAAAGTGGTTTCCTGCACCAACACAAGTGCGAAAAGTGGTTTTTCAACACTAACACAAGTGCGAAAAGTGGTTTTTCAACACTAACATAAGTGCGAAAAGTGGTTTTTCAACACTAACACAAGTGCGAAAAGTGGTTTTTCAACACTAACACAAGTGCGAAAAGTGGTTTTTCCACACTAATACAAGTGCAAAAGTGGTTTCCTGCACCAACACAAGTGCGAAAAGTGGTTTTTCAACACTAACACAAGTGCAAAAAGTGGTTTTTCAACACTATCACAAGTGCAAAAAGTGTTTTTTCCACACTAGTACAAGTGCAAAAGTGGTTTCCCGCACCAACACAAGTGCGAAAAGTGGTTTTTCAACACTAACACAAGTGCGAAAAGTGGTTTTTCAACACTATCACAAGTGCAAAAAGTGTTTTTTCCACACTAATACAAGTGCAAAAGTGGTTTCCTGCACCAACACAAGTGCGAAAAGTGGTTTTTCAACACTAACACAAGTGCAAAAAGTGTTTTTTCAACACTAACACAAGTGCAAAAAGTGGTTTTTCAACACTAACACAAGTGCGAAAAGTGTTTTTTCCACACTAATACAAGTGCAAAAGTGGTTTCCTGCACCAACACAAGTGCGAAAAGTGGTTTTTCAACACTAACACAAGTGCAAAAAGTGGTTTTTCAACACTAACACAAGTGCGAAAAGTGGTTTTTCAACACTATCACAAGTGCAAAAAGTGTTTTTTCCACACTAATACAAGTGCAAAAGTGGTTTCCTGCACCAACACAAGTGCGAAAAGTGGTTTTTCAACACTAACACAAGTGCGAAAAGTGGTTTTTCAACACTAACACAAGTGCGAAAAGTGGTTTTTCAACACTAACACAAGTGCAAAAAGTGTTTTTTCCACACTAATACAAGTGCAAAAGTGGTTTCATGCACCAACACAAGTACGAAAAGTGGTTTTTCAACACTAACACAAGTGCGAAAAGTGGTTTTTCAACACTAACACAAGTGCAAAAAGTGGTTTTTCAACACTAACATAAGTGCGAAAAGTGGTTTTTCAACACTAACACAAGTGCGAAAAGTGGTTTTTCAACACTAACACAAGTGCGAAAAGTGGTTTTTCAACACTAACACAAGTGCGAAAAGTGTTTTTTCCACACTAATACAAGTGCAAAAGTGGTTTCCTGCACCAACACAAGTGCGAAAAGTGGTTTTTCAACACTAACACAAGTGCGAAAAGTGGTTTTTCAACACTAACACAAGTGCGAAAAGTGGTTTTTCAACACTAACACAAGTGCGAAAAGTGTTTTTTCCACACTAATACAAGTGCAAAAGTGTTTTCCTGCACCAACACAAGTACGAAAAGTGGTTTTTCATCACTAACACAAGTGCGAAAAGTGGTTTTTCAACACTAACACAAGTGCGAAAAGTGGTTTTTCCACACTAATACAAGTGCAAAAGTGGTTTCCTGCACCAACGCAAGTGCGAAAAGTGGTTTTTCAACACTAACACAAGTGCAAAAAGTGGTTTTTCAACACTATCACAAGTGCAAAAAGTGTTTTTTCCACACTAATACAAGTGCAAAAGTGGTTTCCTGCACCAACACAAGTGCGAAAAGTGGTTTTTCAACACTAACACAAGTGCGAAAAGTGGTTTTTCAACACTATCACAAGTGCAAAAAGTGTTTTTTCCACACTAATACAAGTGCAAAAGTGGTTTCCTGCACCAACACAAGTGCGAAAAGTGTTTTTTCAACACTAACACAAGTGCGAAAAGTGGTTTTTCAACACTGACACAAGTGCAAAAAGTGGTTTTTCAACACTAACACAAGTGCGAAAAGTGTTTTTTCCACACTAATACAAGTGCAAAAGTGGTTTCCTGCACCAACACAAGTGCGAAAAGTGGTTTTTCAACACTAACACAAGTGCGAAAAGTGTTTTTTCAACACTAACAGAAGTGCGAAAAGTGGTTTTTCAACACTAACACAAGTGCGAAAAGTGTTTTTTCCACACTAATACAAGTGCAAAAGTGGTTTCCTGCACCAACACAAGTACGAAAAGTGGTTTTTCATCACTAACACAAGTGCGAAAAGTGGTTTTTCAACACTAACACAAGTGCGAAAAGTGGTTTTTCCACATTAATACAAGTGCAAAAGTGGTTTCCTGCACCAACACAAGTGCGAAAAGTGGTTTTTCAACACTAACACAAGTGCAAAAAGTGGTTTTTCAACACTATCACAAGTGCAAAAAGTGTTTTTTCCACACTAATACAAGTGCAAAAGTGGTTTCCTGCACCAACACAAGTGCGAAAAGTGGTTTTTCAACACTAACACAAGTGCGAAAAGTGGTTTTTCAACACTATCACAAGTGCAAAAAGTGTTTTTTCCACACTAATACAAGTGCAAAAGTGGTTTCCTGCACCAACACAAGTGCGAAAAGTGTTTTTTCAACACTAACACAAGTGCGAAAAGTGGTTTTTCAACACTGACACAAGTGCAAAAAGTGGTTTTTCAACACTAACACAAGTGCGAAAAGTGTTTTTTCCACACTAATACAAGTGCAAAAGTGGTTTCCTGCACCAACACAAGTGCGAAAAGTGGTTTTTCAACACTAACACAAGTGCGAAAAGTGTTTTTTCAACACTAACAGAAGTGCGAAAAGTGGTTTTTCAACACTAACACAAGTGCGAAAAGTGTTTTTTCCACACTAATACAAGTGCAAAAGTGGTTTCCTGCACCAACACAAGTACGAAAAGTGGTTTTTCATCACTAACACAAGTGCGAAAAGTGGTTTTTCAACACTAACACAAGTGCGAAAAGTGGTTTTTCCACATTAATACAAGTGCAAAAGTGGTTTCCTGCACCAACACAAGTGC
Organism: Myxine glutinosa; assembly: GCF_964187855.1. Lineage (NCBI taxonomy): Eukaryota > Metazoa > Chordata > Myxini > Myxiniformes > Myxinidae > Myxine > Myxine glutinosa. Next base: position 173,278,721 of record NC_136265.1, read on the forward strand.
GAAAAGTGGTTTTTCAACACTAACACAAGTGCAAAAAGTGGTTTTTCAACACTATCACAAGTGCAAAAAGTGTTTTTTCCACACTAATACAAGTGCAAAAGTGGTTTCCTGCACCAACACAAGTGCGAAAAGTGGTTTTTCAACACTAACACAAGTGCGAAAAGTGGTTTTTCAACACTATCACAAGTGCAAAAAGTGTTTTTTCCACACTAATACAAGTGCAAAAGTGGTTTCCTGCACCAACACAAGTGCGAAAAGTGTTTTTTCAACACTAACACAAGTGCGAAAAGTGGTTTTTCAACACTAACACAAGTGCAACTAGAACGGGCACTCGGTAGAGCGCATACCTTCGCCGCAGCTACTGTTCTGTACTTGGCATGGGAGTGTAGGGAACAGAACAGTGAACAGTTTGGTGCTGATTTCATGCAAATTGGATAAGAATTGACCGAGTTATGACAAAAAACGCACATTTTGCAAGGTCGTGACCCCCCTGACCTTTGACCCCCAACCGCTAACAAGGGTAATGTCTTCACTGGGTCATGTCGTATATCACAAGATCGGGCATTGAATTCTGAACATTTTGGCATTAGTTGCATGCCAATTGGATAAAAATTGACCGCGCTATGGTAAAAATACGATTTTGACCTTTTCGTGACCTTGACCTTGACCTTTGACCCGATTGCTCCCAAAATCTAACCAAATGTGTCCCGTATAATAACCAATCATCCCACCAAATTTCATGCAATTCGGTTGAATACTTTTTGAGTTATGCGAATAACATACACACACACACACACACAGACATACAAATAAATACACAGCGATCAAAACATAACCTTCCGCTTTTGCGAAGGTAAAAAGTGGTTTTTCAACACTAACACAAGTGCGAAAAGTGTTTTTCCACACTAATACAAGTGCAAAAGTGGTTTCCTGCACCAACACAAGTGCGAAAAGTGGTTTTTCAACACTAACACAAGTGCGAAAAGTGTTTTTTCAACACTAACACAAGTGCAAAAAGTGGTTTTTCAACACTAACACAAGTGCGAAAAGTGGTTTTTCAACACTAACACAAGTGCGAAAAGTGTTTTTTCCACACTAATACAAGTGCAAAGGTGGTTTCCTGCACCAACACAAGTGCGAAATGTGGTTTTTCAACACTATCACAAGTGCAAAAAGTGTTTTTTCCACACTAATACAAGAGCAAAGGTGGTTTCCTGCACCAACACAAGCACGAAAAGTGGTTTTTCAACACTAACACAAGTGCGAAAAGTGGTTTTTCAACACTAACACAAGTGCGAAAAGTGGTTTTTCAACACTAACACAAGTGCGAAAAGTGTTTTTTTCCACACTAATACAAGTGCAAAAGTGGTTTCCTGCACCAACACAATTGCGAAAAGTGGGTTTTCAACACTAACACAAGTGCAAAAAGTGGTTTTTCAACACTATCACAAGTGCAAAAAGTGTTTTTTCCACACTAATACAAGTGCAAAGTTGGTTTCCTGCACCAAAGCAAGTAAGAAAAGTGGTTTTTCAACACTAACACAAGTGCGAAAAGTGGTTTTTCAACACTAACACAAGTGCGAAAAGTGGTTTTTCAACAGTAACACAAGTGCAAAAAGTGGTTTTTCAACACTAACACAAGTGCGAAAAGTGGTTTCCTGCACCAACACAAGTGCAAAAGTGGTTTCCTGCACCAACACAAGTGCGAAAAGTGGTTTTTCAACACTAACACAAGTGCAAAAAGTGGTTTTTCAACACTATCACAAGTGCAAAAAGTGTTTTTTCCACACTAACACAAGTGCGAAAAGTGGTTTCCTGCACCAACACAAGTGCGAAAAGTGGTTTTTCAACACTAACACAAGTGCAAAAGTGGTTTCCTGCACCAACACAAGTGCGAAAAGTGGTTTTTCAACACTATCACAAGTGCAAAAAGTGTTTTTTCCACACTAACACAAGTGCGAAAAGTGGTTTCCTGCACCAACACAAGTGCGAAAAGTGGTTTTTCAACACTAACACAAGTGCAAAAAGTGTTTTTTCAACACTAACACAAGTGCAAAAAGTGGTTTTTCAACACTATCACAAGTGCAAAAAGTGTTTTTTCCACACTAATACAAGTGCAAAAGTGGTTTCCTGCACCAACACAAGTGCGAAAAGTGGTTTTTCAACACTAACACAAGTGCAAAAAGTGGTTTTTCAACACTAACACAAGTGCGAAAAGTGGTTTTTCAACACTATCACAAGTGCAAAAAGTGTTTTTTCCACACTAATACAAGTGCAAAAGTGGTTTCCTGCACCAACACAAGTGCGAAAAGTGGTTTTTCAACACTAACACAAGTGCGAAAAGTGGTTTTTCAACACTAACACAAGTGCAAAAAGTGGTTTTTCAACACTAACACAAGTGCGAAAAGTGTTTTTTCCACACTAATACAAGTGCAAAGGTGGTTTCCTGCACCAACACAAGCACGAAAAGTGGTTTTTCAACACTAACACAAGTGCGAAAAGTGGTTTTTCAACACTAACACAAGTGCGAAAAGTGGTTTTTCAACACTAACACAAGTGCGAAAAGTGTTTTTTCCACACTAATACAAGTGCAAAAGTGGTTTCCTGCACCAACACAATTGCGAAAAGTGGGTTTTCAACACTAACACAAGTGCAAAAAGTGGTTTTTCAACACTATCACAAGTGCAAAAAGTGTTTTTTCCACACTAATACAAGTGCAAAGTTGGTTTCCTGCTCCAAAGCAAGTAAGAAAAGTGGTTTTTCAACACTAACACAAGTGCGAAAAGTGGTTTTTCAACACTAACACAAGTGCGAAAAGTGGTTTTTCAACAGTAACACAAGTGCGAAAAGTGGTTTTTCCACACTAATACAAGTGCAAAAGTGGTTTCCTGCACCAACACAAGTGCGAAAAGTGGTTTTTCAACACTAACACAAGTGCAAAAAGTGGTTTTTCAACACTATCACAAGTGCAAAAAGTGTTTTTTCCACACTAGTACAAGTGCAAAAGTGGTTTCCTGCACCAACACAAGTGCGAAAAGTGGTTTTTCAACACTAACACAAGTGCGAAAAGTGGTTTTTCAACACTATCACAAGTGCAAAAAGTGTTTTTTCCACACTAATACAAGTGCAAAAGTGGTTTCCTGCACCAACACAAGTGCGAAAAGTGGTTTTTAAACACTAACACAAGTGCAAAAAGTGTTTTTTCAACACTAACACAAGTGCAAAAAGTGGTTTTTCAACACTAACACAAGTGCGAAAAGTGTTTTTTCCACACTAATACAAGTGCAAAAGTGGTTTCCTGCACCAACACAAGTGCGAAAAGTGGTTTTTCAACACTAACACAAGTGCAAAAAGTGGTTTTTCAACACTAACACAAGTGCGAAAAGTGGTTTTTCAACACTATCACAAGTGCAAAAAGTGTTTTTTCCACACTAATACAAGTGCAAAAGTGGTTTCCTGCACCAACACAAGTGCGAAAAGTGGTTTTTCAACACTAACACAAGTGCGAAAAGTGGTTTTTCAACACTAACACAAGTGCGAAAAGTGGTTTTTCAACACTAACACAAGTGCAAAAAGTGTTTTTTCCACACTAATACAAGTGCAAAAGTGGTTTCATGCACCAACACAAGTACGAAAAGTGGTTTTTCAACACTAACACAAGTGCGAAAAGTGGTTTTTCAACACTAACACAAGTGCAAAAAGTGGTTTTTCAACACTAACATAAGTGCGAAAAGTGGTTTTTCAACACTAACACAAGTGCGAAAAGTGGTTTTTCAACACTAACACAAGTGCGAAAAGTGGTTTTTCAACACTATCACAAGTGCAAAAAGTGTTTTTTCCACACTAATACAAGTGCAAATGTGGTTTCCTGCACCAACACAAGTGCGAAAAGTGGTTTTTCAACACTAACACAAGTGCGAAAAGTGGTTTTTCAACACTATCACAAGTGCAAAAAGTGTTTTTTCCACACTAATACAAGTGCAAAAGTGGTTTCCTGCACCAACACAAGTGCGAAAAGTGTTTTTTCAACACTAACACAAGTGCGAAAAGTGGTTTTTCAACACTAACACAAGTGCAAAAAGTGGTTTTTCAACACTAACACAAGTGCGAAAAGTGTTTTTTCCACACTAATACAAGTGCAAAAGTGGTTTCCTGCACAAACACAAGTGCGAAAAGTGGTTTTTCAACACTAACACAAGTGCGAAAAGTGTTTTTTCAACACTAACACAAGTGCAAAAAGTGGTTTTTCAACACTAACACAAGTGCGAAAAGTGGTTTTTCAACACTAACACAAGTGCGAAAAGTGTTTTTTCCACACTAATACAAGTGCAAAGGTGGTTTCCTGCACCAACACAAGTGCGAAATGTGGTTTTTCAACACTATCACAAGTGCAAAAAGTGTTTTTTCCACACTAATACAAGTGCAAAGGTGGTTTCCTGCACCAACACAAGCACGAAAAGTGTTTTTTCAACACTAACACAAGTGCGAAAAGTGGTTTTTCAACACTAACACAAGTGCGAAAAGTGGTTTTTCAACACTAACACAAGTGCGAAAAGTGTTTTTTCCACACTAATACAAGTGCAAAAGTGGTTTCCTGCACCAACACAATTGCGAAAAGTGGGTTTTCAACACTAACACAAGTGCAAAAAGTGGTTTTTCAACACTATCACAAGTGCAAAAAGTGTTTTTTCCACACTAATACAAGTGCAAAGTTGGTTTCCTGCACCAAAGCAAGTAAGAAAAGTGGTTTTTCAACACTAACACAAGTGCGAAAAGTGGTTTTTCAACACTAACACAAGTGCGAAAAGTGGTTTTTCAACAGTAACACAAGTGCGAAAAGTGGTTTTTCCACACTAATACAAGTGCAAAAGTGGTTTCCTGCACCAAAACAAGTGCGAAAAGTGGTTTTTCAACACTAACACAAGTGCAAAAAGTGGTTTTTCAACACTATCACAAGTGCAAAAAGTGTTTTTTCCACACTAGTACAAGTGCAAAAGTGGTTTCCTGCACCAACACAAGTGCGAAAAGTGGTTTTTCAACACTAACACAAGTGCGAAAAGTGGTTTTTCAACACTATCACAAGTGCAAAAAGTGTTTTTTCCACACTAATACAAGTGCAAAAGTGGTTTCCTGCACCAACACTAGTGCGAAAAGTGGTTTTTCAACACTAACACAAGTGCAAAAAGTGTTTTTTCAACACTAACACAAGTGCAAAAAGTGGTTTTTCAACACTAACACAAGTGCGAAAAGTGTTTTTTCCACACTAATACAAGTGCAAAAGTGGTTTCCTGCACCAACACAAGTGCGAAAAGTGGTTTTTCAACACTAACACAAGTGCAAAAAGTGGTTTTTCAACACTAACACAAGTGCGAAAAGTGGTTTTTCAACACTATCACAAGTGCAAAAAGTGTTTTTTCCACACTAATACAAGTGCAAAAGTGGTTTCCTGCACCAACACAAGTGCGAAAAGTGGTTTTTCAACACTAACACAAGTGCGAAAAGTGGTTTTTCAACACTAACACAAGTGCGAAAAGTGGTTTTTCAACACTAACACAAGTGCAAAAAGTGTTTTTTCCACACTAATACAAGTGCAAAAGTGGTTTCATGCACCAACACAAGTACGAAAAGTGGTTTTTCAACACTAACACAAGTGCGAAAAGTGGTTTTTCAACACTAACACAAGTGCAAAAAGTGGTTTTTCAACACTAACATAAGTGCGAAAAGTGGTTTTTCAACACTAACACAAGTGCGAAACGTGGTTTTTCAACACTAACACAAGTGCGAAAAGTGGTTTTTCAACACTATCACAAGTGCAAAAAGTGTTTTTTCCACACTAATACAAGTGCAAATGTGGTTTCCTGCACCAACACAAGTGCGAAAAGTGGTTTTTCAACACTAACACAAGTGCGAAAAGTGGTTTTTCAACACTATCACAAGTGCAAAAAGTGTTTTTTCGACACTAATACAAGTGCAAAAGTGGTTTCCTGCACCAACACAAGTGCGAAAAGTGGTTTTTCAACACTAACACAAGTGCGAAAAGTGGTTTTTCAACACTAACACAAGTGCAAAAAGTGGTTTTTCAACACTATCACAAGTGCAAAAAGTGTTTTTTCCACACCAGTACAAGTGCAAAAGTGGTTTCCTGCACCAACACAAGTGCGAAAAGTGGTTTTTCAACACTAACACAAGTGCGAAAAGTGGTTTTTCAACACTATCACAAGTGCAAAAAGTGTTTTTTCCACACTAATACAAGTGCAAAAGTGGTTTCCTGCACCAACACAAGTGCGAAAAGTGGTTTTTCAACACTAACACAAGTGCAAAAAGTGGTTTTTCAACACTAACACAAGTGCAAAAAGTGGTTTCCTGCACCAACACAAGTGCGAAAAGTGTTTTTTCAACACTAACACAAGTGCGAAAAGTGGTTTTTCAACACTGACACAAGTGCAAAAAGTGGTTTTTCAACACTAACACAAGTGCGAAAAGTGTTTTTTCCACACTAATACAAGTGCAAAAGTGGTTTCCTGCACCAACACAAGTGCGAAAAGTGTTTTTTCAACACTAACACAAGTGCGAAAAGTGGTTTTTCAACACTGACACAAGTGCAAAAAGTGGTTTTTCAACACTAACACAAGTGCGAAAAGTGTTTTTTCCACACTAATACAAGTGCAAAAGTGGTTTCCTGCACCAACACAAGTACGAAAAGTGGTTTTTCATCACTAACACAAGTGCGAAAAGTGGTTTTTCAACACTAACACAAGTGCGAAAAGTGGTTTTTCCACACTAATACAAGTGCAAAAGTGGTTTCCTGCACCAACACAAGTGCGAAAAGTGGTTTTTCAACACTAACACAAGTGCAAAAAGTGGTTTTTCAACACTATCACAAGTGCAAAAAGTGTTTTTTCCACACTAATACAAGTGCAAAAGTGGTTTCCTGCACCAACACAAGTGCGAAAAGTGGTTTTTCAACACTAACACAAGTGCGAAAAGTGGTTTTTCAACACTATCACAAGTGCAAAAAGTGTTTTTTCCACACTAATACAAGTGCAAAAGTGGTTTCCTGCACCAACACAAGTGCGAAAAGTGTTTTTTCAACACTAACACAAGTGCGAAAAGTGGTTTTTCAACACTAACACAAGTGCAAAAAGTGGTTTTTCAACACTAACACAAGTGCGAAAAGTGTTTTTTCCACACTAATACAAGTGCAAAAGTGGTTTCCTGCACCAACACAAGTGCGAAAAGTGGTTTTTCAACACTAACACAAGTGCGAAAAGTGTTTTTTCAACACTAACACAAGTGCAAAAAGTGGTTTTTCAACACTAACACAAGTGCGAAAAGTGGTTTTTCAACACTAACACAAGTGCGAAAAGTGTTTTTTCCACACTAATACAAGTGCAAAGGTGGTTTCCTGCACCAACACAAGTGCGAAATGTGGTTTTTCAACACTATCACAAGTGCAAAAAGTGTTTTTTCCACACTAATACAAGTGCAAAGGTGGTTTCCTGCACCAACACAAGCACGAAAAGTGGTTTTTCAACACTAACACAAGTGCGAAAAGTGGTTTTTCAACACTAACACAAGTGCGAAAAGTGGTTTTTCAACACTAACACAAGTGCGAAAAGTGTTTTTTCCACACTAATACAAGTGCAAAAGTGGTTTTCTGCACCAACACAATTGCGAAAAGTGGGTTTTCAACACTAACACAAGTGCAAAAAGTGGTTTTTCAACACTATCACAATTGCAAAAAGTGTTTTTTCCACACTAATACAAGTGCAAAGTTGGTTTCCTGCTCCAAAGCAAGTAAGAAAAGTGGTTTTTCAACACTAACACAAGTGCGAAAAGTGGTTTTTCAACACTAACACAAGTGCGAAAAGTGGTTTTTCAACAGTAACACAAGTGCGAAAGGTGGTTTTTCCACACTAATACAAGTGCAAAAGTGGTTTCCTGCACCAACACAAGTGCGAAAAGTGGTTTTTCAACACTAACACAAGTGCAAAAAGTGGTTTTTCAACACTATCACAAGTGCAAAAAGTGTTTTTTCCACACTAGTACAAGTGCAAAAGTGGTTTCCTGCACCAACACAAGTGCGAAAAGTGGTTTTTCAACACTAACACAAGTGCGAAAAGTGGTTTTTCAACACTATCACAAGTGCAAAAAGTGTTTTTTCCACACTAATACAAGTGCAAAAGTGGTTTCCTGCACCAACACAAGTGCGAAAAGTGGTTTTTCAACACTAACACAAGTGCAAAAAGTGTTTTTTCAACACTAACACAAGTGCAAAAAGTGGGTTTTCAACACTAACACAAGTGCGAAAAGTGTTTTTTCCACACTAATACAAGTGCAAAAGTGGTTTCCTGCACCAACACAAGTGCGAAAAGTGGTTTTTCAACACTAACACAAGTGCAAAAAGTGGTTTTTCAACACTAACACAAGTGCGAAAAGTGGTTTTTCAACACTATCACAAGTGCAAAAAGTGTTTTTTCCACACTAATACAAGTGCAAAAGTGGTTTCCTGCACCAACACAAGTGCGAAAAGTGGTTTTTCAACACTAACACAAGTGCGAAAAGTGGTTTTTCAACACTAACACAAGTGCGAAAAGTGGTTTTTCAACACTAACACAAGTGCAAAAAGTGTTTTTTCCACACTAATACAAGTGCAAAAGTGGTTTCATGCACCAACACAAGTACGAAAAGTGGTTTTTCAACACTAACACAAGTGCGAAAAGTGGTTTTTCAACACTAACACAAGTGCAAAAAGTGGTTTTTCAACACTAACATAAGTGCGAAAAGTGGTTTTTCAACACTAACACAAGTGCGAAAAGTGGTTTTTCAACACTAACACAAGTGCGAAAAGTGGTTTTTCAACACTATCACAAGTGCAAAAAGTGTTTTTTCCACACTAATACAAGTGCAAATGTGGTTTCCTGCACCAACACAAGTGCGAAAAGTGGTTTTTCAACACTAACACAAGTGCGAAAAGTGGTTTTTCAACACTATCACAAGTGCAAAAAGTGTTTTTTCCACACTAATACAAGTGCAAAAGTGGTTTCCTGCACCAACACAAGTGCGAAAAGTGTTTTTTCAACACTAACACAAGTGCGAAAAGTGGTTTTTCAACACTAACACAAGTGCAAAAAGTGGTTTTTCAACACTAACACAAGTGCGAAAAGTGTTTTTTCCACACTAATACAAGTGCAAAAGTGGTTTCCTGCACCAACACAAGTGCGAAAAGTGGTTTTTCAACACTAACACAAGTGCGAAAAGTGTTTTTTCAACACTAACACAAGTGCAAAAAGTGGTTTTTCAACACTAACACAAGTGCGAAAAGTGGTTTTTCCACACTAATACAAGTGCAAAAGTGATTTCCTGCACCAACACAAGTGCGAAAAGTGGTTTTTCAACACTAACACAAGTGCGAAAAGTGTTTTTTCCACACTAATACAAGTGCAAAGGTGGATTCCTGCACCAACACAAGTGCGAAATGTGGTTTTTCAACACTATCACAAGTGCAAAAAGTGTTTTTTCCACACTAATACAAGTGCAAAGGTGGTTTCCTGCACCAACACAAGCACGAAAAGTGTTTTTTCAACACTAACACAAGTGCGAAAAGTGGTTTTTCAACACTAACACAAGTGCGAAAAGTGGTTTTTCAACACTAACACAAGTGCAAAAAGTGTTTTTTCCACACTAATACAAGTGCAAAAGTGGTTTCCTGCACCAACACAATTGCGAAAAGTGGGTTTTCAACACTAACACAAGTGCAAAAAGTGGTTTTTCAACACTATCACAAGTGCAAAAAGTGTTTTTTCCACACTAATACAAGTGCAAAGTTGGTTTCCTGCACCAAAGCAAGTAAGAAAAGTGGTTTTTCAACACTAACACAAGTGCGAAAAGTGGTTTTTCAACACTAACACAAGTGCGAAAAGTGGTTTTTCAACAGTAACACAAGTGCGAAAAGTGGTTTTTCCACACTAATACAAGTGCAAAAGTGGTTTCCTGCACCAACACAAGTGCGAAAAGTGGTTTTTCAACACTAACACAAGTGCAAAAAGTGGTTTTTCAACACTATCACAAGTGCAAAAAAGTGTTTTTTCCACACTAGTACAAGTGCAAAAGTGGTTTCCTGCACCAACACAAGTGCGAAAAGTGGTTTTTCAACACTAACACAAGTGCGAAAAGTGGTTTTTCAACACTATCACAAGTGCAAAAAGTGTTTTTTCCACACTAATACAAGTGCAAAAGTGGTTTCCTGCACCAACACAAGTGCGAAAAGTGGTTTTTCAACACTAACACAAGTGCAAAAAGTGTTTTTTCAACACTAACACAAGTGCAAAAAGTGGTTTTTCAACACTAATACAAGTGCGAAAAGTGTTTTTTCCACACTAATACAAGTGCAAAAGTGGTTTCCTGCACCAACACAAGTGCGAAAAGTGGTTTTTCAACACTAACACAAGTGCAAAAAGTGGTTTTTCAACACTAACACAAGTGCGAAAAGTGGTTTTTCAACACTATCACAAGTGCAAAAAGTGTTTTTTCCACACTAATACAAGTGCAAAAGTGGTTTCCTGCACCAACACAAGTGCGAAAAGTGGTTTTTCAACACTAACACAAGTGCGAAAAGTGGTTTTTCAACACTAACACAAGTGCGAAAAGTGGTTTTTCAACACTAACACAAGTGCAAAAAGTGTTTTTTCCACACTAATACAAGTGCAAAAGTGGTTTCATGCACCAACACAAGTACGAAAAGTGGTTTTTCAACACTAACACAAGTGCGAAAAGTGTTTTTTTCCACACTAATACAAGTGCAAAAGTGGTTTCCTGCACCAACACAATTGCGAAAAGTGGGTTTTCAACACTAACACAAGTGCAAAAAGTGGTTTTTCAACACTATCACAAGTGCAAAAAGTGTTTTTTCCACACTAATACAAGTGCAAAGTTGGTTTCCTGCACCAAAGCAAGTAAGAAAAGTGGTTTTTCAACACTAACACAAGTGCGAAAAGTGGTTTTTCAACACTAACACAAGTGCGAAAAGTGGTTTTTCAACAGTAACACAAGTGCGAAAAGTGGTTTTTCCACACTAATACAAGTGCAAAAGTGGTTTCCTGCACCAACACAAGTGCGAAAAGTGGTTTTTCAACACTAACACAAGTGCAAAAAGTGGTTTTTCAACACTATCACAAGTGCAAAAGTGTTTTTTCAACACTAGTACAAGTGCAAAAGTGGTTTCCTGCACCAACACAAGTGCGAAAAGTGGTTTTTCAACACTAACACAAGTGCGAAAAGTGGTTTTTCAACACTATCACAAGTGCAAAAAGTGTTTTTTCCACACTAATACAAGTGCAAAAGTGGTTTCCTGCACCAACACAAGTGCGAAAAGTGGTTTTTCAACACTAACACAAGTGCAAAAAGTGTTTTTTCAACACTAACACAAGTGCAAAAAGTGGTTTTTCAACACTAACACAAGTGCAAAAAGTGGTTTTTCAACACTAACACAAGTGCGAAAAGTGTTTTTTCCACACTAATACAAGTGCAAAAGTGGTTTCCTGCACCAACACAAGTGCGAAAAGTGGTTTTTCAACACTAACACAAGTGCGAAAAGTGGTTTTTCAACACTAACACAAGTGCAAAAAGTGGTTTTTCAACACTATCACAAGTGCAAAAAGTGTTTTTTCCACACTAGTACAAGTGCAAAAGTGCTTTCCTGCACCAACACAAGTGCGAAAAGTGGTTTTTCAACACTAACACAAGTGCGAAAAGTGGTTTTTCAACACTATCACAAGTGCAAAAAGTGTTTTTTCCACACTAATTCAAGTGCAAAAGTGGTTTCCTGCACCAACACAAGTGCGAAAAGTGGTTTTTCAACACTAACACAAGTGCAAAAAGTGGTTTTTCAACACTAACACAAGTGCGAAAAGTGTTTTTTCCACACTAATACAAGTGCAAAGGTGGTTTCCTGCACCAACACAAGTGCGAAATGTGGTTTTTCAACACTATCACAAGTGCAAAAAGTGTTTTTTCCACACTAATACAAGTGCAAAGGTGGTTTCCTGCACCAACACAAGCACGAAAAGTGGTTTTTCAACACTAACACAAGTGCAAAAAGTGTTTTTTCAACACTAACACAAGTGCAAAAAGTGGTTTTTCAACACTAACACAAGTGCGAAAAGTGGTTTTTCAACACTAACACAAGTGCGAAAAGTGTTTTTTCCACACTAATACAAGTGCAAAGGTGGTTTCCTGCACCAACACAAGTGCGAAATGTGGTTTTTCAACACTATCACAAGTGCAAAAAGTGTTTTTTCCACACTAATACAAGTGCAAAGGTGGTTTCCTGCACCAACACAAGCACGAAAAGTGGTTTTTCAACACTAACACAAGTGCGAAAAGTGGTTTTTCAACACTAACATAAGTGCGAAAAGTGGTTTTTCAACACTAACACAAGTGCAAAAAGTGGTTTTTCAACACTAACACAAGTGCAAAAAGTGGTTTTTCAACACTAACACAAGTGCGAAAAGTGTTTTTTCCACACTAATACAAGTGAAAAAGTGGTTTCCTGCACCAACACAAGTGCGAAAAGTGGTTTTTCAACACTAACACAAGTGCAAAAAGTGGTTTTTCAACACTAACACAAGTGCAAAAGTGGTTTCATGCACCAACACAAGTACGAAAAGTGGTTTTTCAACACTAACACAAGTGCGAAAAGTGGTTTTTCAACACTAACACAAGTGCAAAAAGTGGTTTTTCAACACTAACATAAGTGCGAAAAGTGGTTTTTCAACACTAACACAAGTGCGAAAAGTGGTTTTTCAACACTAACACAAGTGCGAAAAGTGGTTTTTCAACACTATCACAAGTGCAAAAAGTGTTTTTTCCACACTAATACAAGTGCAAATGTGGTTTCCTGCACCAACACAAGTGCGAAAAGTGGTTTTTCAACACTAACACAAGTGCAAAAAGTGGTTTTTCAACACTATCACAAGTGCAAAAAGTGTTTTTTCCACACTAATACAAGTGCAAAAGTGGTTTCCTGCACGAACACAAGTGCGAAAAGTGTTTTTTCAACACTAACACAAGTGCGAAAAGTGGTTTTTCAACACTAACACAAGTGCAAAAAGTGGTTTTTCAACACTAACACAAGTGCGAAAAGTGTTTTTTCCACACTAATACAAGTGCAAAAGTGGTTTCCTGCACCAACACAAGTGCGAAAAGTGGTTTTTCAACACTAACACAAGTGCGAAAAGTGTTTTTTCAACACTAACACAAGTGCAAAAAGTGGTTTTTCAACACTAACACAAGTGCGAAAAGTGGTTTTTCAACACTAACACAAGTGCGAAAAGTGTTTTTTCCACACTAATACAAGTGCAAAGGTGGTTTCCTGCACCAACACAAGTGCGAAATGTGGTTTTTCAACACTATCACAAGTGCAAAAAGTGTTTTTTCCACACTAATACAAGTGCAAAGGTGGTTTCCTGCACCAACACAAGCACGAAAAGTGGTTTTTCAACACTAACACAAGTGCGAAAAGTGGTTTTTCAACACTAACACAAGTGCGAAAAGTGGTTTTTCAACACTAACACAAGTGCGAAAAGTGTTTTTTCCACACTAATACAAGTGCAAAAGTGGTTTCCTGCACCAACACAATTGCGAAAAGTGGGTTTTCAACACTAACACAAGTGCAAAAAGTGGTTTTTCAACACTATCACAAGTGCAAAAAGTGTTTTTTCCACACTAATACAAGTGCAAAGTTGGTTTCCTGCACCAAAGCAAGTAAGAAAAGTGGTTTTTCAACACTAACACAAGTGCGAAAAGTGGTTTTTCAACGCTAACACAAGTGCGAAAAGTGGTTTTTCAACAGTAACACAAGTGCGAAAAGTGGTTTTTCCACACTAATACAAGTGCAAAAGTGGTTTCCTGCACCAACACAAGTGCGAAAAGTGGTTTTTCAACACTAACACAAGTGCAAAAAGTGGTTTTTCAACACTATCACAAGTGCAAAAAGTGTTTTTTCCACACTAGTACAAGTGCAAAAGTGGTTTCCTGCACCAACACAAGTGCGAAAAGTGGTTTTTCAACACTAACACAAGTGCGAAAAGTGGTTTTTCAACACTATCACAAGTGCAAAAAGTGTTTTTTCCACACTAATACAAGTGCAAAAGTGGTTTCCTGCACCAACACAAGTGCGAAAAGTGGTTTTTCAACACTAACACAAGTGCAAAAAGTGTTTTTTCAACACTAACACAAGTGCAAAAAGTGGTTTTTCAACACTAACACAAGTGCGAAAAGTGTTTTTTCCACACTAATACAAGTGCAAAAGTGGTTTCCTGCACCAACACAAGTGCGAAAAGTGGTTTTTCAACACTAACACAAGTGCAAAAAGTGGTTTTTCAACACTATCACAAGTGCAAAAAGTGTTTTTTCCACACTAATACAAGTGCAAAAGTGGTTTCCTGCACCAACACAAGTGCGAAAAGTGTTTTTTCAACACTAACACAAGTGCGAAAAGTGGTTTTTCAACACTAACACAAGTGCAAAAAGTGGTTTTTCAACACTAACACAAGTGCGAAAAGTGTTTTTTCCACACTAATACAAGTGCAAAAGTGGTTTCCTGCACCAACACAAGTGCGAAAAGTGGTTTTTCAACACTAACACAAGTGCGAAAAGTGTTTTTTCAACACTAACACAAGTGCAAAAAGTGGTTTTTCAACACTAACACAAGTGCGAAAAGTGGTTTTTCAACACTAACACAAGTGCGAAAAGTGTTTTTTCCACACTAATACAAGTGCAAAGGTGGTTTCCTGCACCAACACAAGTGCGAAATGTGGTTTTTCAACACTATCACAAGTGCAAAAAGTGTTTTTTCCACACTAATACAAGTGCAAAGGTGGTTTCCTGCACCAACACAAGCACGAAAAGTGGTTTTTCAACACTAACACAAGTGCGAAAAGTGGTTTTTCAACACTAACACAAGTGCGAAAAGTGTTTTTTCCACACTAATACAAGTGCAAAAGTGGTTTCCTGCACCAACACAAGTGCGAAAAGTGGTTTTTCAACACTAACACAAGTGCAAAAAGTGGTTTTTCAACACTAACACAAGTGCGAAAAGTGGTTTTTCAACACTATCACAAGTGCAAAAAGTGTTTTTTCCACACTAATATAAGTGCAAAAGTGGTTTCCTGCACCAACACAAGTGCGAAAAGTGGTTTTTCAACACTAACACAAGTGCGAAAAGTGGTTTTTCAACACTAACACAAGTGCAAAAAGTGGTTTTTCAACACTATCACAAGTGCAAAAAGTGTTTTTTCCACACTAATACAAGTGCAAAAGTGGTTTCCTGCACCAACACAAGTGCGAAAAGTGGTTTTTCAACACTAACACAAGTGCGAAAAGTGGTTTTCAACACTATCACAAGTGCAAAAAGTGTTTTTTCCACACTAATACAAGTGCAAAAGTGGTTTCCTGCACCAACACAAGTGCGAAAAGTGTTTTTTCAACACTAACACAAGTGCGAAAAGTGGTTTTTCAACACTAACACAAGTGCAAAAAGTGGTTTTTCAACACTAACACAAGTGCGAAAAGTGTTTTTTCCACACTAATACAAGTGCAAAAGTGGTTTCCTGCACCAACACAAGTGCGAAAAGTGGTTTTTCAACACTAACACAAGTGCGAAAAGTGTTTTTTCAACACTAACACAAGTGCAAAAAGTGGTTTTTCAACACTAACACAAGTGCGAAAAGTGGTTTTTCAACACTAACACAAGTGCGAAAAGTGTTTTTTCCACACTAATACAAGTGCAAAGGTGGTTTCCTGCACCAACACAAGTGCGAAATGTGGTTTTTCAACACTATCACAAGTGCAAAAAGTGTTTTTTCCACACTAATACAAGTGCAAAGGTGGTTTCCTGCACCAACACAAGCACGAAAAGTGGTTTTTCAACACTAACACAAGTGCGAAAAGTGGTTTTTCAACACTAACACAAGTGCGAAAAGTGGTTTTTCAACACTAACACAAGTGCAAAAAGTGGTTTTTCAACACTAACACAAGTGCAAAAAGTGGTTTTTCAACACTAACACAAGTGCGAAAAGTGTTTTTTCCACACTAATACAAGTGCAAAAGTGGTTTCCTGCACCAACACAAGTGCGAAAAGTGGTTTTTCAACACTAACACAAGTGCAAAAAGTGGTTTTTCAACACTAACACAAGTGCAAAAGTGGTTTCATGCACCAACACAAGTACGAAAAGTGGTTTTTCAACACTAACACAAGTGCGAAAAGTGGTTTTTCAACACTAACACAAGTGCAAAAAGTGGTTTTTCAACACTAACATAAGTGCGAAAAGGGGTTTTTCAACACTAACACAAGTGCGAAAAGTGGTTTTTCAACACTAACACAAGTGCGAAAAGTGGTTTTTCAACACTATCACAAGTGCAAAAAGTGTTTTTTCCACACTAATACAAGTGCAAATGTGGTTTCCTGCACCAACACAAGTGCGAAAAGTGGTTTTTCAACACTAACACAAGTGCGAAAAGTGGTTTTTCAACACTATCACAAGTGCAAAAAGTGTTTTTTCCACACTAATACAAGTGCAAAAGTGGTTTCCTGCACCAACACAAGTGCGAAAAGTGTTTTTTCAACACTAACACAAGTGCGAAAAGTGGTTTTTCAACACTAACACAAGTGCAAAAAGTGGTTTTTCAACACTAACACAAGTGCGAAAAGTGTTTTTTCCACACTAATACAAGTGCAAAAGTGGTTTCCTGCACCAACACAAGTGCGAAAAGTGGTTTTTCAACACTAACACAAGTGCGAAAAGTGTTTTTTCAACACTAACACAAGTGCAAAAAGTGGTTTTTCAACACTAACACAAGTGCGAAAAGTGGTTTTTCAACACTAATACAAGTGCGAAAAGTGTTTTTTCCACACTAATACAAGTGCAAAGGTGGTTTCCTGCACCAACACAAGTGCGAAATGTGGTTTTTCAACACTATCACAAGTGCAAAAAGTGTTTTTTCCACACTAATACAAGTGCAAAGGTGGTTTCCTGCACCAACACAAGCACGAAAAGTGGTTTTTCAACACTAACACAAGTGCGAAAAGTGGTTTTTCAACACTAACACAAGTGCGAAAAGTGGTTTTTCAACACTAACACAAGTGCGAAAAGTGTTTTTTCCACACTAATACAAGTGCAAAAGTGGTTTCCTGCACCAACACAATTGCGAAAAGTGGGTTTTCAACACTAACACAAGTGCGAAAAGTGGTTTTTCAACGCTAACACAAGTGCGAAAAGTGGTTTTTCAACAGTAACACAAGTGCGAAAAGTGGTTTTTCCACACTAATACAAGTGCAAAAGTGGTTTCCTGCACCAACACAAGTGCGAAAAGTGGTTTTTCAACACTAACACAAGTGCAAAAAGTGGTTTTTCAACACTATCACAAGTGCAAAAAGTGTTTTTTCCACACTAGTACAAGTGCAAAAGTGGTTTCCTGCACCAACACAAGTGCGAAAAGTGGTTTTTCAACACTAACACAAGTGCGAAAAGTGGTTTTTCAACACTATCACAAGTGCAAAAAGTGTTTTTTCCACACTAATACAAGTGCAAAAGTGGTTTCCTGCACCAACACAAGTGCGAAAAGTGGTTTTTCAACACTAACACAAGTGCAAAAAGTGTTTTTTCAACACTAACACAAGTGCAAAAAGTGGTTTTTCAACACTAACACAAGTGCGAAAAGTGTTTTTTCCACACTAATACAAGTGCAAAAGTGGTTTCCTGCACCAACACAAGTGCGAAAAGTGGTTTTTCAACACTAACACAAGTGCAAAAAGTGGTTTTTCAACACTATCACAAGTGCAAAAAGTGTTTTTTCCACACTAATACAAGTGCAAAAGTGGTTTCCTGCACCAACACAAGTGCGAAAAGTGTTTTTTCAACACTAACACAAGTGCGAAAAGTGGTTTTTCAACACTAACACAAGTGCAAAAAGTGGTTTTTCAACACTAACACAAGTGCGAAAAGTGTTTTTTCCACACTAATACAAGTGCAAAAGTGGTTTCCTGCACCAACACAAGTGCGAAAAGTGGTTTTTCAACACTAACACAAGTGCGAAAAGTGTTTTTTCAACACTAACACAAGTGCAAAAAGTGTTTTTCAACACTAACACAAGTGCGAAAAGTGGTTTTTCAACACTAACACAAGTGCGAAAAGTGTTTTTTCCACACTAATACAAGTGCAAAGGTGGTTTCCTGCACCAACACAAGTGCGAAATGTGGTTTTTCAACACTATCACAAGTGCAAAAAGTGTTTTTTCCACACTAATACAAGTGCAAAGGTGGTTTCCTGCACCAACACAAGCACGAAAAGTGGTTTTTCAACACTAACACAAGTGCGAAAAGTGGTTTTTCAACACTAACACAAGTGCGAAAAGTGGTTTTTCAACACTAACACAAGTGCAAAAAGTGGTTTTTCAACACTAACACAAGTGCAAAAAGTGGTTTTTCAACACTAACACAAGTGCGAAAAGTGTTTTTTCCACACTAATACAAGTGCAAAAGTGGTTTCCTGCACCAACACAAGTGCGAAAAGTGGTTTTTCAACACTAACACAAGTGCAAAAAGTGGTTTTTCAACACTAACACAAGTGCGAAAAGTGGTTTTTCAACACTATCACAAGTGCAAAAAGTGTTTTTTCCACACTAATCCAAGTGCAAAAGTGGTTTCCTGCACCAACACAAGTGCGAAAAGTGGTTTTTCAACACTAACACAAGTGCGAAAAGTGGTTTTTCAACACTAACACAAGTGCGAAAAGTGGTTTTTCAACACTAACACAAGTGCAAAAAGTGTTTTTTCCACACTAATACAAGTGCAAAAGTGGTTTCGTGCACCAACACAAGTACGAAAAGTGGTTTTTCAACACTAACACAAGTGCGAAAAGTGGTTTTTCAACACTAACACAAGTGCAAAAAGTGGTTTTTCAACACTAACATAAGTGCGAAAAGTGGTTTTTCAACACTAACACAAGTGCGAAAAGTGGTTTTTCAACACTAACACAAGTGCGAAAAGTGGTTTTTCAACACTATCACAAGTGCAAAAAGTGTTTTTTCCACACTAATACAAGTGCAAATGTGGTTTCCTGCACCAACACAAGTGCGAAAAGTGGTTTTTCAACACTAACACAAGTGCGAAAAGTGGTTTTTCAACACTATCACAAGTGCAAAAAGTGTTTTTTCGACACTAATACAAGTGCAAAAGTGGTTTCCTGCACCAACACAAGTGCGAAAAGTGGTTTTTCAACACTAACACAAGTGCGAAAAGTGGTTTTTCAACACTAACACAAGTGCGAAAAGTGGTTTTTCAACACTATCACAAGTGCAAAAAGTGTTTTTTCCACACTAGTACAAGTGCAAAAGTGGTTTCCTGCACCAACACAAGTGCGAAAAGTGGTTTTTCAACACTAACACAAGTGCGAAAAGTGGTTTTTCAACACTAACACAAGTGCGAAAAGTGGTTTTTCAACACTAACACAAGTGCGAAAAGTGGTTTTTCAACAGTAACACAAGTGCGAAAAGTGGTTTTTCCACACTAATACAAGTGCAAAAGTGGTTTCCTGCACCAACACAAGTGCGAAAAGTGGTTTTTCAACACTAACACAAGTGCAAAAAGTGGTTTTTCAACACTATCACAAGTGCAAAAAGTGTTTTTTCCACACTAATACAAGTGCAAAAGTGGTTTCCTGCATCAACACAAGTGCGAAAAGTGGTTTTTCAACACTAACACCAGTGCGAAAAGTGGTTTTTCAACACTAACACAAGTGCAAAAAGTGTTTTTTCCACACTAATACAAGTGCAAAAGTGGTTTCCTGCACCAACACAAGTGCGAAAAGTGGTTTTTCAACACTAACATCTAACACAAGTGCGAAAAGTGGTTTTTCAACACTAACACAAGTGCGAAAAGTGGTTTTTCAACACTAATACAAGTGCAAAAGTGGTTTCCTGCACCAACACAAGTGCGAAAAGTGGTTTTTCAACACTAACACAAGTGCGAAAAGTGGTTTTTCAACACTAACACAAGTGCGAAAAGTGGTTTTTCAACACTAACACAAGTGCGAAAAGTGGTTTTTCAACACTAACACAAGTGCGAAAAGTGGTTTTTCAACACTAACACAAGTGCGAAAAGTGGTTTTTCAACACTAACACAAGTGCGAAAAGTGTTTTTTCCACACTAATACAAGTGCAAAAGTGGTTTCCTGCACCAACACAAGTGCGAAAAGTGGTTTTTCAACACTAACACAAGTGCGAAAAGTGGTTTTTCAACACTAACACAAGTGCGAAAAGTGGTTTTTCAACACTAACACAAGTGCGAAAAGTGGTTTTTCAACACTAATACAAGTGCAAAAGTGGTTTCCTGCACCAACACAAGTGCGAAAAGTGGTTTTTCAACACTAACACAAATGCGAAAAGTGGTTTTTCAACACTAACACAAGTGCGAAAAGTGGTTTTTCAACACTAACACAAGTGCGAAAAGTGGTTTTTCAACACTAACACAAGTGCGAAAAGTGGTTTTTCAACACTATCACAAGTGCAAAAAGTGTTTTTTCCACACTAATACAAGTGCACAAGTGGTTTCCTGCACCAACACAAGTGCGAAAAGTGGTTTTTCAACACTAACACAAGTGCGAAAAGTGGTTTTTCAACACTATCGCAAGTGCAAAAAGTGTTTTTTCCACACTAATACAAGTGCAAAAGTGGTTTCCTGCATCAACACAAGTGCGAAAAGTGGTTTTTCAACACTAACACAAGTGCAAAAAGTGGTTTTTCAACACTAACACAAGTGCGAAAAGTGGTTTTTCAACACTAACACAAGTGCGAAAAGTGTTTTTTCCACACTAATACAAGTGCAAAAGTGGTTTCCTGCACCAACACAAGTACGAAAAGTGGTTTTTCATCACAAACACAAGTGCGAAAAGTGGTTTTTCAACACTAACACAAGTGCGAAAAGTGGTTTTTCAACACTAACACAAGTGCGAAAAGTGGTTTTTCCACACTAATACAAGTGCAAAAGTGGTTTCCTGCACCAACACAAGTGCGAAAAGTGGTTTTTCAACACTAACACAAGTGCAAAAAGTGGTTTTTCAACACTATCACAAGTGCAAAAAGTGTTTTTTCCACACTAATACAAGTGCAAAAGTGGTTTCCTGCACCAACACAAGTGCGAAAAGTGGTTTTTCAACACTAACACAAGTGCGAAAAGTGGTTTTTCAACACTATCACAAGTGCAAAAAGTGTTTTTTCCACACTAATACAAGTGCAAAAGTGGTTTCCTGCACCAACACAAGTGCGAAAAGTGGTTTTTCAACACTAACACAAGTGCGAAAAGTGGTTTTTCAACACTAACACAAGTGCAAAAAGTGGTTTTTCAACACTAACACAAGTGCAAAAAGTGTTTTTTCCACACTAATACAAGTGCAAAAGTGGTTTCCTGCACCAACACAAGTGCGAAAAGTGGTTTTTCAACACTAACACAAGTGCGAAAAGTGGTTTTTCAACACTAACACAAGTGCGAAAAGTGGTTTTTCAACACTATCACAAGTGCAAAAAGTGTTTTTTCCACACTAATACAAGTGCAAAAGTGGTTTCCTGCACCAACACAAGTGCGAAAAGTGGTTTTTCAACACTAACACAAGTGCGAAAAGTGGTTTTTCAACACTAACACAAGTGCGAAAAGTGGTTTTTCAACACTATCACAAGTGCAAAAAGTGTTTTTTCCACACTAATACAAGTGCAAAAGTGGTTTCCTGCATCAACACAAGTGCGAAAAGTGGTTTTTCAACACTAACACCAGTGCGAAAAGTGGTTTTTCAACACTAACACAAGTGCAAAAAGTGTTTTTTCCACACTAATACAAGTGCAAAAGTGGTTTCCTGCACCAACACAAGTGCGAAAAGTGGTTTTTCAACACTAACGTCTAACACAAGTGCGAAAAGTGGTTTTTCAACACTAACACAAGTGCGAAAAGTGGTTTTTCAACACTAATACAAGTGCAAAAGTGGTTTCCTGCACCAACACAAGTGCGAAAAGTGGTTTTTCAACACTAACACAAGTGCAAAAAGTGGTTTTTCAACACTAACACAAGTGCGAAAAGTGGTTTTTCAACACTAACACAAGTGCGAAAAGTGGTTTTTCAACACTAACACAAGTGCAAAAAGTGGTTTTTCAACACTAACACAAGTGCGAAAAGTGGTTTTTCAACGCTAACACAAGTGCGAAAAGTGGTTTCCTGCACTAACACAAGTGCGAAAAGTGGTTTTTCAACACTAACACAAGTGCGAAAAGTGGTTTTTCAACACTAACACAAGTGCGAAAAGTGGATTTTCAACACTATCGCAAGTGCAAAAAGTGTTTTTTCCACACTAATACAAGTGCAAAAGTGGTTTCCTGCACCAACACAAGTGCGAAAAGTGGTTTTTCAACACTAACACAAGTGCGAAAAGTGGTTTTTCAACACTAACACAAGTGCAAAAGTGGTTTCCTGCACCAACACAAGTGCGAAAAGTGGTTTTTCAACACTAACACAAGTGCGAAAAGTGGTTTTTCAACACTAACACAAGTGCGAAAAGTGGTTTTTCAACACTATCACAAGTGCAAAAAGTGTTTTTTCCACACTAATACAAGTGCGAAAGTGGTGTCCTGCACCAACACAAGTGCGAAAAGTGGTTTTTCAACACTAACACCAGTGCGAAAAGTGGTTTTTCAACACTAACACAAGTGCAAAAAGTGTTTTTTCCACACTAATACAAGTGCAAAAGTGGTTTCCTGCACCAACACAAGTGTGAAAAGTGGTTTTTCAACACTAACGTCTAACACAAGTGCGAAAAGTGGTTTTTCAACACTAACACAAGTGCGAAAAGTGGTTTTTCAACACTAATACAAGTGCAAAAGTGGTTTCCTGCACCAACACAAGTGCGAAAAGTGGTTTTTCAACACTAACACAAGTGCGAAAAGTGGTTTTTCAACACTAACACAAGTGCGAAAAGTGGTTTTTCAACACTAACACAAGTGCGAAAAGTGGTTTTTCAACACTATCACAAGTGCAAAAAGTGTTTTTTCCACACTAATACAAGTGCAAAAGTGGTTTCCTGCACCAACACAAGTGCGAAAAGTGGTTTTTCAACACTAACACAAGTGCGAAAAGTGGTTTTTCAACACTATCACAAGTGCAAAAAGTGTTTTTTCCACACTAATACAAGTGCAAAAAGTGGTTTTGCAACACTAACACAAGTGCGAAAAGTGGTTTTTCAACACTAACACAAGTGCAAAAAGTGGTTTTTCAACACTAACACAAGTGCGAAAAGTGTTTTTTCCACACTAATACAAGTGCAAAAGTGGTTTCCTGCACCAACACAAATGCGAAAAGTGGTTTTTCAACACTAACACAAGTGCGAAAAGTGGTTTTTCAACACTAACACAAGTGCGAAAAGTAGTTTTTCAACACTATCACAAGTGCAAAAAGTGTTTTTTCCACACTAATACAAGTGCAAAAGTGGTTTCCTGCACCAACACAAGTGCGAAAAGTGGTTTTTCAACACTAACACAAGTGCGAAAAGTGGTTTTTCAACACTAACACAAGTGCAAAAAGTGGTTTTTCAACACTAACACAAGTGCGAAAAGTGGTTTTTCAACACTATCACAAGTGCAAAAAGTGTTTTTTCCACACTAATACAAGTGCAAAAGTGGTTTCCTGCACCAACACAAGTGCGAAAAGTGGTTTTTCAACACTAACACAAGTGTGAAAAGTGGTTTTTCAACACTAACACAAGTGCGAAAAGTGGTTTTTCAACACTAACACAAGTGCGAAAAGTGTTTTTTCCACACTAATACAAGTGCAAAAGTGGTTTCCTGCACCAACACAAATGCGAAAAGTGGTTTTTCAACACTAACACAAGTGCGAAAAGTGGTTTTTCAACACTAACACAAGTGCGAAAAGTGGTTTTTCAACACTATCACAAGTGCAAAAAGTGTTTTTTCCACACTAATACAAGTGCAAAAGTGGTTTCCTGCACCAACACAAGTGCGAAAAGTGGTTTTTCAACACTAACACAAGTGCGAAAAGTGGTTTTTCAACACTAACACAAGTGCAAAAAGTGGTTTTTCAACACTAACACAAGTGCGAAAAGTGGTTTTTCAACACTAACACAAGTGCGAAAAGTGTTTTTTCCACACTAATACAAGTGCAAAGGTGGTTTACTGCACCAACACAAGTGCGAAAAGTGGTTTTTCAACACTATCACAAGTGCAAAAAGTGTTTTTTCCACACTAATACAAGTGCAAAGGTGGTTTCCTGTACCAACACAAGTACGAAAAGTGGTTTTTCAACACTAACACAAGTGCGAAAAGTGGTTTTTCAACACTAACACAAGTGCGAAAAGTGGTTTTTCAACACTAACACAAGTGCGAAAAGTGGTTTTTCCACACTAATACAAGTGCAAAAGTGGTTTCCTGCACCAACACAATTGCGAAAAGTGGGTTTTCAACACTAACACAAGTGCAAAAAGTGGTTTTTCAACACTATCACAAGTGCAAAAAGTGTTTTTTCCACACTAATACAAGTGCAAAAGTGGTTTCCTGCACCAACACAAGTGCGAAAAGTGGTTTTTCAACACTAACACAAGTGCGAAAAGTGGTTTTTCAACACTATCACAAGTGCAAAAAGTGTTTTTTCCACACTAATACAAGTGCAAAAGTGGTTTCCTGCACCAACACAAGTGCGAAAAGTGGTTTTTCAACACTAACACATGTGCGAAAAGTGGTTTTTCAACACTAACACAAGTGCAAAAAGTGGTTTTTCAACACTAACACAAGTGCGAAAAGTGTTTTTTCCACACTAATACAAGTGCAAAATTGGTTTCCTGCACCAACACAAGTGCGAAAAGTGGTTTTTCAACACTAACACAAGTGCGAAAAGTGGTTTTTCAACACTAACACAAGTGCGAAAAGTGGTTTTTCAACATTATCACAAGTGCAAAAAGTGTTTTTTCCACACTAATACAAGTGCAAAAGTGGTTTCCTGCACCAACACAAGTGCGAAAAGTGGTTTTTCAACACTAACACAAGTGCAAAAAGTGGTTTTTCAACACTAACACAAGTGCGAAAAGTGGTTTTTCAACACTATCACAAGTGCGAAAAGTGGTTTTTCAACACTAACACAAGTGCGAAAAGTGGTTTTTCAACACTATCACAAGTGCGAAAAGTGGTTTTTCAACACTAACACAAGTGCGAAAAGTGGTTTTTCAACACTAACACAAGTGCGAAAAGTGGTTTTTCAATACTATCACAAGTGCAAAAAGTGTTTTTTCCACACTAATACAAGTGCAAAAGTGGTTTCCTGCACCAACACAAGTGCGAAAAGTGGTTTTTCAACACTAACACAAGTGCGAAAAGTGGTTTTTCAACACTATCACAAGTGCAAAAAGTGTTTTTTCCACACTAATACAAGTGCAAAAGTGGTTTCCTGCACCAACACAAGTGCGAAAAGTGGTTTTTCAACACTAACACAAGTGTGAAAAGTGGTTTTTCAACACTAACACAAGTGCGAAAAGTGGTTTTTCAACACTAACACAAGTGCGAAAAGTGTTTTTTCCACACTAATACAAGTGCAAAAGTGGTTTCCTGCACCAACACAAATGCGAAAAGTGGTTTTTCAACACTAACACAAGTGCGAAAAGTGGTTTTTCAACACTAACACAAGTGCGAAAAGTGGTTTTTCAACACTATCACAAGTGCAAAAAGTGTTTTTTCCACACTAATACAAGTGCAAAAGTGGTTTCCTGCACCAACACAAGTGCGAAAAGTGGTTTTTCAACACTAACACAAGTGCGAAAAGTGGTTTTTCAACACTAACACAAGTGCAAAAAGTGGTTTTTCAACACTAACACAAGTGCGAAAAGTGGTTTTTCAACACTAACACAAGTGCGAAAAGTGTTTTTTCCACACTAATACAAGTGTAAAGGTGGTTTCCTGCACCAACACAATTGCGAAAAGTGGGTTTTCAACACTAACACAAGTGCAAAAAGTGGTTTTTCAACACTATCACAAGTGCAAAAAGTGTTTTTCCCACACTAATACAAGTGCAAAAGTGGTTTCCTACACCAACACAAGTGCGAAAAGTGGTTTTTCAACACTAACACAAGTGCGAAAAGTGGTTTTTTAACACTATCACAAGTGCAAAAAGTGTTTTTTCCACACTAATACAAGTGCAAAAGTGGTTTCCTGCACCAACACAAGTGCGAAAAGTGGTTTTTCAACACTAACACATGTGCGAAAAGTGGTTTTTCAACACTAACACAAGTGCAAAAAGTGGTTTTTCAACACTAACACAAGTGCGAAAAGTGTTTTTTCCACACTAATACAAGTGCAAAATTGGTTTCCTGCACCAACACAAGTGCGAAAAGTGGTTTTTCAACACTAACACAAGTGCGAAAAGTGGTTTTTCAACACTAACACAAGTGCGAAAAGTGGTTTTTCAACACTATCACAAGTGCGAAAAGTGGTTTTTCAACACTAACAGTCCAACACAAGTGCGAAAAGTGGTTTTTCAACACTATCACAAGTGCAAAAAGTGGTTTTTCAACACTATCACTAGTGCAAAAAGTGTTTTTTCCACACTAATACAAGTGCAAAAGTGGTTTCCTGCACCAACACAAGTGCGAAAAGTGGTTTTTCAACACTAACACAAGTGCGAAAAGTGGTTTTTCAACACTATCACAAGTGCAAAAAGTGTTTTTTCCACACTAATACAAGTGCAAAAGTGGTTTCCTGCACCAACACAAGTGCGAAAAGTGGTTTTTCAACACTAACACAAGTGTGAAAAGTGGTTTTTCAACACTAACACAAGTGCGAAAAGTGGTTTTTCAACACTAACACAAGTGCGAAAAGTGTTTTTTCCACACTAATACAAGTGTAAAGGTGGTTTACTGCACCAACACAAGTGCGAAAAGTGGTTTTTCAACACTATCACAAGTGCAAAAAGTGTTTTTTCCACACTAATACAAGTGCAAAGGTGGTTTCCTGTACCAACACAAGTACGAAAAGTGGTTTTTCAACACTAACACAAGTGCGAAAAGTGGTTTTTCAACACTAACACAAGTGCGAAAAGTGGTTTTTCAACACTAACACAAGTGCGAAATGTGGTTTTTCCACACTAATACAAGTGCAAAAGTGGTTTCCTGCACCAACACAATTGCGAAAAGTGGGTTTTCAACACTAACACAAGTGCAAAAAGTGGTTTTTCAACACTATCACAAGTGCAAAAAGTGTTTTTTCCACACTAATACAAGTGCAAAAGTGGTTTCCTACACCAACACAAGTGCGAAAAGTGGTTTTTCAACACTAACACAAGTGCGAAAAGTGGTTTTTTAACACTATCACAAGTGCAAAAAGTGTTTTTTCCACACTAATACAAGTGCAAAAGTGGTTTCCTGCACCAACACATGTGCGAAAAGTGGTTTTTCAACACTAACACATGTGCGAAAAGTGGTTTTTCAACACTAACACAAGTGCAAAAAGTGGTTTTTCAACACTAACACAAGTGCGAAAAGTGTTTTTTCCACACTAATACAAGTGCAAAATTGGTTTCCTGCACCAACACAAGTGCGAAAAGTGGTTTTTCAACACTAACACAAGTGCGAAAAGTGGTTTTTCAACACTAACACAAGTGCGAAAAGTGGTTTTTCAACACTATCACAAGTGCGAAAAGTGGTTTTTCAACACTAACAGTCCAACACAAGTGCAAAAAGTGGTTTTTCAACACTAACACAAGTGCGAAAAGTGGTTTTTCAACACTATCACAAGTGCAAAAAGTGTTTTTTCCACACTAATACAAGTGGAAAAGTGGTTTCCTGCACCAACACAAGTGCGAAAAGTGGTTTTTCAACACTAACACAAGTGCGAAAAGTGGTTTTTCAACACTATCACAAGTGCAAAAAGTGTTTTTTCCACACTAATACAAGTGCAAAAGTGGTTTCCTGCACCAACACAAGTGCGAAAAGTGGTTTTTCAACACTAACACAAGTGTGAAAAGTGGTTTTTCAACACTAACACAAGTGCGAAAAGTGGTTTTTCAACACTAACACAAGTGCGAAAAGTGTTTTTTCCACACTAATACAAGTGCAAAAGTGGTTTCCTGCACCAACACAAATGCGAAAAGTGGTTTTTCAACACTAACACAAGTGCGAAAAGTGGTTTTTCAACACTAACACAAGTGCGAAAAGTGGTTTTTCAACACTATCACAAGTGCAAAAAGTGTTTTTTCCACACTAATACAAGTGCAAAAGTGGTTTCCTGCACCAACACAAGTGCGAAAAGTGGTTTTTCAACACTAACACAAGTGCGAAAAGTGGTTTTTCAACACTAACACAAGTGCAAAAAGTGGTTTTTCAACACTAACACAAGTGCGAAAAGTGGTTTTTCAACACTAACACAAGTGCGAAAAGTGTTTTTTCCACACTAATACAAGTGCAAAGGTGGTTTACTGCACCAACACAAGTGCGAAAAGTGGTTTTTCAACACTATCACAAGTGCAAAAAGTGTTTTTTCCACACTAATACAAGTGCGAAAAGTGTTTTTTCAACACTAACACAAGTGCAAAAAGTGGTTTTTCAACACTAACACAAGTGCGAAAAGTGGTTTTTCAACACTAACACATGTGCGAAAAGTGGTTTTTCAACACTATCACAAGTGCGAAAAGTGTTTTTTCCACACTAATACAAGTGCAAAAGTGGTTTCCTGCACCAACACAAGTGCGAAAAGTGGTTTTTCAACACTAACACAAGTGCGAAAAGTTGTTTTTCAACACTATCACAAGTGCAAAAAGTGTTTTTGCCACACTAATACAAGTGCAAAAGTGGTTTCCTGCACCAACACAAGTGCGAAAAGTGGTTTTTCAACACTAACACAAGTGCGAAAAGTGGTTTTTCAACACTAACACAAGTGCAAAAAGTGGTTTTTCAACACTAACACAAGTGCGAAAAGTGTTTTTTCCACACTAATACAAGTGCAAAAGTGGTTTCCTGCACCAACACAAGTGCGAAAAGTGGTTTTTCAACACTAACACAAGTGCGAAAAGTGGTTTTTCAACACTAACACAAGTGCGAAAAGTGGTTTTTCAACACTAACACAAGTGCGAAAAGTGGTTTTTCAACACTAATACAAGTGCAAAAGTGGTTTCCTGCACCAACACAAGTGCAAAAAGTGGTTTTTCAACACTAACACAAGTGCGAAAAGTGGTTTTTCAACACTAACACAAGTGCGAAAAGTGGTTTTTCAACACTAACACAAGTGCGAAAAGTGGTTTTTCAACACTAACACAAGTGCGAAAAGTGGTTTTTCAACACTATCACAAGTGCAAAAAGTGTTTTTTCCACACTAATACAAGTGCACAAGTGGTTTCCTGCACCAACACAAGTGCGAAAAGTGGTTTTTCAACACTAACACAAGTGCGAAAAGTGGTTTTTCAACACTATCGCAAGTGCAAAAAGTGTTTTTTCCACACTAATACAAGTGCAAAAGTGGTTTCCTGCACCAACACAAGTGCGAAAAGTGGTTTTTCAACACTAACACAAGTGCAAAAAGTGGTTTTTCAACACTAACACAAGTGCGAAAAGTGGTTTTTCAACACTAACACAAGTGCGAAAAGTGTTTTTCCACACTAATACAAGTGCAAAAGTGGTTTCCTGCACCAATACAAGTACGAAAAGTGGTTTTTCATCACTAACACAAGTGCGAAAAGTGGTTTTTCAACACTAACACAAGTGCGAAAAGTGGTTTTTCAACACTAACACAAGTGCGAAAAGTGGTTTTTCCACACTAATACAAGTGCAAAAGTGGTTTCCTGCACCAACACAAGTGCGAAAAGTGGTTTTTCAACACTAACACAAGTGCAAAAAGTGGTTTTTCAACACTATCACAAGTGCAAAAAGTGTTTTTTCCACACTAATACAAGTGCAAAAGTGGTTTCCTGCACCAACACAAGTGCGAAAAGTGGTTTTTCAACACTAACGCAAGTGCGAAAAGTGGTTTTTCAACACTATCACAAGTGCAAAAAGTGTTTTTTCCACACTAATACAAGTGCAAAAGTGGTTTCCTGCACCAACACAAGTGCGAAAAGTGGTTTTTCAACACTAACACAAGTGCGAAAAGTGGTTTTTCAACACTAACACAAGTGCAAAAAGTGGTTTTTCAACACTAACACAAGTGCGAAAAGTGTTTTTTCCACACTAATACAAGTGCAAAAGTGGTTTCCTGCACCAACACAAGTGCGAAAAGTGGTTTTTCAACACTAACACAAGTGCGAAAAGTGGTTTTTCAGCACTAACACAAGTGCGAAAAGTGGTTTTTCAACACTATCACAAGTGCAAAAAGTGTTTTTTCCACACTAATACAAGTGCAAAAGTGGTTTCCTGCACCAACACAAGTGCGAAAAGTGGTTTTTCAACACTAACACAAGTGCGAAAAGTGGTTTTTCAACACTAACACAAGTGCGAAAAGTGGTTTTTCAACACTATCACAAGTGCAGAAAGTGTTTTTTCCACACTAATACAAGTGCAAAAGTGGTTTCCTGCATCAACACAAGTGCGAAAAGTGGTTTTTCAACACTAACACCAGTGCGAAAAGTGGTTTTTCAACACTAACACAAGTGTAAAAAGTGTTTTTTCCACACTAATACAAGTGCAAAAGTGGTTTCCTGCACCAACACAAGTGCGAAAAGTGGTTTTTCAACACTAACGTCTAACAAAAGTGCGAAAAGTGGTTTTTCAACACTAATACAAGTGCAAAAGTGGTTTCCTGCACCAACACAAGTGCGAAAAGTGGTTTTTCAACACTAACACAAGTGCGAAAAGTGGTTTTTCAACACTAACACAAGTGCGAAAAGTGGTTTTTCAACACTAACACAAGTGCGAAAAGTGGTTTTTCAACACTAACACAAGTGCGAAAAGTGGTTTTTCAACACTATCGCAAGTGCAAAAAGTGTTTTTTCCACACTAATACAAGTGCACAAGTGGTTTCCTGCACCAACACAAGTGCGAAAAGTGGTTTTTCAACACTAACACAAGTGCGAAAAGTGGTTTTTCAACACTATCGCAAGTGCAAAAAGTGTTTTTTCCACACTAATACAAGTGCAAAAGTGGTTTCCTGCACCAACACAAGTGCGAAAAGTGGTTTTTCAACACTAACACAAGTGCAAAAAGTGGTTTTTCAACACTAACACAAGTGCGAAAAGTGGTTTTTCAACACTAACACAAGTGCGAAAAGTGTTTTTCCACACTAATACAAGTGCAAAAGTGGTTTCCTGCACCAATACAAGTACGAAAAGTGGTTTTTCATCACTAACACAAGTGCGAAAAGTGGTTTTTCAACACTAACACAAGTGCGAAAAGTGGTTTTTCAACACTAACACAAGTGCGAAAAGTGGTTTTTCCACACTAATACAAGTGCAAAAGTGGTTTCCTGCACCAACACAAGTGCGAAAAGTGGTTTTTCAACACTAACACAAGTGCAAAAAGTGGTTTTTCAACACTATCACAAGTGCAAAAAGTGTTTTTTCCACACTAATACAAGTGCAAAAGTGGTTTCCTGCACCAACACAAGTGCGAAAAGTGGTTTTTCAACACTAACGCAAGTGCGAAAAGTGGTTTTTCAACACTATCACAAGTGCAAAAAGTGTTTTTTCCACACTAATACAAGTGCAAAAGTGGTTTCCTGCACCAACACAAGTGCGAAAAGTGGTTTTTCAACACTAACACAAGTGCGAAAAGTGGTTTTTCAACACTAACACAAGTGCAAAAAGTGGTTTTTCAACACTAACACAAGTGCGAAAAGTGTTTTTTCCACACTAATACAAGTGCAAAAGTGGTTTCCTGCACCAACACAAGTGCGAAAAGTGGTTTTTCAACACTAACACAAGTGCGAAAAGTGGTTTTTCAGCACTAACACAAGTGCGAAAAGTGGTTTTTCAACACTATCACAAGTGCAAAAAGTGTTTTTTCCACACTAATACAAGTGCAAAAGTGGTTTCCTGCACCAACACAAGTGCGAAAAGTGGTTTTTCAACACTAACACAAGTGCGAAAAGTGGTTTTTCAACACTAACACAAGTGCGAAAAGTGGTTTTTCAACACTATCACAAGTGCAGAAAGTGTTTTTTCCACACTAATACAAGTGCAAAAGTGGTTTCCTGCATCAACACAAGTGCGAAAAGTGGTTTTTCAACACTAACACCAGTGCGAAAAGTGGTTTTTCAACACTAACACAAGTGTAAAAAGTGTTTTTTCCACACTAATACAAGTGCAAAAGTCGTTTCCTGCACCAACACAAGTGCGAAAAGTGGTTTTTCAACACTAACGTCTAACAAAAGTGCGAAAAGTGGTTTTTCAACACTAATACAAGTGCAAAAGTGGTTTCCTGCACCAACACAAGTGCGAAAAGTGGTTTTTCAACACTAACACAAGTGCGAAAAGTGGTTTTTCAACACTAACACAAGTGCGAAAAGTGGTTTTTCAACACTAACACAAGTGCGAAAAGTGGTTTTTCAACACTAACACAAGTGCGAAAAGTGGTTTTTCAACACTAACACAAGTGCGAAAAGTGGTTTTTCAACACTAACACAAGTGCGAAAAGTGTTTTTTCCACACTAATACAAGTGCAAAAGTGGTTTCCTGCACCAACACAAGTGCGAAAAGTGGTTTTTCAACACTAACACAAGTGCGAAAAGTGGTTTTTCAACACTAACACAAGTGCGAAAAGTGGTTTTTCAACACTAACACAAGTGCGAAAAGTGGTTTTTCAACACTAATACAAGTGCAAAAGTGGTTTCCTGCACCAACACAAGTGTGAAAAGTGGTTTTTCAACACTAACACAAGTGCGAAAAGTGGTTTTTCAACACTAACACAAGTGCGAAAAGTGGTTTTTCAACACTAACACAAGTGCGAAAAGTGGTTTTTCAACACTAACACAAGTGCGAAAAGTGGTTTTTCAACACTATCACAAGTGCAAAAAGTGTTTTTTCCACACTAATACAAGTGCACAAGTGGTTTCCTGCACCAACACAAGTGCGAAAAGTGGTTTTTCAACACTAACACAAGTGCGAAAAGTGGTTTTTCAACACTATCGCAAGTGCAAAAAGTGTTTTTTCCACACTAATACAAGTGCAAAAGTGGTTTCCTGCACCAACACAAGTGCGAAAAGTGGTTTTTCAACACTAACACAAGTGCAAAAAGTGGTTTTTCAACACTAACACAAGTGCGAAAAGTGGTTTTTCAACACTAACACAAGTGCGAAAAGTGTTTTTTCCACACTAATACAAGTGCAAAAGTGGTTTCCTGCACCAACACAAGTACGAAAAGTGGTTTTTCCACACTAATACAAGTGCAAAAGTGGTTTCCTGCACCAACACAAGTGCGAAAAGTGGTTTTTCAACACTAACACAAGTGCAAAAAGTGGTTTTTCAACACTATCACAAGTGCAAAAAGTGTTTTTTCCACACTAATACAAGTGCAAAAGTGGTTTCCTGCACCAACACAAGTGCGAAAAGTGGTTTTTCAACACTAACACAAGTGCGTAAAGTGGTTTTTCAACACTATCACAAGTGCAAAAAGTGTTTTTCCCACACTAATACAAGTGCAAAAGTGGTTTCCTGCACCAACACAAGTGCGAAAAGTGGTTTTTCAACACTAACACAAGTGCGAAAAGTGGTTTTTCAACACTAACACAAGTGCAAAAAGTGGTTTTTCAACACTAACACAAGTGCGAAAAGTGTTTTTTCCACACTAATACAAGTGCAAAAGTGGTTTCCTGCACCAACACAAGTGCGAAAAGTGGTTTTTCAACACTAACACAAGTGCGAAAAGTGGTTTTTCAACACTAACACAAGTGCGAAAAGTGGTTTTTCAACACTATCACAAGTGCAAAAAGTGTTTTTTCCACACTAATACAAGTGCAAAAGTGGTTTCCTGCACCAACACAAGTGCGAAAAGTGGTTTTTCAACACTAACACAAGTGCGAAAAGTGGTTTTTCAACACTAACACAAGTGCGAAAAGTGGTTTTTCAACACTATCACAAGTGCAGAAAGTGTTTTTTCCACACTAATACAAGTGCAAAAGTGGTTTCCTGCATCAACACAAGTGCGAAAAGTGGTTTTTCAACACTAACACCAGTGCGAAAAGTGGTTTTTCAACACTAACACAAGTGCAAAAAGTGTTTTTTCCACACTAATACAAGTGCAAAAGTGGTTTCCTGCACCAACACAAGTGCGAAAAGTGGTTTTTCAACACTAACGTCTAACAAAAGTGCGAAAAGTGGTTTTTCAACACTAACACAAGTGCGAAAAGTGGTTTTTCAACACTAATACAAGTGCAAAAGTGGTTTCCTGCACCAACACAAGTGCGAAAAGTGGTTTTTCAACACTAACACAAGTGCGAAAAGTGGTTTTTCAACACTAACACAAGTGCGAAAAGTGGTTTTTCAACACTAACACAAGTGCGAAAAGTGGTTTTTCAACACTAACACAAGTGCGAAAAGTGGTTTTTCAACACTAACACAAGTGCGAAAAGTGGTTTTTCAACACTAACACAAGTGCGAAAAGTGTTTTTTCCACACTAATACAAGTGCAAAAGTGGTTTCCTGCACCAACACAAGTGCGAAAAGTGGTTTTTCAACACTAACACAAGTGCGAAAAGTGGTTTTTCAACACTAACACAAGTGCGAAAAGTGGTTTTTCAACACTAACACAAGTGCGAAAAGTGGTTTTTCAACACTAATACAAGTGCAAAAGTGGTTTCCTGCACCAACACAAGTGTGAAAAGTGGTTTTTCAACACTAACACAAGTGCGAAAAGTGGTTTTTCAACACTAACACAAGTGCGAAAAGTGGTTTTTCAACACTAACACAAGTGCGAAAAGTGGTTTTTCAACACTAACACAAGTGCGAAAAGTGGTTTTTCAACACTATCACAAGTGCAAAAAGTGTTTTTTCCACACTAATACAAGTGCACAAGTGGTTTCCTGCACCAACACAAGTGCGAAAAGTGGTTTTTCAACACTAACACAAGTGCGAAAAGTGGTTTTTCAACACTATCGCAAGTGCAAAAAGTGTTTTTTCCACACTAATACAAGTGCAAAAGTGGTTTCCTGCACCAACACAAGTGCGAAAAGTGGTTTTTCAACACTAACACAAGTGCAAAAAGTGGTTTTTCAACACTAACACAAGTGCGAAAAGTGGTTTTTCAACACTAACACAAGTGCGAAAAGTGTTTTTTCCACACTAATACAAGTGCAAAAGTGGTTTCCTGCACCAACACAAGTACGAAAAGTGGTTTTTCCACACTAATACAAGTGCAAAAGTGGTTTCCTGCACCAACACAAGTGCGAAAAGTGGTTTTTCAACACTAACACAAGTGCAAAAAGTGGTTTTTCAACACTATCACAAGTGCAAAAAGTGTTTTTTCCACACTAATACAAGTGCAAAAGTGGTTTCCTGCACCAACACAAGTGCGAAAAGTGGTTTTTCAACACTAACACAAGTGCGAAAAGTGGTTTTTCAACACTATCACAAGTGCAAAAAGTGTTTTTCCCACACTAATACAAGTGCAAAAGTGGTTTCCTGCACCAACACAAGTGCGAAAAGTGGTTTTTCAACACTAACACAAGTGCGAAAAGTGGTTTTTCAACACTAACACAAGTGCAAAAAGTGGTTTTTCAACACTAACACAAGTGCGAAAAGTGTTTTTTCCACACTAATACAAGTGCAAAAGTGGTTTCCTGCACCAACACAAGTGCGAAAAGTGGTTTTTCAACACTAACACAAGTGCGAAAAGTGGTTTTTCAACACTAACACAAGTGCGAAAAGTGGTTTTTCAACACTATCACAAGTGCAAAAAGTGTTTTTTCCACACTAATACAAGTGCAAAAGTGGTTTCCTGCACCAACACAAGTGCGAAAAGTGGTTTTTCAACACTAACACAAGTGCGAAAAGTGGTTTTTCAACACTAACACAAGTGCGAAAAGTGGTTTTTCAACACTATCACAAGTGCAAAAAGTGTTTTTTCCACACTAATACAAGTGCAAAAGTGGTTTCCTGCATCAACACAAGTGCGAAAAGTGGTTTTTCAACACTAACACCAGTGCGAAAAGTGGTTTTTCAACACTAACACAAGTGCAAAAAGTGTTTTTTCCACACTAATACAAGTGCAAAAGTGGTTTCCTGCACCAACACAAGTGCGAAAAGTGGGTTTTCAACACTAATGTCTAACACAAGTGCGAAAAGTGGTTTTTCAACACTAATGTCTAACACAAGTGCGAAAAGTGGTTTTTCAACACTAACACAAGTGCGAAAAGTGGTTTTTCAACACTAATACAAGTGCAAAAGTGGTTTCCTGCACCAACACAAGTGCGAAAAGTGGTTTTTCAACACTAACACAAGTGCGAAAAGTGGTTTTTCAACACTAACACAAGTGCGAAAAGTGGTTTTTCAACACTAACACAAGTGCGAAAAGTGGTTTTTCAACACTAACACAAGTGCGAAAAGTGGTTTTTCAACACTAACACAAGTGCGAAAAGTGGTTTTTCATCACTAACCCAAGTGCGAAAAGTGGTTTCCTGCACTAACACAAGTGCGAAAAGTGGTTTTTCAACACTAACACAAGTGCGAAAAGTGGTTTTTCAACACTAACACAAGTGCGAAAAGTGGATTTTCAACACTAACACAAGTGCGAAAAGTGGATTTTCAACACTATCACAAGTGCAAAAAGTGTTTTTTCCACACTAATACAAGTGCAAAAGTGGTTTCCTGCACCAACACAAGTGCGAAAAGTGGTTTTTCAACACTAACACAAGTGCGAAAAGTGGTTTTTCAACACTAACACAAGTGCAAAAGTGGTTTCCTGCACCAACACAAGTGCGAAAAGTGGTTTTTCAACACTAACACAAGTGCGAAAAGTGGTTTTTCAACACTAACACAAGTGCGAAAAGTGGTTTTTCAACACTATCACAAGTGCAAAAAGTGTTTTTTCCACACTAATACAAGTGCAAAAGTGGTTTCCTGCACCAACACAAGTGCGAAAAGTGGTTTTTCAACACTAACACCAGTGCGAAAAGTGGTTTTTCAACACTAACACAAGTGCAAAAAGTGTTTTTTCCACACTAATACAAGTGCAAAAGTGGTTTCCTGCACCAACACAAGTGCGAAAAGTGGTTTTTCAACACTAACGTCTAACACAAGTGCGAAAAGTGGTTTTTCAACACTAACACAAGTGCGAAAAGTGGTTTTTCAACACTAATACAAGTGCAAAAGTGGTTTCCTGCACCAACACAAGTGCGAAAAGTGGTTTTTCAACACTAACACAAGTGCGAAAAGTGGTTTTTCAACACTAACACAAGTGCGAAAAGTGGTTTTTCAACACTAACACAAGTGCGAAAAGTGGTTTTTCAACACTATCACAAGTGCAAAAAGTGTTTTTTCCACACTAATACAAGTGCAAAAGTGGTTTCCTGCACCAACACAAGTGCGAAAAGTGGTTTTTCAACACTAACACAAGTGCGAAAAGTGGTTTTTCAACACTATCACAAGTGCAAAAAGTGTTTTTTCCACACTAATACAAGTGCAAAAAGTGGTTTTTCAACACTAACACAAGTGCGAAAAGTGGTTTTTCAACACTAACACAAGTGCGAAAAGTGGTTTTTCAACACTAACACAAGTGCGAAAAGTGTTTTTTCCACACTAATACAAGTGCAAAAGTGGTTTCCTGCACCAACACAAATGCGAAAAGTGGTTTTTCAACACTAACACAAGTGCGAAAAGTGGTTTTTCAACACTAACACAAGTGCGAAAAGTGGTTTTTCAACACTATCACAAGTGCAAAAAGTGTTTTTTCCACACTAATACAAGTGCAAAAGTGGTTTCCTGCACCAACACAAGTGCGAAAAGTGGTTTTTCAACACGAATACAAGTGCAAAAGTGGTTTCCTGCACCAACACAAGTGTGAAAAGTGGTTTTTCAACACTAACACAAGTGCGAAAAGTGGTTTTTCAACACTAACACAAGTGCGAAAAGTGGTTTTTCAACACTAACACAAGTGCGAAAAGTGGTTTTTCAACACTAACACAAGTGCGAAAAGTGGTTTTTCAACACTATCACAAGTGCAAAAAGTGTTTTTTCCACACTAATACAAGTGCACAAGTGGTTTCCTGCACCAACACAAGTGCGAAAAGTGGTTTTTCAACACTAACACAAGTGCGAAAAGTGGTTTTTCAACACTATCGCAAGTGCAAAAAGTGTTTTTTCCACACTAATACAAGTGCAAAAGTGGTTTCCTGCACCAACACAAGTGCGAAAAGTGGTTTTTCAACACTAACACAAGTGCAAAAAGTGGTTTTTCAACACTATCACAAGTGCAAAAAGTGTTTTTTCCACACTAATACAAGTGCAAAAGTGGTTTCCTGCACCAACACAAGTGCGAAAAGTGGTTTTTCAACACTAACACAAGTGCGAAAAGTGGTTTTTCAACACTATCACAAGTGCAAAAAGTGTTTTTCCCACACTAATACAAGTGCAAAAGTGGTTTCCTGCACCAACACAAGTACGAAAAGTGGTTTTTCATCACTAACACAAGTGCGAAAAGTGGTTTTTCAACACTAACACAAGTGCGAAAAGTGGTTTTTCAACACTAACACAAGTGCGAAAAGTGGTTTTTCAACACTAATACAAGTGCAAAAGTGGTTTCCTGCACCAACACAAGTGCGAAAAGTGGTTTTTCAACACTAACACAAGTGCGAAAAGTGGTTTTTCAACACTAACACAAGTGCGAAAAGTGGTTTTTCAACACTAACACAAGTGCGAAAAGTGGTTTTTCAACACTAACACAAGTGCGAAAAGTGGTTTTTCAACACTAACACAAGTGCGAAAAGTGGTTTTTCAACACTAACACAAGTGCGAAAAGTGTTTTTTCCACACTAATACAAGTGCAAAAGTGGTTTCCTGCACCAACACAAGTGCGAAAAGTGGTTTTTCAACACTAACACAAGTGCGAAAAGTGGTTTTTCAACACTAACACAAGTGCGAAAAGTGGTTTTTCAACACTAACACAAGTGCGAAAAGTGGTTTTTCAACACTAACACAAGTGCAAAAAGTGTTTTTTCCACACTAATACAAGTGCAAAAGTGGTTTCCTGCACCAACACAAGTGCGAAAAGTGGTTTTTCAACACTAACGTCTAACAAAAGTGCGAAAAGTGGTTTTTCAACACTAACACAAGTGCGAAAAGTGGTTTTTCAACACTAATACAAGTGCAAAAGTGGTTTCCTGCACCAACACAAGTGCGAAAAGTGGTTTTTCAACACTAACACAAGTGCGAAAAGTGGTTTTTCAACACTAACACAAGTGCGAAAAGTGGTTTTTCAACACTAACACAAGTGCGAAAAGTGGTTTTTCAACACTAACACAAGTGCGAAAAGTGGTTTTTCAACACTAACACAAGTGCGAAAAGTGGTTTTTCAACACTAACACAAGTGCGAAAAGTGTTTTTTCCACACTAATACAAGTGCAAAAGTGGTTTCCTGCACCAACACAAGTGCGAAAAGTGGTTTTTCAACACTAACACAAGTGCGAAAAGTGGTTTTTCAACACTAACACAAGTGCGAAAAGTGGTTTTTCAACACTAACACAAGTGCGAAAAGTGGTTTTTCAACACTAATACA
The DNA here is from genome assembly GCF_964187855.1 of Myxine glutinosa. NCBI lineage: Eukaryota > Metazoa > Chordata > Myxini > Myxiniformes > Myxinidae > Myxine > Myxine glutinosa. Next base: position 173,318,446 of record NC_136265.1, read on the forward strand.
AGTGCAAAAGTGGTTTCCTGCACCAACACAAGTGTGAAAAGTGGTTTTTCAACACTAACACAAGTGCGAAAAGTGGTTTTTCAACACTAACACAAGTGCGAAAAGTGGTTTTTCAACACTAACACAAGTGCGAAAAGTGGTTTTTCAACACTAACACAAGTGCGAAAAGTGGTTTTTCAACACTATCACAAGTGCAAAAAGTGTTTTTTCCACACTAATACAAGTGCACAAGTGGTTTCCTGCACCAACACAAGTGCGAAAAGTGGTTTTTCAACACTAACACAAGTGCGAAAAGTGGTTTTTCAACACTATCGCAAGTGCAAAAAGTGTTTTTTCCACACTAATACAAGTGCAAAAGTGGTTTCCTGCACCAACACAAGTGCGAAAAGTGGTTTTTCAACACTAACACAAGTGCAAAAAGTGGTTTTTCAACACTAACACAAGTGCGAAAAGTGGTTTTTCAACACTAACACAAGTGCGAAAAGTGTTTTTTCCACACTAATACAAGTGCAAAAGTGGTTTCCTGCACCAACACAAGTACGAAAAGTGGTTTTTCCACACTAATACAAGTGCAAAAGTGGTTTCCTGCACCAACACAAGTGCGAAAAGTGGTTTTTCAACACTAACACAAGTGCAAAAAGTGGTTTTTCAACACTATCACAAGTGCAAAAAGTGTTTTTTCCACACTAATACAAGTGCAAAAGTGGTTTCCTGCACCAACACAAGTGCGAAAAGTGGTTTTTCAACACTAACACAAGTGCGAAAAGTGGTTTTTCAACACTATCACAAGTGCAAAAAGTGTTTTTCCCACACTAATACAAGTGCAAAAGTGGTTTCCTGCACCAACACAAGTGCGAAAAGTGGTTTTTCAACACTAACACAAGTGCGAAAAGTGGTTTTTCAACACTAACACAAGTGCAACTAGAACGGGCACTCGGTAGAGCGCATACCTTCGCGGGAGATTGCGTTATAGTGATGACGTCCTGGATGGACATCTTCTTCTTCAGTCGCGCATAACTTTGAGTGAAATACGATCGAGTTAAAAATAGTCAGAATTTGAGCAAATCTGTTTCATTCGTTTGTTAATATGCCTCATCTATTGTCAAATCTGCAATTATAATTTTTTTTGAGGTTGAAATGATCGCGGGAGATCGCGTTATAGTGATGACGTCCTGGATGGACATCTTCTTCTTCAGTCGCTCATAACTTTGAGTGAAATACGATCGAGTTAAAAATAGTCAGAATTTGAGCAAATCTGTTTCCCAAAATCTAATCAAATGTGTCCCGTATAATAACCAATCATCCCACCAAATTTCATGCAATTCGGTTGAATACTTTTTGAGTTATGCGATTAACATACACACAGACAGACATACAAATAAATACACAGCGATCAAAACATAACCTTCCGCTTTTGCGAAGGTAAAAAGTGGTTTTTCAACACTAACACAAGTGCGAAAAGTGTTTTTTCCACACTAATACAAGTGCAAAAGTGGTTTCCTGCACCAACACAAGTGCGAAAAGTGGTTTTTCAACACTAACACAAGTGCGAAAAGTGGTTTTTCAACACTAACACAAGTGCGAAAAGTGGTTTTTCAACACTATCACAAGTGCAAAAAGTGTTTTTTCCACACTAATACAAGTGCAAAAGTGGTTTCCTGCACCAACACAAGTGCGAAAAGTGGTTTTTCAACACTAACACAAGTGCGAAAAGTGGTTTTTCAACACTAACACAAGTGCGAAAAGTGGTTTTTCAACACTATCACAAGTGCAAAAAGTGTTTTTTCCACACTAATACAAGTGCAAAAGTGGTTTCCTGCATCAACACAAGTGCGAAAAGTGGTTTTTCAACACTAACACCAGTGCGAAAAGTGGTTTTTCAACACTAACACAAGTGCAAAAAGTGTTTTTTCCACACTAATACAAGTGCAAAAGTGGTTTCCTGCACCAACACAAGTGCGAAAAGTGGTTTTTCAACACTAATGTCTAACACAAGTGCGAAAAGTGGTTTTTCAACACTAATGTCTAACACAAGTGCGAAAAGTGGTTTTTCAACACTAACACAAGTGCGAAAAGTGGTTTTTCAACACTAATACAAGTGCAAAAGTGGTTTCCTGCACCAACACAAGTGCGAAAAGTGGTTTTTCAACACTAACACAAGTGCGAAAAGTGGTTTTTCAACACTAACACAAGTGCGAAAAGTGGTTTTTCAACACTAACACAAGTGCGAAAAGTGGTTTTTCAACACTAACACAAGTGCGAAAAGTGGTTTTTCAACACTAACACAAGTGCGAAAAGTGGTTTTTCATCACTAACCCAAGTGCGAAAAGTGGTTTCCTGCACTAACACAAGTGCGAAAAGTGGTTTTTCAACACTAACACAAGTGCGAAAAGTGGTTTTTCAACACTAACACAAGTGCGAAAAGTGGATTTTCAACACTAACACAAGTGCGAAAAGTGGATTTTCAACACTATCACAAGTGCAAAAAGTGTTTTTTCCACACTAATACAAGTGCAAAAGTGGTTTCCTGCACCAACACAAGTGCGAAAAGTGGTTTTTCAACACTAACACAAGTGCGAAAAGTGGTTTTTCAACACTAACACAAGTGCAAAAGTGGTTTCCTGCACCAACACAAGTGCGAAAAGTGGTTTTTCAACACTAACACAAGTGCGAAAAGTGGTTTTTCAACACTAACACAAGTGCGAAAAGTGGTTTTTCAACACTATCACAAGTGCAAAAAGTGTTTTTTCCACACTAATACAAGTGCAAAAGTGGTTTCCTGCACCAACACAAGTGCGAAAAGTGGTTTTTCAACACTAACACCAGTGCGAAAAGTGGTTTTTCAACACTAACACAAGTGCAAAAAGTGTTTTTTCCACACTAATACAAGTGCAAAAGTGGTTTCCTGCACCAACACAAGTGCGAAAAGTGGTTTTTCAACACTAACGTCTAACACAAGTGCGAAAAGTGGTTTTTCAACACTAACACAAGTGCGAAAAGTGGTTTTTCAACACTAATACAAGTGCAAAAGTGGTTTCCTGCACCAACACAAGTGCGAAAAGTGGTTTTTCAACACTAACACAAGTGCGAAAAGTGGTTTTTCAACACTAACACAAGTGCGAAAAGTGGTTTTTCAACACTAACACAAGTGCGAAAAGTGGTTTTTCAACACTATCACAAGTGCAAAAAGTGTTTTTTCCACACTAATACAAGTGCAAAAGTGGTTTCCTGCACCAACACAAGTGCGAAAAGTGGTTTTTCAACACTAACACAAGTGCGAAAAGTGGTTTTTCAACACTATCACAAGTGCAAAAAGTGTTTTTTCCACACTAATACAAGTGCAAAAAGTGGTTTTTCAACACTAACACAAGTGCGAAAAGTGGTTTTTCAACACTAACACAAGTGCGAAAAGTGGTTTTTCAACACTAACACAAGTGCGAAAAGTGTTTTTTCCACACTAATACAAGTGCAAAAGTGGTTTCCTGCACCAACACAAATGCGAAAAGTGGTTTTTCAACACTAACACAAGTGCGAAAAGTGGTTTTTCAACACTAACACAAGTGCGAAAAGTGGTTTTTCAACACTATCACAAGTGCAAAAAGTGTTTTTTCCACACTAATACAAGTGCAAAAGTGGTTTCCTGCACCAACACAAGTGCGAAAAGTGGTTTTTCAACACGAATACAAGTGCAAAAGTGGTTTCCTGCACCAACACAAGTGTGAAAAGTGGTTTTTCAACACTAACACAAGTGCGAAAAGTGGTTTTTCAACACTAACACAAGTGCGAAAAGTGGTTTTTCAACACTAACACAAGTGCGAAAAGTGGTTTTTCAACACTAACACAAGTGCGAAAAGTGGTTTTTCAACACTATCACAAGTGCAAAAAGTGTTTTTTCCACACTAATACAAGTGCACAAGTGGTTTCCTGCACCAACACAAGTGCGAAAAGTGGTTTTTCAACACTAACACAAGTGCGAAAAGTGGTTTTTCAACACTATCGCAAGTGCAAAAAGTGTTTTTTCCACACTAATACAAGTGCAAAAGTGGTTTCCTGCACCAACACAAGTGCGAAAAGTGGTTTTTCAACACTAACACAAGTGCAAAAAGTGGTTTTTCAACACTATCACAAGTGCAAAAAGTGTTTTTTCCACACTAATACAAGTGCAAAAGTGGTTTCCTGCACCAACACAAGTGCGAAAAGTGGTTTTTCAACACTAACACAAGTGCGAAAAGTGGTTTTTCAACACTATCACAAGTGCAAAAAGTGTTTTTCCCACACTAATACAAGTGCAAAAGTGGTTTCCTGCACCAACACAAGTACGAAAAGTGGTTTTTCATCACTAACACAAGTGCGAAAAGTGGTTTTTCAACACTAACACAAGTGCGAAAAGTGGTTTTTCAACACTAACACAAGTGCGAAAAGTGGTTTTTCAACACTAACACAAGTGCGAAAAGTGTTTTTTCCACACTAATACAAGTGCAAAAGTGGTTTCCTGCACCAACACAAGTACGAAAAGTGGTTTTTCATCACTAACACAAGTGCGAAAAGTGGTTTTTCAACACTAACACAAGTGCGAAAAGTGGTTTTTCAACACTAACACAAGTGCGAAAAGTGGTTTTTCCACACTAATACAAGTGCAAAAGTGGTTTCCTGCACCAACACAAGTGCGAAAAGTAGTTTTTCAACACTAACACAAGTGCAAAAAGTGGTTTTTCAACACTATCACAAGTGCAAAAAGTGTTTTTTCCACACTAATACAAGTGCAAAAGTGGTTTCCTGCACCAACACAAGTGCGAAAAGTGGTTTTTCAACACTAACACAAGTGCGAAAAGTGGTTTTTCAACACTATCACAAGTGCAAAAAGTGTTTTTCCCACACTAATACAAGTGCAAAAGTGGTTTCCTGCACCAACACAAGTGCGAAAAGTGGTTTTTCAACACTAACACAAGTGCAAAAAGTGGTTTTTCAACACTAACACAAGTGCAAAAAGTGGTTTTTCAACACTAACACAAGTGCGAAAAGTGTTTTTTTCCACACTAATACAAGTGCAAAAGTGGTTTCCTGCACCAACACAAGTGCGAAAAGTGGTTTTTCAACACTAACACAAGTGCGAAAAGTGGTTTTTCAACACTAACACAAGTGCGAAAAGTGGTTTTTCAACACTATCACAAGTGCAAAAAGTGTTTTTTCCACACTAATACAAGTGCAAAAGTGGTTTCCTGCACCAACACAAGTGCGAAAAGTGGTTTTTCAACACTATCACAAGTGCAAAAAGTGTTTTTTCCACACTAATACAAGTGCAAAGGTGGTTTCCTGTACCAACACAAGTACGAAAAGTGGTTTTTCAACACTAACACAAGTGCGAAAAGTGGTTTTTCAACACTAACACAAGTGCGAAAAGTGGTTTTTCAACACTAACACAAGTGCGAAAAGTGGTTTTTCCACACTAATACAAGTGCAAAAGTGGTTTCCTGCACCAACACAATTGCGAAAAGTGGGTTTTCAACACTAACACAAGTGCAAAAAGTGGTTTTTCAACACTATCACAAGTGCAAAAAGTGTTTTTTCCACACTAATACAAGTGCAAAAGTGGTTTCCTACACCAACACAAGTGCGAAAAGTGGTTTTTCAACACTAACACAAGTGCGAAAAGTGGTTTTTTAACACTATCACAAGTGCAAAAAGTGTTTTTTCCACACTAATACAAGTGCAAAAGTGGTTTCCTGCACCAACACAAGTGCAAAAAGTGGTTTTTCAACACTAACACATGTGCGAAAAGTGGTTTTTCAACACTAACACAAGTGCAAAAAGTGGTTTTTCAACACTAACACAAGTGCGAAAAGTGTTTTTTCCACACTAATACAAGTGCAAAATTGGTTTCCTGCACCAACACAAGTGCGAAAAGTGGTTTTTCAACACTAACACAAGTGCGAAAAGTGGTTTTTCAACACTAACACAAGTGCGAAAAGTGGTTTTTCAACACTAACACAAGTGCGAAAAGTGGTTTTTCAACACTATCACAAGTGCAAAAAGTGTTTTTTCCACACTAATACAAGTGCAAAAGTGGTTTCCTGCATCAACACAAGTGCGAAAAGTGGTTTTTCAACACTAACACCAGTGCGAAAAGTGGTTTTTCAACACTAACACAAGTGCAAAAAGTGTTTTTTCCACACTAATACAAGTGCAAAAGTGGTTTCCTGCACCAACACAAGTGCGAAAAGTGGTTTTTCAACACTAATGTCTAACACAAGTGCGAAAAGTGGTTTTTCAACACTAATGTCTAACACAAGTGCGAAAAGTGGTTTTTCAACACTAACACAAGTGCGAAAAGTGGTTTTTCAACACTAATACAAGTGCAAAAGTGGTTTCCTGCACCAACACAAGTGCGAAAAGTGGTTTTTCAACACTAACACAAGTGCGAAAAGTGGTTTTTCAACACTAACACAAGTGCGAAAAGTGGTTTTTCAACACTAACACAAGTGCGAAAAGTGGTTTTTCAACACTAACACAAGTGCGAAAAGTGGTTTTTCAACACTAACACAAGTGCGAAAAGTGGTTTTTCATCACTAACCCAAGTGCGAAAAGTGGTTTCCTGCACTAACACAAGTGCGAAAAGTGGTTTTTCAACACTAACACAAGTGCGAAAAGTGGTTTTTCAACACTAACACAAGTGCGAAAAGTGGATTTTCAACACTAACACAAGTGCGAAAAGTGGATTTTCAACACTATCACAAGTGCAAAAAGTGTTTTTTCCACACTAATACAAGTGCAAAAGTGGTTTCCTGCACCAACACAAGTGCGAAAAGTGGTTTTTCAACACTAACACAAGTGCGAAAAGTGGTTTTTCAACACTAACACAAGTGCAAAAGTGGTTTCCTGCACCAACACAAGTGCGAAAAGTGGTTTTTCAACACTAACACAAGTGCGAAAAGTGGTTTTTCAACACTAACACAAGTGCGAAAAGTGGTTTTTCAACACTATCACAAGTGCAAAAAGTGTTTTTTCCACACTAATACAAGTGCAAAAGTGGTTTCCTGCACCAACACAAGTGCGAAAAGTGGTTTTTCAACACTAACACCAGTGCGAAAAGTGGTTTTTCAACACTAACACAAGTGCAAAAAGTGTTTTTTCCACACTAATACAAGTGCAAAAGTGGTTTCCTGCACCAACACAAGTGCGAAAAGTGGTTTTTCAACACTAACGTCTAACACAAGTGCGAAAAGTGGTTTTTCAACACTAACACAAGTGCGAAAAGTGGTTTTTCAACACTAATACAAGTGCAAAAGTGGTTTCCTGCACCAACACAAGTGCGAAAAGTGGTTTTTCAACACTAACACAAGTGCGAAAAGTGGTTTTTCAACACTAACACAAGTGCGAAAAGTGGTTTTTCAACACTAACACAAGTGCGAAAAGTGGTTTTTCAACACTATCACAAGTGCAAAAAGTGTTTTTTCCACACTAATACAAGTGCAAAAGTGGTTTCCTGCACCAACACAAGTGCGAAAAGTGGTTTTTCAACACTAACACAAGTGCGAAAAGTGGTTTTTCAACACTATCACAAGTGCAAAAAGTGTTTTTTCCACACTAATACAAGTGCAAAAAGTGGTTTTTCAACACTAACACAAGTGCGAAAAGTGGTTTTTCAACACTAACACAAGTGCGAAAAGTGGTTTTTCAACACTAACACAAGTGCGAAAAGTGTTTTTTCCACACTAATACAAGTGCAAAAGTGGTTTCCTGCACCAACACAAATGCGAAAAGTGGTTTTTCAACACTAACACAAGTGCGAAAAGTGGTTTTTCAACACTAACACAAGTGCGAAAAGTGGTTTTTCAACACTATCACAAGTGCAAAAAGTGTTTTTTCCACACTAATACAAGTGCAAAAGTGGTTTCCTGCACCAACACAAGTGCGAAAAGTGGTTTTTCAACACGAATACAAGTGCAAAAGTGGTTTCCTGCACCAACACAAGTGTGAAAAGTGGTTTTTCAACACTAACACAAGTGCGAAAAGTGGTTTTTCAACACTAACACAAGTGCGAAAAGTGGTTTTTCAACACTAACACAAGTGCGAAAAGTGGTTTTTCAACACTAACACAAGTGCGAAAAGTGGTTTTTCAACACTATCACAAGTGCAAAAAGTGTTTTTTCCACACTAATACAAGTGCACAAGTGGTTTCCTGCACCAACACAAGTGCGAAAAGTGGTTTTTCAACACTAACACAAGTGCGAAAAGTGGTTTTTCAACACTATCGCAAGTGCAAAAAGTGTTTTTTCCACACTAATACAAGTGCAAAAGTGGTTTCCTGCACCAACACAAGTGCGAAAAGTGGTTTTTCAACACTAACACAAGTGCAAAAAGTGGTTTTTCAACACTATCACAAGTGCAAAAAGTGTTTTTTCCACACTAATACAAGTGCAAAAGTGGTTTCCTGCACCAACACAAGTGCGAAAAGTGGTTTTTCAACACTAACACAAGTGCGAAAAGTGGTTTTTCAACACTATCACAAGTGCAAAAAGTGTTTTTCCCACACTAATACAAGTGCAAAAGTGGTTTCCTGCACCAACACAAGTACGAAAAGTGGTTTTTCATCACTAACACAAGTGCGAAAAGTGGTTTTTCAACACTAACACAAGTGCGAAAAGTGGTTTTTCAACACTAACACAAGTGCGAAAAGTGGTTTTTCAACACTAACACAAGTGCGAAAAGTGTTTTTTCCACACTAATACAAGTGCAAAAGTGGTTTCCTGCACCAACACAAGTACGAAAAGTGGTTTTTCATCACTAACACAAGTGCGAAAAGTGGTTTTTCAACACTAACACAAGTGCGAAAAGTGGTTTTTCAACACTAACACAAGTGCGAAAAGTGGTTTTTCCACACTAATACAAGTGCAAAAGTGGTTTCCTGCACCAACACAAGTGCGAAAAGTAGTTTTTCAACACTAACACAAGTGCAAAAAGTGGTTTTTCAACACTATCACAAGTGCAAAAAGTGTTTTTTCCACACTAATACAAGTGCAAAAGTGGTTTCCTGCACCAACACAAGTGCGAAAAGTGGTTTTTCAACACTAACACAAGTGCGAAAAGTGGTTTTTCAACACTATCACAAGTGCAAAAAGTGTTTTTCCCACACTAATACAAGTGCAAAAGTGGTTTCCTGCACCAACACAAGTGCGAAAAGTGGTTTTTCAACACTAACACAAGTGCAAAAAGTGGTTTTTCAACACTAACACAAGTGCAAAAAGTGGTTTTTCAACACTAACACAAGTGCGAAAAGTGTTTTTTTCCACACTAATACAAGTGCAAAAGTGGTTTCCTGCACCAACACAAGTGCGAAAAGTGGTTTTTCAACACTAACACAAGTGCGAAAAGTGGTTTTTCAACACTAACACAAGTGCGAAAAGTGGTTTTTCAACACTATCACAAGTGCAAAAAGTGTTTTTTCCACACTAATACAAGTGCAAAAGTGGTTTCCTGCACCAACACAAGTGCGAAAAGTGGTTTTTCAACACTATCACAAGTGCAAAAAGTGTTTTTTCCACACTAATACAAGTGCAAAGGTGGTTTCCTGTACCAACACAAGTACGAAAAGTGGTTTTTCAACACTAACACAAGTGCGAAAAGTGGTTTTTCAACACTAACACAAGTGCGAAAAGTGGTTTTTCAACACTAACACAAGTGCGAAAAGTGGTTTTTCCACACTAATACAAGTGCAAAAGTGGTTTCCTGCACCAACACAATTGCGAAAAGTGGGTTTTCAACACTAACACAAGTGCAAAAAGTGGTTTTTCAACACTATCACAAGTGCAAAAAGTGTTTTTTCCACACTAATACAAGTGCAAAAGTGGTTTCCTACACCAACACAAGTGCGAAAAGTGGTTTTTCAACACTAACACAAGTGCGAAAAGTGGTTTTTTAACACTATCACAAGTGCAAAAAGTGTTTTTTCCACACTAATACAAGTGCAAAAGTGGTTTCCTGCACCAACACAAGTGCAAAAAGTGGTTTTTCAACACTAACACATGTGCGAAAAGTGGTTTTTCAACACTAACACAAGTGCAAAAAGTGGTTTTTCAACACTAACACAAGTGCGAAAAGTGTTTTTTCCACACTAATACAAGTGCAAAATTGGTTTCCTGCACCAACACAAGTGCGAAAAGTGGTTTTTCAACACTAACACAAGTGCGAAAAGTGGTTTTTCAACACTAACACAAGTGCGAAAAGTGGTTTTTCAACACTAACACAAGTGCGAAAAGTGGTTTTTCAACACTATCACAAGTGCAAAAAGTGTTTTTTCCACACTAATACAAGTGCAAAAGTGGTTTCCTGCACCAACACAAGTACGAAAAGTGGTTTTTCATCACTAACACAAGTGCGAAAAGTGGTTTTTCAACACTAACACAAGTGCGAAAAGTGGTTTTTCAACACTAACACAAGTGCGAAAAGTGGTTTTTCCACACTAATACAAGTGCAAAAGTGGTTTCCTGCACCAACACAAGTGCGAAAAGTAGTTTTTCAACACTAACACAAGTGCAAAAAGTGGTTTTTCAACACTATCACAAGTGCAAAAAGTGTTTTTTCCACACTAATACAAGTGCAAAAGTGGTTTCCTGCACCAACACAACTGCGAAAAGTGGTTTTTCAACACTAACACAAGTGCGAAAAGTGGTTTTTCAATAATATCACAAGTGCAAAAAGTGTTTTTCCCACACTAATACAAGTGCAAAAGTGGTTTCCTGCACCAACACAAGTGCGAAAAGTGGTTTTTCAACACTAACACAAGTGCGAAAAGTGGTTTTTCAACACTAACACAAGTGCAAAAAGTGGTTTTTCAACACTAACACAAGTGCGAAAAGTGTTTTTTCCACACTAATACAAGTGCAAAAGTGGTTTCCTGCACCAACACAAGTGCGAAAAGTGGTTTTTCAACACTAACACAAGTGCGAAAAGTGGTTTTTCAACACTAACACAAGTGCGAAAAGTGGTTTTTCAACACTATCACAAGTGCAAAAAGTGTTTTTTCCACACTAATACAAGTGCAAAAGTGGTTTCCTGCACCAACACAAGTGCGAAAAGTGGTTTTTCAACACTATCACAAGTGCAAAAAGTGTTTTTTCCACACTAATACAAGTGCAAAGGTGGTTTCCTGTACCAACACAAGTACGAAAAGTGGTTTTTCAACACTAACACAAGTGCGAAAAGTGGTTTTTCAACACTAACACAAGTGCGAAAAGTGGTTTTTCAACACTAACACAAGTGCGAAAAGTGGTTTTTCCACACTAATACAAGTGCAAAAGTGGTTTCCTGCACCAACACAATTGCGAAAAGTGGGTTTTCAACACTAACACAAGTGCAAAAAGTGGTTTTTCAACACTATCACAAGTGCAAAAAGTGTTTTTTCCACACTAATACAAGTGCAAAAGTGGTTTCCTACACCAACACAAGTGCGAAAAGTGGTTTTTCAACACTAACACAAGTGCGAAAAGTGGTTTTTTAACACTATCACAAGTGCAAAAAGTGTTTTTTCCACACTAATACAAGTGCAAAAGTGGTTTCCTGCACCAACACAAGTGCAAAAAGTGGTTTTTCAACACTAACACATGTGCGAAAAGTGGTTTTTCAACACTAACACAAGTGCAAAAAGTGGTTTTTCAACACTAACACAAGTGCGAAAAGTGTTTTTTCCACACTAATACAAGTGCAAAATTGGTTTCCTGCACCAACACAAGTGCGAAAAGTGGTTTTTCAACACTAACACAAGTGCGAAAAGTGGTTTTTCAACACTAACACAAGTGCGAAAAGTGGTTTTTCAACACTAACACAAGTGCGAAAAGTGGTTTTTCAACACTATCACAAGTGCAAAAAGTGTTTTTTCCACACTAATACAAGTGCAAAAGTGGTTTCCTGCACCAACACAAGTGCGAAAAGTGGTTTTTCAACACTAACACAAGTGCAAAAAGTGGTTTTTCAACACTAACACAAGTGCGAAAAGTGGTTTTTCAACACTATCACAAGTGCAAAAAGTGTTTTTTCCACACTAATACAAGTGGAAAAGTGGTTTCCTGCACAAACACAAGTGCGAAAAGTGGTTTTTCAACACTAACACAAGTGCGAAAAGTGGTTTTTCAACACTAACACAAGTGCAAAAAGTGTTTTTTCCACACTAATACAAGTGCAAAAGTGGTTTCCTGCACGAACACAAGTGCGAAAAGTGGTTTTTCAACACTAACACAAGTGCGAAAAGTGGTTTTTCAACACTAACAGTCCAACACAAGTGCGAAAAGTGGTTTTTCAACACTATCACAAGTGCAAAAAGTGTTTTTTCCACACTAATACAAGTGCAAAAGTGGTTTCCTGCACCAACACAAGTGCGAAAAGTGGTTTTTCAACACTAACACAAGTGCGAAAAGTGGTTTTTCAACACTAACACAAGTGCGAAAAGTGGTTTTTCAACACTAATACAAGTGCAAAAGTGGTTTCCTGCACCAACACAAGTGCGAAAAGTGTTTTTTCAACACTAACACAAGTGCAAAAAGTGGTTTTTCAACACTAACACAAGTGCGAAAAGTGGTTTTTCAACACTAACACATGTGCGAAAAGTGGTTTTTCAACACTATCACAAGTGCAAAAAGTGTTTTTTCCACACTAATACAAGTGCAAAAGTGGTTTCCTGCACCAACACAAGTGCGAAAAGTGGTTTTTCAACACTAACACAAGTGCGAAAAGTTGTTTTTCAACACTATCACAAGTGCAAAAAGTGTTTTTGCCACACTAATACAAGTGCAAAAGTGGTTTCCTGCACCAACACAAGTGCGAAAAGTGGTTTTTCAACACTAACACAAGTGCAAAAAGTGGTTTTTCAACACTATCACAAGTGCAAAAAGTGTTTTTTCCACACTAATACAAGTGCAAAAGTGGTTTCCTGCACCAACACAAGTGCGAAAAGTGGTTTTTCAACACTAACGCAAGTGCGAAAAGTGGTTTTTCAACACTATCACAAGTGCAAAAAGTGTTTTTTCCACACTAATACAAGTGCAAAAGTGGTTTCCTGCACCAACACAAGTGCGAAAAGTGGTTTTTCAACACTAACACAAGTGCGAAAAGTGGTTTTTCAACACTAACACAAGTGCAAAAAGTGGTTTTTCAACACTAACACAAGTGCGAAAAGTGTTTTTTCCACACTAATACAAGTGCAAAAGTGGTTTCCTGCACCAACACAAGTGCGAAAAGTGGTTTTTCAACACTAACACAAGTGCGAAAAGTGGTTTTTCAACACTAACACAAGTGCGAAAAGTGGTTTTTCAACACTATCACAAGTGCAAAAAGTGTTTTTTCCACACTAATACAAGTGCAAAAGTGGTTTCCTGCACCAACACAAGTGCGAAAAGTGGTTTTTCAACACTAACACAAGTGCGAAAAGTGGTTTTTCAACACTAACACAAGTGCGAAAAGTGGTTTTTCAACACTATCACAAGTGCAGAAAGTGTTTTTTCCACACTAATACAAGTGCAAAAGTGGTTTCCTGCATCAACACAAGTGCGAAAAGTGGTTTTTCAACACTAACACCAGTGCGAAAAGTGGTTTTTCAACACTAACACAAGTGCAAAAAGTGTTTTTTCCACACTAATACAAGTGCAAAAGTGGTTTCCTGCACCAACACAAGTGCGAAAAGTGGTTTTTCAACACTAACGTCTAACAAAAGTGCGAAAAGTGGTTTTTCAACACTAACACAAGTGCGAAAAGTGGTTTTTCAACACTAATACAAGTGCAAAAGTGGTTTCCTGCACCAACACAAGTGCGAAAAGTGGTTTTTCAACACTAACACAAGTGCGAAAAGTGGTTTTTCAACACTAACACAAGTGCGAAAAGTGGTTTTTCAACACTAACACAAGTGCGAAAAGTGGTTTTTCAACACTAACACAAGTGCGAAAAGTGGTTTTTCAACACTAACACAAGTGCGAAAAGTGGTTTTTCAACACTAACACAAGTGCGAAAAGTGTTTTTTCTACACTAATACAAGTGCAAAAGTGGTTTCCTGCACCAACACAAGTGCGAAAAGTGGTTTTTCAACACTAACACAAGTGCGAAAAGTGGTTTTTCAACACTAACACAAGTGCGAAAAGTGGTTTTTCAACACTAACACAAGTGCGAAAAGTGGTTTTTCAACACTAATACAAGTGCAAAAGTGGTTTCCTGCACCAACACAAGTGTGAAAAGTGGTTTTTCAACACTAACACAAGTGCGAAAAGTGGTTTTTCAACACTAACACAAGTGCGAAAAGTGGTTTTTCAACACTAACACAAGTGCGAAAAGTGGTTTTTCAACACTAACACAAGTGCGAAAAGTGGTTTTTCAACACTATCACAAGTGCAAAAAGTGTTTTTTCCACACTAATACAAGTGCACAAGTGGTTTCCTGCACCAACACAAGTGCGAAAAGTGGTTTTTCAACACTAACACAAGTGCGAAAAGTGGTTTTTCAACACTATCGCAAGTGCAAAAAGTGTTTTTTCCACACTAATACAAGTGCAAAAGTGGTTTCCTGCACCAACACAAGTGCGAAAAGTGGTTTTTCAACACTAACACAAGTGCAAAAAGTGGTTTTTCAACACTAACACAAGTGCGAATAGTGGTTTTTCAACACTAACACAAGTGCGAAAAGTGTTTTTTCCACACTAATACAAGTGCAAAAGTGGTTTCCTGCACCAACACAAGTACGAAAAGTGGTTTTTCCACACTAATACAAGTGCAAAAGTGGTTTCCTGCACCAACACAAGTGCGAAAAGTGGTTTTTCAACACTAACACAAGTGCTAAAAGTGGTTTTTCAACACTATCACAAGTGCAAAAAGTGTTTTTTCCACACTAATACAAGTGCAAAAGTGGTTTCCTGCACCAACACAAGTGCGAAAAGTGGTTTTTCAACACTAACACAAGTGCGAAAAGTGGTTTTTCAACACTATCACAAGTGCAAAAAGTGTTTTTCCCACACTAATACAAGTGCAAAAGTGGTTTCCTGCACCAACACAAGTGCGAAAAGTGGTTTTTCAACACTAACACAAGTGCGAAAAGTGGTTTTTCAACACTAACACAAGTGCAAAAAGTGGTTTTTCAACACTAACACAAGTGCGAAAAGTGTTTTTTCCACACTAATACAAGTGCAAAAGTGGTTTCCTGCACCAACACAAGTGCGAAAAGTGGTTTTTCAACACTAACACAAGTGCGAAAAGTGGTTTTTCAACACTAACACAAGTGCGAAAAGTGGTTTTTCAACACTATCACAAGTGCAAAAAGTGTTTTTTCCACACTAATACAAGTGCAAAAGTGGTTTCCTGCACCAACACAAGTGCGAAAAGTGGTTTTTCAACACTAACACAAGTGCGAAAAGTGGTTTTTCAACACTAACACAAGTGCGAAAAGTGGTTTTTCAACACTATCACAAGTGCAAAAAGTGTTTTTTCCACACTAATACAAGTGCAAAAGTGGTTTCCTGCATCAACACAAGTGCGAAAAGTGGTTTTTCAACACTAACACCAGTGCGAAAAGTGGTTTTTCAACACTAACACAAGTGCAAAAAGTGTTTTTTCCACACTAATACAAGTGCAAAAGTGGTTTCCTGCACCAACACAAGTGCGAAAAGTGGTTTTTCAACACTAATGTCTAACACAAGTGCGAAAAGTGGTTTTTCAACACTAACACAAGTGCGAAAAGTGGTTTTTCAACACTAATACAAGTGCAAAAGTGGTTTCCTGCACCAACACAAGTGCGAAAAGTGGTTTTTCAACACTAACACAAGTGCGAAAAGTGGTTTTTCAACACTAACACAAGTGCGAAAAGTGGTTTTTCAACACTAACACAAGTGCGAAAAGTGGTTTTTCAACACTAACACAAGTGCGAAAAGTGGTTTTTCAACACTAACACAAGTGCGAAAAGTGGTTTTTCAACACTAACACAAGTGCGAAAAGTGGTTTCCTGCACTAACACAAGTGCGAAAAGTGGTTTTTCAACACTAACACAAGTGCGAAAAGTGGTTTTTCAACACTAACACAAGTGCGAAAAGTGGATTTTCAACACTAACACAAGTGCGAAAAGTGGATTTTCAACACTATCACAAGTGCAAAAAGTGTTTTTTCCACACTAATACAAGTGCAAAAGTGGTTTCCTGCACCAACACAAGTGCGAAAAGTGGTTTTTCAACACTAACACAAGTGCGAAAAGTGGTTTTTCAACACTAACACAAGTGCAAAAGTGGTTTCCTGCACCAACACAAGTGCGAAAAGTGGTTTTTCAACACTAACACAAGTGCGAAAAGTGGTTTTTCAACACTAACACAAGTGCGAAAAGTGGTTTTTCAACACTATCACAAGTGCAAAAAGTGTTTTTTCCACACTAATACAAGTGCAAAAGTGGTTTCCTGCACCAACACAAGTGCGAAAAGTGGTTTTTCAACACTAACACCAGTGCGAAAAGTGGTTTTTCAACACTAACACAAGTGCAAAAAGTGTTTTTTCCACACTAATACAAGTGCAAAAGTGGTTTCCTGCACCAACACAAGTGCGAAAAGTGGTTTTTCAACACTAACGTCTAACACAAGTGCGAAAAGTGGTTTTTCAACACTAACACAAGTGCGAAAAGTGGTTTTTCAACACTAATACAAGTGCAAAAGTGGTTTCCTGCACCAACACAAGTGCGAAAAGTGGTTTTTCAACACTAACACAAGTGCGAAAAGTGGTTTTTCAACACTAACACAAGTGCGAAAAGTGGTTTTTCAACACTAACACAAGTGCGAAAAGTGGTTTTTCAACACTATCACAAGTGCAAAAAGTGTTTTTTCCACACTAATACAAGTGCAAAAGTGGTTTCCTGCACCAACACAAGTGCGAAAAGTGGTTTTTCAACACTAACACAAGTGCGAAAAGTGGTTTTTCAACACTATCACAAGTGCAAAAAGTGTTTTTTCCACACTAATACAAGTGCAAAAAGTGGTTTTTCAACACTAACACAAGTGCGAAAAGTGGTTTTTCAACACTAACACAAGTGCGAAAAGTGGTTTTTCAACACTAACACAAGTGCGAAAAGTGTTTTTTCCACACTAATACAAGTGCAAAAGTGGTTTCCTGCACCAACACAAATGCGAAAAGTGGTTTTTAAACACTAACACAAGTGCGAAAAGTGGTTTTTCAACACTAACACAAGTGCGAAAAGTGGTTTTTCAACACTATCACAAGTGCAAAAAGTGTTTTTTCCACACTAATACAAGTGCAAAAGTGGTTTCCTGCACCAACACAAGTGCGAAAAGTGGTTTTTCAACACGAATACAAGTGCAAAAGTGGTTTCCTGCACCAACACAAGTGTGAAAAGTGGTTTTTCAACACTAACACAAGTGCGAAAAGTGGTTTTTCAACACTAACACAAGTGTGAAAAGTGGTTTTTCAACACTAACACAAGTGCGAAAAGTGGTTTTTCAACACTAACACAAGTGCGAAAAGTGGTTTTTCAACACTATCACAAGTGCAAAAAGTGTTTTTTCCACACTAATACAAGTGCACAAGTGGTTTCCTGCACCAACACAAGTGCGAAAAGTGGTTTTTCAACACTAACACAAGTGCGAAAAGTGGTTTTTCAACACTATCGCAAGTGCAAAAAGTGTTTTTTCCACACTAATACAAGTGCAAAAGTGGTTTCCTGCACCAACACAAGTGCGAAAAGTGGTTTTTCAACACTAACACAAGTGCAAAAAGTGGTTTTTCAACACTATCACAAGTGCAAAAAGTGTTTTTTCCACACTAATACAAGTGCAAAAGTGGTTTCCTGCACCAACACAAGTGCGAAAAGTGGTTTTTCAACACTAACACAAGTGTGAAAAGTGGTTTTTCAACACTATCACAAGTGCAAAAAGTGTTTTTCCCACACTAATACAAGTGCAAAAGTGGTTTCCTGCACCAACACAAGTACGAAAAGTGGTTTTTCATCACTAACACAAGTGCGAAAAGTGGTTTTTCAACACTAACACAAGTGCGAAAAGTGGTTTTTCAACACTAACACAAGTGCGAAAAGTGGTTTTTCAACACTAACACAAGTGCGAAAAGTGTTTTTTCCACACTAATACAAGTGCAAAAGTGGTTTCCTGCACCAACACAAGTACGAAAAGTGGTTTTTCATCACTAACACAAGTGCGAAAAGTGGTTTTTCAACACTAACACAAGTGCGAAAAGTGGTTTTTCAACACTAACACAAGTGCGAAAAGTGGTTTTTCCACACTAATACAAGTGCAAAAGTGGTTTCCTGCACCAACACAAGTGCGAAAAGTAGTTTTTCAACACTAACACAAGTGCAAAAAGTGGTTTTTCAACACTATCACAAGTGCAAAAAGTGTTTTTTCCACACTAATACAAGTGCAAAAGTGGTTTCCTGCACCAACACAAGTGCGAAAAGTGGTTTTTCAACACTAACACAAGTGCGAAAAGTGGTTTTTCAACACTATCACAAGTGCAAAAAGTGTTTTTCCCACACTAATACAAGTGCAAAAGTGGTTTCCTGCACCAACACAAGTGCGAAAAGTGGTTTTTCAACACTAACACAAGTGCGAAAAGTGGTTTTTCAACACTAACACAAGTGCAAAAAGTGGTTTTTCAACACTAACACAAGTGCGAAAAGTGTTTTTTCCACACTAATACAAGTGCAAAAGTGGTTTCCTGCACCAACACAAGTGCGAAAAGTGGTTTTTCAACACTAACACAAGTGCGAAAAGTGGTTTTTCAACACTAACACAAGTGCGAAAAGTGGTTTTTCAACACTATCACAAGTGCAAAAAGTGTTTTTTCCACACTAATACAAGTGCAAAAGTGGTTTCCTGCACCAACACAAGTGCGAAAAGTGGTTTTTCAACACTAACACAAGTGCGAAAAGTGGTTTTTCAACACTAACACAAGTGCGAAAAGTGGTTTTTCAACACTATCACAAGTGCAAAAAGTGTTTTTTCCACACTAATACAAGTGCAAAAGTGGTTTCCTGCATCAACACAAGTGCGAAAAGTGGTTTTTCAACACTAACACCAGTGCGAAAAGTGGTTTTTCAACACTAACACAAGTGCAAAAAGTGTTTTTTCCACACTAATACAAGTGCAAAAGTGGTTTCCTGCACCAACACAAGTGTGAAAAGTGGTTTTTCAACACTAATGTCTAACACAAGTGCGAAAAGTGGTTTTTCAACACTAACACAAGTGCGAAAAGTGGTTTTTCAACACTAATACAAGTGCAAAAGTGGTTTCCTGCACCAACACAAGTGCGAAAAGTGGTTTTTCAACACTAACACAAGTGCGAAAAGTGGTTTTTCAACACTAACACAAGTGCGAAAAGTGGTTTTTCAACACTAACACAAGTGCGAAAAGTGGTTTTTCAACACTAACGCAAGTGCGAAAAGTGGTTTTTCAACACTAACACAAGTGCGAAAAGTGGTTTTTCAACACTAACACAAGTGCGAAAAGTGGTTTCCTGCACTAACACAAGTGCGAAAAGTGGTTTTTCAACACTAACACAAGTGCGAAAAGTGGTTTTTCAACACTAACACAAGTGCGAAAAGTGGATTTTTCAACACCAACACAAGTGCGAAAAGTGGATTTTCAACACTATCACAAGTGCAAAAAGTGTTTTTTCCACACTAATACAAGTGCAAAAGTGGTTTCCTGCACCAACACAAGTGCGAAAAGTGGTTTTTCAACACTAACACAAGTGCGAAAAGTGGTTTTTCAACACTAACACAAGTGCAAAAGTGGTTTCCTGCACCAACACAAGTGCGAAAAGTGGTTTTTCAACACTAACACAAGTGCGAAAAGTGGTTTTTCAACACTAACACAAGTGCGAAAAGTGGTTTTTCAACACTATCACAAGTGCAAAAAGTGTTTTTTCCACACTAATACAAGTGCAAAAGTGGTTTCCTGCACCAACACAAGTGCGAAAAGTGGTTTTTCAACACTAACACCAGTGCGAAAAGTGGTTTTTCAACACTAACACAAGTGCAAAAAGTGTTTTTTCCACACTAATACAAGTGCAAAAGTGGTTTCCTGCACCAACACAAGTGCGAAAAGTGGTTTTTCAACACTAACATCTAACACAAGTGCGAAAAGTGGTTTTTCAACACTAACACAAGTGCGAAAAGTGGTTTTTCAACACTAATACAAGTGCAAAAGTGGTTTCCTGCACCAACACAAGTGCGAAAAGTGGTTTTTCAACACTAACACAAGTGCGAAAAGTGGTTTTTCAACACTAACACAAGTGCGAAAAGTGGTTTTTCAACACTAACACAAGTGCGAAAAGTGGTTTTTCAACACTATCACAAGTGCAAAAAGTGTTTTTTCCACACTAATACAAGTGCAAAAGTGGTTTCCTGCACCAACACAAGTGCGAAAAGTGGTTTTTCAACACTAACACAAGTGCGAAAAGTGGTTTTTCAACACTATCACAAGTGCAAAAAGTGTTTTTTCCACACTAATACAAGTGCAAAAAGTGGTTTTTCAACACTAACACAAGTGCGAAAAGTGGTTGTTCAACACTAACACAAGTGCGAAAAGTGGTTTTTCAACACTAACACAAGTGCGAAAAGTGTTTTTTCCACACTAATACAAGTGCAAAAGTGGTTTCCTGCACCAACACAAATGCGAAAAGTGGTTTTTCAACACTAACACAAGTGCGAAAAGTGGTTTTTCAACACTAACACAAGTGCGAAAAGTGGTTTTTCAACACTATCACAAGTGCAAAAAGTGTTTTTTCCACACTAATACAAGTGCAAAAGTGGTTTCCTGCACCAACACAAGTGCGAAAAGTGGTTTTTCAACACTAATACAAGTGCAAAAGTGGTTTCCTGCACAAACACAAGTGTGAAAAGTGGTTTTTCAACACTAACACAAGTGCGAAAAGCGGTTTTTCAACACTAACACAAGTGCGAAAAGTGGTTTTTCAACACTAACACAAGTGCGAAAAGTGGTTTTTCAACACTAACACAAGTGCGAAAAGTGGTTTTTCAACACTATCACAAGTGCAAAAAGTGTTTTTTCCACACTAATACAAGTGCACAAGTGGTTTCCTGCACCAACACAAGTGCGAAAAGTGGTTTTTCAACACTAACACAAGTGCGAAAAGTGGTTTTTCAACACTATCGCAAGTGCAAAAAGTGTTTTTTCCACACTAATACAAGTGCAAAAGTGGTTTCCTGCACCAACACAAGTGCGAAAAGTGGTTTTTCAACACTAACACAAGTGCAAAAAGTGGTTTTTCAACACTATCACAAGTGCAAAAAGTGTTTTTTCCACACTAATACAAGTGCAAAAGTGGTTTCCTGCACCAACACAAGTGCGAAAAGTGGTTTTTCAACACTAACACAAGTGCGAAAAGTGGTTTTTCAACACTATCACAAGTGCAAAAAGTGTTTTTCCCACACTAATACAAGTGCAAAAGTGGTTTCCTGCACCAACACAAGTACGAAAAGTGGTTTTTCATCACTAACACAAGTGCGAAAAGTGTTTTTTCAACACTAACACAAGTGCGAAAAGTGGTTTTTCAACACTAACACAAGTGCGAAAAGTGGTTTTTCAACACTAACACAAGTGCGAAAAGTGTTTTTTCCACACTAATACAAGTGCAAAAGTGGTTTCCTGCACCAACACAAGTACGAAAAGTGGTTTTTCATCACTAACACAAGTGCGAAAAGTGGTTTTTCAACACTAACACAAGTGCGAAAAGTGGTTTTTCAACACTAACACAAGTGCGAAAAGTGGTTTTTCCACACTAATACAAGTGCCAAAGTGGTTTCCTGCACCAACACAAGTGCGAAAAGTAGTTTTTCAACACTAACACAAGTGCAAAAAGTGGTTTTTCAACACTATCACAAGTGCAAAAAGTGTTTTTTCCACACTAATACAAGTGCAAAAGTGGTTTCCTGCACCAACACAAGTGCGAAAAGTGGTTTTTCAACACTAACACAAGTGCGAAAAGTGGTTTTTCAACACTATCACAAGTGCAAAAAGTGTTTTTCCCACACTAATACAAGTGCAAAAGTGGTTTCCTGCACCAACACAAGTGCGAAAAGTGGTTTTTCAACACTAACACAAGTGCGAAAAGTGGTTTTTCAACACTAACACAAGTGCAAAAAGTGGTTTTTCAACACTAACACAAGTGCGAAAAGTGTTTTTCCACACTAATACAAGTGCAAAAGTGGTTTCCTGCACCAACACAAGTGCGAAAAGTGGTTTTTCAACACTAACACAAGTGCGAAAAGTGGTTTTTCAACACTAACACAAGTGCGAAAAGTGGTTTTTCAACACTATCACAAGTGCAAAAAGTGTTTTTTCCACACTAATACAAGTGCAAAAGTGGTTTCCTGCACCAACACAAGTGCGAAAAGTGGTTTTTCAACACTAACACAAGTGCGAAAAGTGGTTTTTCAACACTAACACAAGTGCGAAAAGTGGTTTTTCAACACTATCACAAGTGCAAAAAGTGTTTTTTCCACACTAATACAAGTGCAAAAGTGGTTTCCTGCATCAACACAAGTGCGAAAAGTGGTTTTTCAACACTAACACCAGTGCGAAAAGTGGTTTTTCAACACTAACACAAGTGCAAAAAGTGTTTTTTCCACACTAATACAAGTGCAAAAGTGGTTTCCTGCACCAACACAAGTGCGAAAAGTGGTTTTTCAACACTAACGTCTAACACAAGTGCGAAAAGTGGTTTTTCAACACTAACACAAGTGCGAAAAGTGGTTTTTCAACACTAATACAAGTGCAAAAGTGGTTTCCTGCACCAACACAAGTGCGAAAAGTGGTTTTTCAACACTAACACAAGTGCGAAAAGTGGTTTTTCAACACTAACACAAGTGCGAAAAGTGGTTTTTCAACACTAACACAAGTGCGAAAAGTGGTTTTTCAACACTAACACAAGTGCGAAAAGTGGTTTTTCAACACTAACACAAGTGCGAAAAGTGGTTTTTCAACACTAACACAAGTGCGAAAAGTGGTTTCCTGCACTAACACAAGTGCGAAAAGTGGTTTTGCAACACTAACACAAGTGCGAAAAGTGGTTTTTCAACACTAACACAAGTGCGAAAAGTGGATTTTCAACACTAACACAAGTGCGAAAAGTGGATTTTCAACACTATCACAAGTGCAAAAAGTGTTTTTTCCACACTAATACAAGTGCAAAAGTGGTTTCCTGCACCAACACAAGTGCGAAAAGTGGTTTTTCAACACTAACACAAGTGCGAAAAGTGGTTTTTCAACACTAACACAAGTGCAAAAGTGGTTTCCTGCACCAACACAAGTGCGAAAAGTGGTTTTTCAACACTAACACAAGTGCGAAAAGTGGTTTTTCAACACTAACACAAGTGCGAAAAGTGGTTTTTCAACACTATCACAAGTGCAAAAAGTGTTTTTTCCACACTAATACAAGTGCAAAAGTGGTTTCCTGCACCAACACAAGTGCGAAAAGTGGTTTTTCAACACTAACACCAGTGCGAAAAGTGGTTTTTCAACACTAACACAAGTGCAAAAAGTGTTTTTTCCACACTAATACAAGTGCAAAAGTGGTTTCCTGCACCAACACAAGTGCGAAAAGTGGTTTTTCAACACTAACGTCTAACACATGTGCGAAAAGTGGTTTTTCAACACTAACACAAGTGCGAAAAGTGGTTTTTCAACACTAATACAAGTGCAAAAGTGGTTTCCTGCACCAACACAAGTGCGAAAAGTGGTTTTTCAACACTAACACAAGTGCGAAAAGTGGTTTCCTGCACCAACACAAGTGCGAAAAGTGGTTTTTCAACACTAACACAAGTGCGAAAAGTGGTTTCCTGCACCAACACAAATGCGAAAAGTGGTTTTTCAACACTAACACAAGTGCGAAAAGTGGTTTTTCAACACTAACACAAGTGCGAAAAGTGGTTTTTCAACACTAACACAAGTGCGAAAAGTGTTTTTTCCACACTAATACAAGTGCAAAGGTGGTTTCCTGCACCAACACAAGTGCGAAAAGTGGTTTTTCAACACTATCACAAGTGCAAAAAGTGTTTTTTCCACACTAATACAAGTGCAAAGGTGGTTTCCTGCACCAACACAAGTACGAAAAGTGGTTTTTCAACACTAACACAAGTGCGAAAAGTGGTTTTTCAACACTAACACAAGTGCGAAAAGTGGTTTTTCAACACTAACACAAGTGCGAAAAGTGGTTTTTCCACACTAATACAAGTGCAAAAGTGGTTTCCTGCACCAACACAATTGCGAAAAGTGGGTTTTCAACACTAACACAAGTGCAAAAAGTGGTTTTTCAACACTATCACAAGTGCAAAAAGTGTTTTTTCCATACTAATACAAGTGCAAAAGTGGTTTCCTGCACCAACACAAGTGCGAAAAGTGGTTTTTCAACACTAACACAAGTGCGAAAAGTGGTTTTTCAACACTATCACAAGTGCAAAAAGTGTTTTTTCCACACTAATACAAGTGCAAAAGTGGTTTCCTGCACCAACACAAGTGCGAAAAGTGGTTTTTCAACACTAACACAAGTGCGAAAAGTGGTTTTTCAACACTAACACAAGTGCAAAAAGTGGTTTTTCAACACTAACACAAGTGCGAAAACTGTTTTTTCCACACTAATACAAGTGCAAAATTGGTTCCCTGCACCAACACAAGTGCGAAAAGTGGTTTTTCAACACTAACACAAGTGCGAAAAGTGGTTTTTCAACACTAACACAAATGCGAAAAGTGGTTTTTCAACACAATCACAAGTGCAAAAAGTGGTTTTTCCACACTAATACAAGTGCAAAAGTGGTTTCCTGCACCAACACAAGTGCGAAAAGTGGTTTTTCAACACTAACGTCTAACACAAGTGCGAAAAGTGGTTTTTCAACACTAACACAAGTGCGAAAAGTGGTTTTTCAACACTAATACAAGTGCAAAAGTGGTTTCCTGCACCAACACAAGTGCGAAAAGTGGTTTTTCAACACTAACACAAGTGCGAAAAGTGGTTTTTCAACACTAACACAAGTGCAAAAAGTGGTTTTTCCACACTAATACAAGTGCAAAAGTGGTTTCCTGCACCAACACAAGTGCGAAAAGTGGTTTTTCAACACTAACACAAGTGTGAAAAGTGGTTTTTCAACACTAACACAAGTGCGAAAAGTGGTTTTTCAACACTAACACAAGTGCGAAAAGTGTTTTTTCCACACTAATACAAGTGCAAAAGTGGTTTCCTGCACCAACACAAATGCGAAAAGTGGTTTTTCAACACTAACACAAGTGCAAAAAGTCGTTTTTCAACACTAACACAAGTGCGAAAAGTGGTTTTTCAACACTATCACAAGTGCAAAAAGTGTTTTTTCCACACTAATACAAGTGCAAAAGTGGTTTCCTGCACCAACACAAGTGCGAAAAGTGGTTTTTCAACACTAACACAAGTGCGAAAAGTGGTTTTTCAACACTAACACAAGTGCAAAAAGTGGTTTTTCAACACTAACACAAGTGCGAAAAGTGGTTTTTCAACACTAACACAAGTGCGAAAAGTGTTTTTTCCACACTAATACAAGTGCAAAGGTGGTTTCCTGCACCAACACAAGTGCGAAAAGTGGTTTTTCAACACTATCACAAGTGCAAAAAGTGTTTTTTCCACACTAATACAATTGCAAAGGTGGTTTCCTGTACCAACACAAGTACGAAAAGTGGTTTTTCAACACTAACACAAGTGCGAAAAGTGGTTTTTCAACACTAACACAAGTGCGAAAAGTGGTTTTTCAACACTAACACAAGTGCGAAAAGTGGTTTTTCCACACTAATACAAGTGCAAAAGTGGTTTCCTGCACCAACACAATTGCGAAAAGTGGGTTTTCAACACTAACACAAGTGCAAAAAGTGGTTTTTCAACACTATCACAAGTGCAAAAAGTGTTTTTTCCACACTAATACAAGTGCAAAAGTGGTTTCCTGCACCAACACAAGTGCGAAAAGTGGTTTTTCAACACTAACACAAGTGCGAAAAGTGGTTTTTCAACACTATTACAAGTGCAAAAAGTGTTTTTTCCACACTAATACAAGTGCAAAAGTGGTTTCCTGCACCAACACAAGTGCGAAAAGTGGTTTTTCAACACTAACACAAGTGCGAAAAGTGGTTTTTCAACACTAACACAAGTGCAAAAAGTGGTTTTTCAACACTAACACAAGTGCGAAAAGTGTTTTTTCCACACTAATACAAGTGCAAAATTGGTTTCCTGCATCAACACAAGTGCGAAAAGTGGTTTTTCAACACTAACACAAGTGCGAAAAGTGGTTTTTCAACACTATCACAAGTGCAAAAAGTGTTTTTTCCACACTAATACAAGTGCAAAAGTGGTTTCCTGCACCAACACAAGTGCGAAAAGTGGTTTTTCAACACTAACACAAGTGCAAAAAGTGTTTTTTCAACACTAACACAAGTGCGAAAAGTGGTTTTTCAACACTATCACAAGTGCAAAAAGTGTTTTTTCCACACTAATACAAGTGGAAAAGTGGTTTCCTGCACCAACACAAGTGCGAAAAGTGGTTTTTCAACACTAACACAAGTGCGAAAAGTGGTTTTTCAACACTAACACAAGTGCGAAAAGTGGTTTTTCAACACTAACACAAGTGCAAAAAGTGGTTTTTCAACACTAACACAAGTGCGAAAAGTGTTTTTTCCACACTAATACAAGTGCAAAATTGGTTTCCTGCACCAACACAAGTGCGAAAAGTGGTTTTTCAACACTAACACAAGTGCGAAAAGTGGTTTTTCAACACTAACACAAGTGCGAAAAGTGGTTTTTCAACACTATCACAAGTGCAAAAAGTGTTTTTTCCACACTAATACAAGTGCAAAAGTGGTTTCCTGCACCAACACAAGTGCGAAAAGTGGTTTTTCAACACTAACACAAGTGCAAAAAGTGGTTTTTCAACACTAACACAAGTGCGAAAAGTGGTTTTTCAACACTATCACAACTGCAAAAAGTGTTTTTTCCACACTAATACAAGTGGAAAAGTGGTTTCCTGCACCAACACAAGTGCGAAAAGTGGTTTTTCAACACTAACACAAGTGCGAAAAGTGGTTTTTCAACACTAACACAAGTGCAAAAAGTGTTTTTTCCACACTAATACAAGTGCAAAAGTGGTTTCCTGCACCAACACAAGTGCGAAAAGTGGTTTTTCAACACTAACACAAGTGCGAAAAGTGGTTTTTCAACACTAACACTCCAACACAAGTGCGAAAAGTGGTTTTTCAACACTATCACAAGTGCAAAAAGTGTTTTTTCCACACTAATACAAGTGCAAAAGTGGTTTCCTGCACCAACACAAGTGCGAAAAGTGGTTTTTCAACACTAACACAAGTGCGAAAAGTGGTTTTTCAACACTAACACAAGTGCGAAAAGTGGTTTTTCAACACTAATACAAGTGCAAAAGTGGTTTCCTGCACCAACACAAGTGCGAAAAGTGGTTTTTCAACACTAACACAAGTGCAAAAAGTGGTTTTTCAACACTAACACAAGTGCGAAAAGTGGTTTTTCAACACTAACACAAGTGCGAAAAGTGGTTTTTCAACACTATCACAAGTGCAAAAAGTGTTTTTTCCACACTAATACAAGTGCAAAAGTGGTTTCCTGCACCAACACAAGTGCGAAAAGTGGTTTTTCAACACTAACACAAGTGCGAAAAGTGGTTTTTCAACACTATCACAAGTGCAAAAAGTGTTTTTGCCACACTAATACAAGTGCAAAAGTGGTTTCCTGCACCAACACAAGTGCGAAAAGTGGTTTTTCAACACTAACACAAGTGCGAAAAGTGGTTTTTCAACACTAACACAAGTGCGAAAAGTGGTTTTTCAACACTAACACAAGTGCGAAAAGTGTTTTTTCCACACTAATAGAAGTGCAAAAGTGGTTTCCTGCACCAACACAAGTACGAAAAGTGGTTTTTCAACACTAACACAAGTGCGAAAAGTGGTTTTTCAACACTAACACAAGTGCAAAAAGTGGTTTTTCAACACTAACACAAGTGCAAAAGGTGTTTTTTCCACACTAATACAAGTGCAAAAGTGGTTTCATGCACCAACACAAGTGCGAAAAGTGGTTTTTCAACACTAACACAAGTGCGAAAAGTGTTTTTTCCACACTAATACAAGTGCAAAAGTGGTTTCCTGCACCAACACAAGTGCGAAAAGTGTTTTTTCCACACTAATACAAGTGCAAAATTGGTTTCCTGCACCAACACAAGTGCGAAAAGTGGTTTTTCAACACTAACACAAGTGCGAAAAGTGGTTTTTCAACACTAACACAAGTGCGAAAAGTGGTTTTTCAACATTATCACAAGTGCAAAAAGTGTTTTTTCCACACTAATACAAGTGCAAAAGTGGTTTCCTGCACCAACACAAGTGCGAAAAGTGGTTTTTCAACACTAACACAAGTGCAAAAAGTGGTTTTTCAACACTAACACAAGTGCGAAAAGTGGTTTTTCAACACTAACACAAGTGCGAAAAGTGGTTTTTCAACATTATCACAAGTGCAAAAAGTGTTTTTTCCACACTAATACAAGTGCAAAAGTGGTTTCCTGCACCAACACAAGTGCGAAAAGTGGTTTTTCAACACTAACACAAGTGCGAAAAGTGGTTTTTCAACACTAACACAAGTGCAAAAAGTGGTTTTTCAACACTAACACAAGTGCGAAAACTGTTTTTTCCACACTAATACAAGTGCAAAATTGGTTTCCTGCACCAACACAAGTGCGAAAAGTGGTTTTTCAACACTAACACAAGTGCGAAAAGTGGTTTTTCAACACTAACACAAATGCGAAAAGTGGTTTTTCAACACAATCACAAGTGCAAAAAGTGGTTTTTCCACACTAATACAAGTGCAAAAGTGGTTTCCTGCACCAACACAAGTGCGAAAAGTGGTTTTTCAACACTAACGTCTAACACAAGTGCGAAAAGTGGTTTTTCAACACTAACACAAGTGCGAAAAGTGGTTTTTCAACACTAATACAAGTGCAAAAGTGGTTTCCTGCACCAACACAAGTGCGAAAAGTGGTTTTTCAACACTAACACAAGTGCGAAAAGTGGTTTTTCAACACTAACACAAGTGCAAAAAGTGGTTTTTCCACACTAATACAAGTGCAAAAGTGGTTTCCTGCACCAACACAAGTGCGAAAAGTGGTTTTTCAACACTAACACAAGTGTGAAAAGTGGTTTTTCAACACTAACACAAGTGCGAAAAGTGGTTTTTCAACACTAACACAAGTGCGAAAAGTGTTTTTTCCACACTAATACAAGTGCAAAAGTGGTTTCCTGCACCAACACAAATGCGAAAAGTGGTTTTTCAACACTAACACAAGTGCAAAAAGTGGTTTTTCAACACTAACACAAGTGCGAAAAGTGGTTTTTCAACACTATCACAAGTGCAAAAAGTGTTTTTTCCACACTAATACAAGTGCAAAAGTGGTTTCCTGCACCAACACAAGTGCGAAAAGTGGTTTTTCAACATTAACACAAGTGCGAAAAGTGGTTTTTCAACACTAACACAAGTGCAAAAAGTGGTTTTTCAACACTAACACAAGTGCGAAAAGTGGTTTTTCAACACTAACACAAGTGCGAAAAGTGTTTTTTCCACACTAATACAAGTGCAAAGGTGGTTTCCTGCACCAACACAAGTGCGAAAAGTGGTTTTTCAACACTATCACAAGTGCAAAAAGTGTTTTTTCCACACTAATACAATTGCAAAGGTGGTTTCCTGTACCAACACAAGTACGAAAAGTGGTTTTTCAACACTAACACAAGTGCGAAAAGTGGTTTTTCAACACTAACACAAGTGCGAAAAGTGGTTTTTCAACACTAACACAAGTGCGAAAAGTGGTTTTTCCACACTAATACAAGTGCAAAAGTGGTTTCCTGCACCAACACAATTGCGTAAAGTGGGTTTTCAACACTAACACAAGTGCAAAAAGTGGTTTTTCAACACTATCACAAGTGCAAAAAGTGTTTTTTCCACACTAATACAAGTGCAAAAGTGGTTTCCTGCACCAACACAAGTGCGAAAAGTGGTTTTTCAACACTAACACAAGTGCGAAAAGTGGTTTTTCAACACTATTACAAGTGCAAAAAGTGTTTTTTCCACACTAATACAAGTGCAAAAGTGGTTTCCTGCACCAACACAAGTGCGAAAAGTGGTTTTTCAACACTAACACAAGTGCGAAAAGTGGTTTTTCAACACTAACACAAGTGCAAAAAGTGGTTTTTCAACACTAACACAAGTGCGAAAAGTGTTTTTTCCACACTAATACAAGTGCAAAATTGGTTTCCTGCATCAACACAAGTGCGAAAAGTGGTTTTTCAACACTAACACAAGTGCGAAAAGTGGTTTTTCAACACTATCACAAGTGCAAAAAGTGTTTTTTCCACACTAATACAAGTGCAAAAGTGGTTTCCTGCACCAACACAAGTGCGAAAAGTGGTTTTTCAACACTAACACAAGTGCAAAAAGTGGTTTTTCAACACTAACACAAGTGCGAAAAGTGGTTTTTCAACACTATCACAAGTGCAAAAAGTGTTTTTTCCACACTAATACAAGTGGAAAAGTGGTTTCCTGCACCAACACAAGTGCGAAAAGTGGTTTTTCAACACTAACACAAGTGCGAAAAGTGGTTTTTCAACACTAACACAAGTGCAAAAAGTGGTTTCCTGCACCAACACAAGTGCAAAAGTGGTTTCCTGCACCAACACAAGTGCGAAAAGTGGTTTTTCAACACTAACACAAGTGCGAAAAGTGGTTTTTCAACACTAACAGTCCAACACAAGGGCGAAAAGTGGTTTTTCAACACTATCACAAGTGCAAAAAGTGTTTTTTCCACACTAATACAAGTGCAAAAGTGGTTTCCTGCACCAACACAAGTGCGAAAAGTGGTTTTTCAACACTATCACAAGTGCAAAAAGTGTTTTTTCCACACTAATACAAGTGCAAAAGTGGTTTCCTGCACCAACACAAGTGCGAAAAGTGGTTTTTCAACACTAACACAAGTGCGAAAAGTGGTTTTTCAACACTAACACAAGTGCAAAAAGTGGTTTTTCAACACTAACACAAGTGCGAAAACTGTTTTTTCCACACTAATACAAGTGCAAAATTGGTTTCCTGCACCAACACAAGTGCGAAAAGTGGTTTTTCAACACTAACACAAGTGCGAAAAGTGGTTTTTCAACACTAACACAAATGCGAAAAGTGGTTTTTCAACACAATCACAAGTGCAAAAAGTGGTTTTTCCACACTAATACAAGTGCAAAAGTGGTTTCCTGCACCAACACAAGTGCGAAAAGTGGTTTTTCAACACTAACGTCTAACACAAGTGCGAAAAGTGGTTTTTCAACACTAACACAAGTGCGAAAAGTGGTTTTTCAACACTAATACAAGTGCAAAAGTGGTTTCCTGCACCAACACAAGTGCGAAAAGTGGTTTTTCAACACTAACACAAGTGCGAAAAGTGGTTTTTCAACACTAACACAAGTGCGAAAAGTGGTTTTTCAACACTAACACAAGTGCGAAAAGTGGTTTTTCAACACTATCACAAGTGCAAAAAGTGTTTTTTCCACACTAATACAAGTGCAAAAGTGGTTTCCTGCACCAACACAAGTGCGAAAAGTGGTTTTTCAACACTAACACAAGTGTGAAAAGTGGTTTTTCAACACTAACACAAGTGCGAAAAGTGGTTTTTCAACACTAACACAAGTGCGAAAAGTGTTTTTTCCACACTAATACAAGTGCAAAAGTGGTTTCCTGCACCAACACAAATGCGAAAAGTGGTTTTTCAACACTAACACAAGTGCGAAAAGTGGTTTTTCAACACTAACACAAGTGCGAAAAGTGGTTTTTCAACACTATCACAAGTGCAAAAAGTGTTTTTTCCACACTAATACAAGTGCAAAAGTGGTTTCCTGCACCAACACAAGTGCGAAAAGTGGTTTATCAACACTAACACAAGTGCGAAAAGTGGTTTTTCAACACTAACACAAGTGCAAAAAGTGGTTTTTCAACACTAACACAAGTGCGAAAAGTGGTTTTTCAACACTAACACAAGTGCGAAAAGTGTTTTTTCCACACTAATACAAGTGCAAAGGTGGTTTCCTGCACCAACACAAGTGCGAAAAGTGGTTTTTCAACACTATCACAAGTGCAAAAAGTGTTTTTTCCACACTAATACAAGTGCAAAGGTGGTTTCCTGTACCAACACAAGTACGAAAAGTGGTTTTTCAACACTAACACAAGTGCGAAAAGTGGTTTTTCAACACTAACACAAGTGCGAAAAGTGGTTTTTCAACACTAACACAAGTGCGAAAAGTGGTTTTTCCACACTAATACAAGTGCAAAAGTGGTTTCCTGCACCAACACAATTGCGAAAAGTGGGTTTTCAACACTAACACAAGTGCAAAAAGTGGTTTTTCAACACTATCACAAGTGCAAAAAGTGTTTTTTCCACACTAATACAAGTGCAAAAGTGGTTTCCTGCACCAACACAAGTGCAAAAAGTGGTTTTTCAACACTAACACAAGTGCGAAAAGTGGTTTTTCAACACTATCACAAGTGCAAAAAGTGTTTTTTCCACACTAATACAAGTGCAAAAGTGGTTTCCTGCACCAACACAAGTGCGAAAAGTGGTTTTTCAACACTAACACAAGTGCGAAAAGTGGTTTTTCAACACTAACACAAGTGCAAAAAGTGGTTTTTCAACACTAACACAAGTGCGAAAAGTGTTTTTTCCACACTAATACAAGTGCAAAATTGGTTTCCTGCACCAACACAAGTGCGAAAAGTGGTTTTTCAACACTAACACAAGTGCGAAAAGTGGTTTTTCAACACTAACACAAGTGCGAAAAGTGGTTTTTCAACACTATCACAAGTGCAAAAAGTGTTTTTTCCACACTAATACAAGTGCAAAAGTGGTTTCCTGCACCAACACAAGTGCGAAAAGTGGTTTTTCAACACTAACACAAGTGCAAAAAGTGGTTTTTCAACACTAACACAAGTGCGAAAAGTGGTTTTTCAACACTATCACAACTGCAAAAAGTGTTTTTTCCACACTAATACAAGTGGAAAAGTGGTTTCCTGCACCAACACAAGTGCGAAAAGTGGTTTTTCAACACTAACACAAGTGCGAAAAGTGGTTTTTCAACACTAACACAAGTGCAAAAAGTGTTTTTTCCACACTAATACAAGTGCAAAAGTGGTTTCCTGCACCAACACAAGTGCGAAAAGTGGTTTTTCAACACTAACACAAGTGCGAAAAGTGGTTTTTCAACACTAACACTCCAACACAAGTGCGAAAAGTGGTTTTTCAACACTATCACAAGTGCAAAAAGTGTTTTTTCCACACTAATACAAGTGCAAAAGTGGTTTCCTGCACCAACACAAGTGCGAAAAGTGGTTTTTCAACACTAACACAAGTGCGAAAAGTGGTTTTTCAACACTAACACAAGTGCGAAAAGTGGTTTTTCAACACTAATACAAGTGCAAAAGTGGTTTCCTGCACCAACACAAGTGCGAAAAGTGGTTTTTCAACACTAACACAAGTGCAAAAAGTGGTTTTTCAACACTAACACAAGTGCGAAAAGTGGTTTTTCAACACTAACACAAGTGCGAAAAGTGGTTTTTCAACACTATCACAAGTGCGAAAAGTGGTTTTTCAACACTAACACAAGTGCGAAAAGTGGTTTTTCAACACTAACACAAGTGCGAAAAGTGGTTTTTCAACAGTAACACAAGTGCGAAAAGTGGTTTTTCCACACTAATACAAGTGCAAAAGTGGTTTCCTGCACCAACACAAGTGCGAAAAGTGGTTTTTCAACACTAACACAAGTGCAAAAAGTGGTTTTTCAACACTATCACAAGTGCAAAAAGTGTTTTTTCCACACTAGTACAAGTGCAAAAGTGGTTTCCTGCACCAACACAAGTGCGAAAAGTGGTTTTTCAACACTAACACAAGTGCGAAAAGTGGTTTTTCAACACTATCACAAGTGCAAAAAGTGTTTTTTCCACACTAATACAAGTGCAAAAGTGGTTTCCTGCACCAACACAAGTGCGAAAAGTGGTTTTTCAACACTAACACAAGTGCAAAAAGTGTTTTTTCAACACTAACACAAGTGCAAAAAGTGGTTTTTCAACACTAACACAAGTGCGAAAAGTGTTTTTTCCACACTAATACAAGTGCAAAAGTGGTTTCCTGCACCAACACAAGTGCGAAAAGTGGTTTTTCAACACTAACACAAGTGCAAAAAGTGGTTTTTCAACACTAACACAAGTGCGAAAAGTGGTTTTTCAACACTATCACAAGTGCAAAAAGTGTTTTTTCCACACTAATACAAGTGCAAAAGTGGTTTCCTGCACCAACACAAGTGCGAAAAGTGGTTTTTCAACACTAACACAAGTGCGAAAGGTGGTTTTTCAACACTAACACAAGTGCGAAAAGTGGTTTTTCAACACTAACACAAGTGCAAAAAGTGTTTTTTCCACACTAATACAAGTGCAAAAGTGGTTTCATGCACCAACACAAGTACGAAAAGTGGTTTTTCAACACTAACACAAGTGCGAAAAGTGGTTTTTCAACACTAACACAAGTGCAAAAAGTGGTTTTTCAACACTAACATAAGTGCGAAAAGTGGTTTTTCAACACTAACACAAGTGCGAAAAGTGGTTTTTCAACACTAACACAAGTGCGAAAAGTGGTTTTTCAACACTATCACAAGTGCAAAAAGTGTTTTTTCCACACTAATACAAGTGCAAATGTGGTTTCCTGCACCAACACAAGTGCGAAAAGTGGTTTTTCAACACTAACACAAGTGCGAAAAGTGGTTTTTCAACACTATCACAAGTGCAAAAAGTGTTTTTTCCACACTAATACAAGTGAAAAAGTGGTTTCCTGCACCAACACAAGTGCGAAAAGTGTTTTTTCAACACTAACACAAGTGCGAAAAGTGGTTTTTCAACACTAACACAAGTGCAAAAAGTGGTTTTTCAACACTAACACAAGTGCGAAAAGTGTTTTTTCCACACTAATACAAGTGCAAAAGTGGTTTCCTGCACCAACACAAGTGCGAAAAGTGGTTTTTCAACACTAACACAAGTGCGAAAAGTGTTTTTTCAACACTAACACAAGTGCAAAAAGTGGTTTTTCAACACTAACACAAGTGCGAAAAGTGGTTTTTCAACACTAACACAAGTGCGAAAAGTGTTTTTTCCACACTAATACAAGTGCAAAGGTGGTTTCCTGCACCAACACAAGTGCGAA
Source organism: Myxine glutinosa (assembly GCF_964187855.1). NCBI lineage: Eukaryota > Metazoa > Chordata > Myxini > Myxiniformes > Myxinidae > Myxine > Myxine glutinosa. The sequence continues at coordinate 173,353,747 of NC_136265.1, forward strand.
ATGTGGTTTTTCAACACTATCACAAGTGCAAAAAGTGTTTTTTCCACACTAATACAAGTGCAAAGGTGGTTTCCTGCACCAACACAAGCACGAAAAGTGCTTTTTCAACACTAACACAAGTGCGAAAAGTGGTTTTTCAACACTAACACAAGTGCGAAAAGTGGTTTTTCAACACTAACACAAGTGCGAAAAGTGTTTTTTCCACACTAATACAAGTGCAAAAGTGGTTTCCTGCACCAACACAATTGCGAAAAGTGGGTTTTCAACACTAACACAAGTGCAAAAAGTGGTTTTTCAACACTATCACAAGTGCAAAAAGTGTTTTTTCCACACTAATACAAGTGCAAAGTTGGTTTCCTGCACCAAAGCAAGTAAGAAAAGTGGTTTTTCAACACTAACACAAGTGCGAAAAGTGGTTTTTCAACACTAACACAAGTGCGAAAAGTGGTTTTTCAACAGTAACACAAGTGCGAAAAGTGGTTTTTCCACACTAATACAAGTGCAAAAGTGGTTTCCTGCACCAACACAAGTGCGAAAAGTGGTTTTTCAACACTAACACAAGTGCAAAAAGTGGTTTTTCAACACTATCACAAGTGCAAAAAGTGTTTTTTCCACACTAGTACAAGTGCAAAAGTGGTTTCCTGCACCAACACAAGTGCGAAAAGTGGTTTTTCAACACTAACACAAGTGCGAAAAGTGGTTTTTCAACACTAACACAAGTGCGAAAAGTGGTTTTTCAACACTAACACAAGTGCGAAAAGTGGTTTTTCAACACTATCACAAGTGCAAAAAGTGTTTTTTCCACACTAATACAAGTGCACAAGTGGTTTCCTGCACCAACACAAGTGCGAAAAGTGGTTTTTCAACACTAACACAAGTGTGAAAAGTGGTTTTTCAACACTATCGCAAGTGCAAAAAGTGTTTTTTCCACACTAATACAAGTGCAAAAGTGGTTTCCTGCACCAACACAAGTGCGAAAAGTGGTTTTTCAACACTAACACAAGTGCGAAAAGTGGTTTTTCAACACTAACACAAGTGCGAAAAGTGGTTTTTCAACACTAACACAAGTGCGAAAAGTGTTTTTTCCACACTAATACAAGTGCAAAAGTGGTTTCCTGCACCAACACAAGTACGAAAAGTGGTTTTTCATCACTAACACAAGTGCGAAAAGTGGTTTTTCAACACTAACACAAGTGCGAAAAGTGGTTTTTCCACACTAATACAAGTGCAAAAGTGGTTTCCTGCACCAACACAAGTGCGAAAAGTGGTTTTTCAACACTAACACAAGTGCAAAAAGTGGTTTTTCAACACTATCACAAGTGCAAAAAGTGTTTTTTCCACACTAATACAAGTGCAAAAGTGGTTTCCTGCACCAACACAAGTGCGAAAAGTGGTTTTTCAACACTAACACAAGTGCGAAAAGTGGTTTTTCAACACTATCACAAGTGCAAAAAGTGTTTTTTCCACACTAATACAAGTGCAAAAGTGGTTTCCTGCACCAACACAAGTGCGAAAAGTGGTTTTTCAACACTAACACAAGTGCAAAAAGTGGTTTTTCAACACTAACACAAGTGCGAAAAGTGGTTTTTCAACACTATCACAACTGCAAAAAGTGTTTTTTCCACACTAATACAAGTGGAAAAGTGGTTTCCTGCACCAACACAAGTGCGAAAAGTGGTTTTTCAACACTAACACAAGTGCGAAAAGTGGTTTTTCAACACTAACACAAGTGCAAAAAGTGTTTTTTCCACACTAATACAAGTGCAAAAGTGGTTTCCTGCACCAACACAAGTGCGAAAAGTGGTTTTTCAACACTAACACAAGTGCGAAAAGTGGTTTTTCAACACTAACACTCCAACACAAGTGCGAAAAGTGGTTTTTCAACACTATCACAAGTGCAAAAAGTGTTTTTTCCACACTAATACAAGTGCAAAAGTGGTTTCCTGCACCAACACAAGTGCGAAAAGTGGTTTTTCAACACTAACACAAGTGCGAAAAGTGGTTTTTCAACACTAACACAAGTGCGAAAAGTGGTTTTTCAACACTAATACAAGTGCAAAAGTGGTTTCCTGCACCAACACAAGTGCGAAAAGTGGTTTTTCAACACTAACACAAGTGCAAAAAGTGGTTTTTCAACACTAACACAAGTGCGAAAAGTGGTTTTTCAACACTAACACAAGTGCGAAAAGTGGTTTTTCAACACTATCACAAGTGCAAAAAGTGTTTTTTCCACACTAATACAAGTGCAAAAGTGGTTTCCTGCACCAACACAAGTGCGAAAAGTGGTTTTTCAACACTAACACAAGTGCGAAAAGTGGTTTTTCAACACTATCACAAGTGCAAAAAGTGTTTTTGCCACACTAATACAAGTGCAAAAGTGGTTTCCTGCACCAACACAAGTGCGAAAAGTGGTTTTTCAACACTAACACAAGTGCGAAAAGTGGTTTTTCAACACTAACACAAGTGCGAAAAGTGGTTTTTCAACACTAACACAAGTGCGAAAAGTGTTTTTTCCACACTAATAGAAGTGCAAAAGTGGTTTCCTGCACCAACACAAGTACGAAAAGTGGTTTTTCAACACTAACACAAGTGCGAAAAGTGGTTTTTCAACACTAACACAAGTGCAAAAAGTGGTTTTTCAACACTAACACAAGTGCAAAAGGTGTTTTTTCCACACTAATACAAATGCAAAAGTGGTTTCATGCACCAACACAAGTGCGAAAAGTGGTTTTTCAACACTAACACAAGTGCGAAAAGTGTTTTTTCCACACTAATACAAGTGCAAAAGTGGTTTCCTGCACCAACACAAGTGCGAAAAGTGTTTTTTCCACACTAATACAAGTGCAAAATTGGTTTCCTGCACCAACACAAGTGCGAAAAGTGGTTTTTCAACACTAACACAAGTGCGAAAAGTGGTTTTTCAACACTAACACAAGTGCGAAAAGTGGTTTTTCAACATTATCACAAGTGCAAAAAGTGTTTTTTCCACACTAATACAAGTGCAAAAGTGGTTTCCTGCACCAACACAAGTGCGAAAAGTGGTTTTTCAACACTAACACAAGTGCAAAAAGTGGTTTTTCAACACTAACACAAGTGCGAAAAGTGGTTTTTCAACACTATCACAAGTGCGAAAAGTGGTTTTTCAACACTAACACAAGTGCGAAAAGTGGTTTTTCAACACTATCACAAGTGCGAAAAGTGGTTTTTCAACACTAACACAAGTGCGAAAAGTGGTTTTTCAACACTAACACAAGTGCGAAAAGTGGTTTTTCAACACTATCACAAGTGCAAAAAGTGTTTTTTCCACACTAATACAAGTGCAAAAGTGGTTTCCTGCACCAACACAAGTGCGAAAAGTGGTTTTTCAACACTAACACAAGTGCGAAAAGTGGTTTTTCAATACTATCACAAGTGCAAAAAGTGTTTTTTCCACACTAATACAAGTGCAAAAGTGGTTTCCTGCACCAACACAAGTGCGAAAAGTGGTTTTTCAACACTAACACAAGTGTGAAAAGTGGTTTTTCAACACTAACACAAGTGCGAAAAGTGTTTTTTCCACACTAATACAAGTGCAAAAGTGGTTTCCTGCACCTGGGAATTCTTCCAAAGTAAATTGCTCTCTCTCATGCACAGATTTATCCCATCTCGTCTTCAGTTGTCATACCCTTCCTCCCGTCCATGGTACATGGAATCTTGTGGTGAGGCTGTTGCCCAGAAACAACTTGCCTTCGTCTCCTGGAAAGCAAATCCAACGGAAGGAAATCTCATTTCCTTTCACAAAGCCCGAAACAAGTGTGTGTCCACCCTCAGGAGAGCCAGGAAACAATATCTCTCCGTTCTCAAGACCGAACTCTCTTATCTGTCTCCCTCTTCCAAATCCTGGTGGCGTCTGGTCAAATCCGTTTCTGGTGTTTGTTCCCCCTCCATCCCCTCCCTTACCTCAAACGGCTACACAGCTGACTCCGCACGTGAAAAAGCTGAATGCCTCAACTCTGTGTTTGCCTCTAAATCTTGTGTCCCAAACCCATCCCTCTCTGTACCCACCATACCCAGTCGTACCCTGCTGCTCCTGGACTCCGTGTCCTTTCCTCCTGACAAGGTGGAAAAGTTTCTGTCAACCCTCGACTCTGATTCTGCAACTGGACCCGACGGCATCAGCCCACGGGTCCTAAAATCCTGCTCTGCTGCTCTATCTCACCCTCTCTCTGTTCTCTTCACCCTCTCTTTTGCTCAAGGTCAACTGCCATCTGCTTGGAAATCAGCCAACATCACCGCTTTGCGCAAAAAAGGTGCAAAAACAGATCCTAGCAACTACAGACCAATCAGCCTTCTCCCAATTATCAGCAAAGTCATGGAATCCATCATTGCTTCGGATATGAAATCTTTCCTCTTCTCCAATGGCTTGATCTCTGATCATCAATTTGGTTTCAGACCAGGTCACTCTACTCTGGACATGCTGCTTCTGCTGTCTCAACAATGGATGGAGGTCCTCAATGCCAAACAGGAAATTAGAGCTGTCTCCCTCGACATATCACGTGCCTTCGACACGGTCTGGCACCCCGCTCTGCTCACCAAACTCTCCTCCTTTGGTATCCATGGAAATCTCCACGCATGGCTGGCGGACTTCCTCTCTAGTCGTCGTCAACGTGTGGCCCTGAATGGGTTTCTCTCATCTCCTCTTCCTGTTCAGGCTGGAGTTCCCCAAGGCAGTGTTCTGGGCCCCGTGCTTTTTCTGGTCTTCATCAATGATTTCTCTGACTCTCTCGAAAATCCTCTCTATCTCTTTGCTGATGACTCCACTCTCTGCCGCTCCATTCCTCTTCCCTCAGATCGGCAGTCTGCTGCCTCCTCACTCTCTGAAGACCTGGACAAAATCACAGACTGGTCAAACAAGTGGAACATGTCTTTCAATCCTGACAAATCTCACACTCTTACTATGTCTCTCCGAAAAGATCGACTGGACAACCCTCCCATCTACTTTCTCAACAATCCTCTCCAAGAAGTTCTGTCGCTCAAGATTTTGGGTCTCACTATCTGCCATGATCTTTCTTGGGAAAACCACATTTCCAAGCTGGCCTCCAAAGCCAGTCGCCGACTGGGCATCCTCCGTCGTGCGAAGTCCTTCCTCGGCACACCTGAGCTCCTCACCACATACAAGGCTTTCATCCGCAGCTCAATGGAATACTGTTCTCCCCTATGGGCCGGTGCTCCTGCCTCACACCTAGCTCGGCTTCACGCTGTTGAAACCAAAGCTTTCAGAATTATTGGAATCTCCCGCGATGAAGCTATCTCTGAGGGCCTTTCACTCACTCACCGCAGGCAGGTAGGTGGTCTTTCTGTCTTCTACCGACTCCTCTCCGGCCTTGCACCCCCAGCTCTCTCTGTGCTCTGTCCCCCAAATATTCCTACAGGTCGCACAAGATCTGCCAGCAACCCTCTGATGGTTAAACTGCCGAAATCTCGGCTCTCCGCTCACCTTCACTCTTTCATTCCTCTTTTCTCCCGCCTCTGGAACAAACTACCTCACTCCCTTCAATCCCACTCCTCCCTCCAGGTCTTTAAAACAGCTGTTCACCACCATCTCTTATCTTCCCCCATCCAAAACCTTGATCTTTTCTACCCCCGCTAATTCACCCCAGATCCACCTTGTTTGAAATTCCAACTTCTTTCCTGGAAGTCCTGGCAGTGTCCATATGTTTTATACCTCTCCCACTGCCCCCTTCCCACGCCCCCCCCCCCAAAGCCCTCGCCCTCTCTCAGATCTCTCGATGTCTCCATGTCTCTCGGTCCCTGCTCTCAAATGTTGTGTTTGTGTCCTTCCCCCTCTCTCCCCATCTTGTCTACCGCTCCCTATGTTATATGTTTTATGTGTCGGTTTGTCTTTCTGTGTGATTAATGTTCGCTCTTTCACGAGCCTCGATCTTGTATACAAACAAAAAAAAAAAAAAAAAAAAAAAAAAAAAACACAAATGCGAAAAGTGGTTTTTCAACACTAACACAAGTGCGAAAAGTGGTTTTTCAACACTAACACAAGTGCGAAAAGTGGTTTTTCAACACTATCACAAGTGCAAAAAGTGTTTTTTCCACACTAATACAAGTGCAAAAGTGGTTTCCTGCACCAACACAAGTGCGAAAAGTGGTTTTTCAACACTAACACAAGTGCGAAAAGTGGTTTTTCAACACTAACACAAGTGCAAAAAGTGGTTTTTCAACACTAACACAAGTGCGAAAAGTGGTTTTTCAACACTAACACAAGTGCGAAAAGTGTTTTTTCCACACTAATACAAGTGCAAAAGTGGTTTCCTGCACCAACACAAGTGCAAAAAGTGGTTTTTCAACACTAACACAAGTGCGAAAAGTGGTTTTTCAACACTATCACAAGTGCAAAAAGTGTTTTTTCCACACTAATACAAGTGCAAAAGTGGTTTCCTGCACCAACACAAGTGCGAAAAGTGGTTTTTCAACACTAACACAAGTGCGAAAAGTGGTTTTTCAACACTAACACAAGTGCAAAAAGTGGTTTTTCAACACTAACACAAGTGCGAAAAGTGTTTTTTCCACACTAATACAAGTGCAAAATTGGTTTCCTGCACCAACACAAGTGCGAAAAGTGGTTTTTCAACACTAACACAAGTGCGAAAAGTGGTTTTTCAACACTAACACAAGTGCGAAAAGTGGTTTTTCAACACTATCACAAGTGCAAAAAGTGTTTTTTCCACACTAATACAAGTGCAAAAGTGGTTTCCTGCACCAACACAAGTGCGAAAAGTGGTTTTTCAACACTAACACAAGTGCAAAAAGTGGTTTTTCAACACTAACACAAGTGCGAAAAGTGGTTTTTCAACACTATCACAACTGCAAAAAGTGTTTTTTCCACACTAATACAAGTGGAAAAGTGGTTTCCTGCACCAACACAAGTGCGAAAAGTGGTTTTTCAACACTAACACAAGTGCGAAAAGTGGTTTTTCAACACTAACACAAGTGCAAAAAGTGTTTTTTCCACACTAATACAAGTGCAAAAGTGGTTTCCTGCACCAACACAAGTGCGAAAAGTGGTTTTTCAACACTAACACAAGTGCGAAAAGTGGTTTTTCAACACTAACACTCCAACACAAGTGCGAAAAGTGGTTTTTCAACACTATCACAAGTGCAAAAAGTGTTTTTTCCACACTAATACAAGTGCAAAAGTGGTTTCCTGCACCAACACAAGTGCGAAAAGTGGTTTTTCAACACTAACACAAGTGCGAAAAGTGGTTTTTCAACACTAACACAAGTGCGAAAAGTGGTTTTTCAACACTAATACAAGTGCAAAAGTGGTTTCCTGCACCAACACAAGTGCGAAAAGTGGTTTTTCAACACTAACACAAGTGCAAAAAGTGGTTTTTCAACACTAACACAAGTGCGAAAAGTGCTTTTTCAACACTAACACAAGTGCGAAAAGTGGTTTTTCAACACTATCACAAGTGCAAAAAGTGTTTTTTCCACACTAATACAAGTGCAAAAGTGGTTTCCTGCACCAACACAAGTGCGAAAAGTGGTTTTTCAACACTAACACAAGTGCGAAAAGTGGTTTTTCAACACTATCACAAGTGCAAAAAGTGTTTTTGCCACACTAATACAAGTGCAAAAGTGGTTTCCTGCACCAACACAAGTGCGAAAAGTGGTTTTTCAACACTAACACAAGTGCGAAAAGTGGTTTTTCAACACTAACACAAGTGCGAAAAGTGGTTTTTCAACACTAACACAAGTGCGAAAAGTGTTTTTTCCACACTAATAGAAGTGCAAAAGTGGTTTCCTGCACCAACACAAGTACGAAAAGTGGTTTTTCAACACTAACACAAGTGCGAAAAGTGGTTTTTCAACACTAACACAAGTGCAAAAAGTGGTTTTTCAACACTAACACAAGTGCAAAAGGTGTTTTTTCCACACTAATACAAGTGCAAAAGTGGTTTCATGCACCAACACAAGTGCGAAAAGTGGTTTTTCAACACTAACACAAGTGCGAAAAGTGTTTTTTCCACACTAATACAAGTGCAAAAGTGGTTTCCTGCACCAACACAAGTGCGAAAAGTGTTTTTTCCACACTAATACAAGTGCAAAATTGGTTTCCTGCACCAACACAAGTGCGAAAAGTGGTTTTTCAACACTAACACAAGTGCGAAAAGTGGTTTTTCAACACTAACACAAGTGCGAAAAGTGGTTTTTCAACATTATCACAAGTGCAAAAAGTGTTTTTTCCACACTAATACAAGTGCAAAAGTGGTTTCCTGCACCAACACAAGTGCGAAAAGTGGTTTTTCAACACTATCACAAGTGCGAAAAGTGGTTTTTCAACACTAACACAAGTGCGAAAAGTGGTTTTTCAACACTATCACAAGTGCGAAAAGTGGTTTTTCAACACTAACACAAGTGCGAAAAGTGGTTTTTCAACACTAACACAAGTGCGAAAAGTGGTTTTTCAACACTATCACAAGTGCAAAAAGTGTTTTTTCCACACTAATACAAGTGCAAAAGTGGTTTCCTGCACCAACACAAGTGCGAAAAGTGGTTTTTCAACACTAACACAAGTGCGAAAAGTGGTTTTTCAATACTATCACAAGTGCAAAAAGTGTTTTTTCCACACTAATACAAGTGCAAAAGTGGTTTCCTGCACCAACACAAGTGCGAAAAGTGGTTTTTCAACACTAACACAAGTGTGAAAAGTGGTTTTTCAACACTAACACAAGTGCGAAAAGTGGTTTTTCAACACTAACACAAGTGCGAAAAGTGTTTTTTCCACACTAATACAAGTGCAAAAGTGGTTTCCTGCACCTGGGAATTCTTCCAAAGTAAATTGCTCTCTCTCATGCACAGATTTATCCCATCTCGTCTTCAGTTGTCATACCCTTCCTCCCGTCCATGGTACATGGAATCTTGTGGTGAGGCTGTTGCCCAGAAACAACTTGCCTTCGTCTCCTGGAAAGCAAATCCAACGGAAGGAAATCTCATTTCCTTTCACAAAGCCCGAAACAAGTGTGTGTCCACCCTCAGGAGAGCCAGGAAACAATATCTCTCCGTTCTCAAGACCGAACTCTCTTATCTGTCTCCCTCTTCCAAATCCTGGTGGCGTCTGGTCAAATCCGTTTCTGGTGTTTGTTCCCCCTCCATCCCCTCCCTTACCTCAAACGGCTACACAGCTGACTCCGCACGTGAAAAAGCTGAATGCCTCAACTCTGTGTTTGCCTCTAAATCTTGTGTCCCAAACCCATCCCTCTCTGTACCCACCATACCCAGTCGTACCCTGCTGCTCCTGGACTCCGTGTCCTTTCCTCCTGACAAGGTGGAAAAGTTTCTGTCAACCCTCGACTCTGATTCTGCAACTGGACCCGACGGCATCAGCCCACGGGTCCTAAAATCCTGCTCTGCTGCTCTATCTCACCCTCTCTCTGTTCTCTTCACCCTCTCTTTTGCTCAAGGTCAACTGCCATCTGCTTGGAAATCAGCCAACATCACCGCTTTGCGCAAAAAAGGTGCAAAAACAGATCCTAGCAACTACAGACCAATCAGCCTTCTCCCAATTATCAGCAAAGTCATGGAATCCATCATTGCTTCGGATATGAAATCTTTCCTCTTCTCCAATGGCTTGATCTCTGATCATCAATTTGGTTTCAGACCAGGTCACTCTACTCTGGACATGCTGCTTCTGCTGTCTCAACAATGGATGGAGGTCCTCAATGCCAAACAGGAAATTAGAGCTGTCTCCCTCGACATATCACGTGCCTTCGACACGGTCTGGCACCCCGCTCTGCTCACCAAACTCTCCTCCTTTGGTATCCATGGAAATCTCCACGCATGGCTGGCGGACTTCCTCTCTAGTCGTCGTCAACGTGTGGCCCTGAATGGGTTTCTCTCATCTCCTCTTCCTGTTCAGGCTGGAGTTCCCCAAGGCAGTGTTCTGGGCCCCGTGCTTTTTCTGGTCTTCATCAATGATCTCTCTGACTCTCTCGAAAATCCTCTCTATCTCTTTGCTGATGACTCCACTCTCTGCCGCTCCATTCCTCTTCCCTCAGATCGGCAGTCTGCTGCCTCCTCACTCTCTGAAGACCTGGACAAAATCACAGACTGGTCAAACAAGTGGAACATGTCTTTCAATCCTGACAAATCTCACACTCTTACTATGTCTCTCCGAAAAGATCGACTGGACAACCCTCCCATCTACTTTCTCAACAATCCTCTCCAAGAAGTTCTGTCGCTCAAGATTTTGGGTCTCACTATCTGCCATGATCTTTCTTGGGAAAACCACATTTCCAAGCTGGCCTCCAAAGCCAGTCGCCGACTGGGCATCCTCCGTCGTGCGAAGTCCTTCCTCGGCACACCTGAGCTCCTCACCACATACAAGGCTTTCATCCGCAGCTCAATGGAATACTGTTCTCCCCTATGGGCCGGTGCTCCTGCCTCACACCTAGCTCGGCTTCACGCTGTTGAAACCAAAGCTTTCAGAATTATTGGAATCTCCCGCGATGAAGCTATCTCTGAGGGCCTTTCACTCACTCACCGCAGGCAGGTAGGTGGTCTTTCTGTCTTCTACCGACTCCTCTCCGGCCTTGCACCCCCAGCTCTCTCTGTGCTCTGTCCCCCAAATATTCCTACAGGTCGCACAAGATCTGCCAGCAACCCTCTGATGGTTAAACTGCCGAAATCTCGGCTCTCCGCTCACCTTCACTCTTTCATTCCTCTTTTCTCCCGCCTCTGGAACAAACTACCTCACTCCCTTCAATCCCACTCCTCCCTCCAGGTCTTTAAAACAGCTGTTCACCACCATCTCTTATCTTCCCCCATCCAAAACCTTGATCTTTTCTACCCCCGCTAATTCACCCCAGATCCACCTTGTTTGAAATTCCAACTTCTTTCCTGGAAGTCCTGGCAGTGTCCATATGTTTTATACCTCTCCCACTGCCCCCTTCCCACGCCCCCCCCCAAAGCCCTCGCCCTCTCTCAGATCTCTCGATGTCTCCATGTCTCTCGGTCCCTGCTCTCAAATGTTGTGTTTGTGTCCTTCCCCCTCTCTCCCCATCTTGTCTACCGCTCCCTATGTTATATGTTTTATGTGTCGGTTTGTCTTTCTGTGTGATTAATGTTCGCTCTTTCACGAGCCTCGATCTTGTATACAAACAAAAAAAAAAAAAAAAAAAAAAAAAAAACACAAATGCGAAAAGTGGTTTTTCAACACTAACACAAGTGCGAAAAGTGGTTTTTCAACACTAACACAAGTGCGAAAAGTGGTTTTTCAACACTATCACAAGTGCAAAAAGTGTTTTTTCCACACTAATACAAGTGCAAAAGTGGTTTCCTGCACCAACACAAGTGCGAAAAGTGGTTTTTCAACACTAACACAAGTGCGAAAAGTGGTTTTTCAACACTAACACAAGTGCAAAAAGTGGTTTTTCAACACTAACACAAGTGCGAAAAGTGGTTTTTCAACACTAACACAAGTGCGAAAAGTGTTTTTTCCACACTAATACAAGTGTAAAGGTGGTTTACTGCACCAACACAAGTGCGAAAAGTGGTTTTTCAACACTATCACAAGTGCAAAAAGTGTTTTTTCCACACTAATACAAGTGCAAAGGTGGTTTCCTGTACCAACACAAGTACGAAAAGTGGTTTTTCAACACTAACACAAGTGCGAAAAGTGGTTTTTCAACACTAACACAAGTGCGAAAAGTGGTTTTTCAACACTAACACAAGTGCGAAATGTGGTTTTTCCACACTAATACAAGTGCAAAAGTGGTTTCCTGCACCAACACAATTGCGAAAAGTGGGTTTTCAACACTAACACAAGTGCAAAAAGTGGTTTTTCAACACTATCACAAGTGCAAAAAGTGTTTTTTCCACACTAATACAAGTGCAAAAGTGGTTTCCTACACCAACACAAGTGCGAAAAGTGGTTTTTCAACACTAACACAAGTGCGAAAAGTGGTTTTTTAACACTATCACAAGTGCAAAAAGTGTTTTTTCCACACTAATACAAGTGCAAAAGTGGTTTCCTGCACCAACACAAGTGCGAAAAGTGGTTTTTCAACACTAACACATGTGCGAAAAGTGGTTTTTCAACACTAACACAAGTGCAAAAAGTGGTTTTTCAACACTAACACAAGTGCGAAAAGTGTTTTTTCCACACTAATACAAGTGCAAAATTGGTTTCCTGCACCAACACAAGTGCGAAAAGTGGTTTTTCAACACTAACACAAGTGCGAAAAGTGGTTTTTCAACACTAACACAAGTGCGAAAAGTGGTTTTTCAACACTATCACAAGTGCGAAAAGTGGTTTTTCAACACTAACAGTCCAACACAAGTGCGAAAAGTGGTTTTTCAACACTATCACAAGTGCAAAAAGTGGTTTTTCAACACTATCACAAGTGCAAAAAGTGTTTTTTCCACACTAATACAAGTGCAAAAGTGGTTTCCTGCACCAACACAAGTGCGAAAAGTGGTTTTTCAACACTAACACAAGTGCGAAAAGTGGTTTTTCAACACTATCACAAGTGCAAAAAGTGTTTTTTCCACACTAATACAAGTGCAAAAGTGGTTTCCTGCACCAACACAAGTGCGAAAAGTGGTTTTTCAACACTAACACAAGTGTGAAAAGTGGTTTTTCAACACTAACACAAGTGCGAAAAGTGGTTTTTCAACACTAACACAAGTGCGAAAAGTGTTTTTTCCACACTAATACAAGTGCAAAAGTGGTTTCCTGCACCAACACAAATGCGAAAAGTGGTTTTTCAACACTAACACAAGTGCGAAAAGTGGTTTTTCAACACTAACACAAGTGCGAAAAGTGGTTTTTCAACACTATCACAAGTGCAAAAAGTGTTTTTTCCACACTAATACAAGTGCAAAAGTGGTTTCCTGCACCAACACAAGTGCGAAAAGTGGTTTTTCAACACTAACACAAGTGCGAAAAGTGGTTTTTCAACACTAACACAAGTGCAAAAAGTGGTTTTTCAACACTAACACAAGTGCGAAAAGTGGTTTTTCAACACTAACACAAGTGCGAAAAGTGTTTTTTCCACACTAATACAAGTGCAAAGGTGGTTTACTGCACCAACACAAGTGCGAAAAGTGGTTTTTCAACACTATCACAAGTGCATAAAGTGTTTTTTCCACACTAATACAAGTGCAAAGGTGGTTTCCTGTACCAACACAAGTACGAAAAGTGGTTTTTCAACACTAACACAAGTGCGAAAAGTGGTTTTTCAACACTAACACAAGTGCGAAAAGTGGTTTTTCAACACTAACACAAGTGCGAAAAGTGGTTTTTCCACACTAATACAAGTGCAAAAGTGGTTTCCTGCACCAACACAATTGCGAAAAGTGGGTTTTCAACACTAACACAAGTGCAAAAAGTGGTTTTTCAACACTATCACAAGTGCAAAAAGTGTTTTTTCCACACTAATACAAGTGCAAAAGTGGTTTCCTACACCAACACAAGTGCGAAAAGTGGTTTTTCAACACTAACACAAGTGCGAAAAGTGGTTTTTTAACACTATCACAAGTGCAAAAAGTGTTTTTTCCACACTAATACAAGTGCAAAAGTGGTTTCCTGCACCAACACAAGTGCGAAAAGTGGTTTTTCAACACTAACACATGTGCGAAAAGTGGTTTTTCAACACTAACACAAGTGCAAAAAGTAGTTTTTCAACACTAACACAAGTGCGAAAAGTGTTTTTTCCACACTAATACAAGTGCAAAATTGGTTTCCTGCACCAACACAAGTGCGAAAAGTGGTTTTTCAACACTAACACAAGTGCGAAAAGTGGTTTTTCAACACTAACACAAGTGCGAAAAGTGGTTTTTCAACACTAACACAAGTGCGAAAAGTGGTTTTTCAACACTATCACAAGTGCAAAAAGTGTTTTTTCCACACTAATACAAGTGCAAAAGTGGTTTCCTGCACCAACACAAGTGCGAAAAGTGGTTTTTCAACACTAACACAAGTGCAAAAAGTGGTTTTTCAACACTAACACAAGTGCGAAAAGTGGTTTTTCAACACTATCACAAGTGCAAAAAGTGTTTTTTCCACACTAATACAAGTGGAAAAGTGGTTTCCTGCACCAACACAAGTGCGAAAAGTGGTTTTTCAACACTAACACAAGTGCGAAAAGTGGTTTTTCAACACTAACACAAGTGCAAAAAGTGTTTTTTCCACACTAATACAAGTGCAAAAGTGGTTTCCTGCACGAACACAAGTGCGAAAAGTGGTTTTTCAACACTAACACAAGTGCGAAAAGTGGTTTTTCAACACTAACAGTCCAACACAAGTGCGAAAAGTGGTTTTTCAACACTATCACAAGTGCAAAAAGTGTTTTTTCCACACTAATACAAGTGCAAAAGTGGTTTCCTGCACCAACACAAGTGCGAAAAGTGGTTTTTCAACACTAACACAAGTGCAAAAAGTGGTTTTTCAACACTAATACAAGTGCAAAAGTGGTTTCCTGCACCAACACAAGTGCGAAAAGTGGTTTTTCAACACTAACACAAGTGCAAAAAGTGGTTTTTCAACACTAACACAAGTGCGAAAAGTGGTTTTTCAACACTAACACAAGTGCGAAAAGTGGTTTTTCAACACTATCACAAGTGCAAAAAGTGTTTTTTCCACACTAATACAAGTGCAAAAGTGGTTTCCTGCACCAACACAAGTGCGAAAAGTGGTTTTTCAACACTAACACAAGTGCGAAAAGTTGTTTTTCAACACTATCACAAGTGCAAAAAGTGTTTTTGCCACACTAATACAAGTGCAAAAGTGGTTTCCTGCACCAACACAAGTGCGAAAAGTGGTTTTTCAACACTAACACAAGTGCGAAAAGTGGTTTTTCAACACTAACACAAGTGCGAAAAGTGGTTTTTCAACACTAACACAAGTGCGAAAAGTGTTTTTTCCACACTAATACAAGTGCAAAAGTGGTTTCCTGCACCAACACAAGTGCGAAAAGTGGTTTTTCAACACTAACACAAGTGCGAAAAGTGGTTTTTCAACACTAACACAAGTGCGAAAAGTGGTTTTTCAACACTAACACAAGTGCGAAAAGTGGTTTTTCAACACTAATACAAGTGCAAAAGTGGTTTCCTGCACCAACACAAGTGCGAAAAGTGGTTTTTCAACACTAACACAAGTGCGAAAAGTGGTTTTCAACACTAACACAAGTGCGAAAAGTGGTTTTTCAACACTAACACAAGTGCGAAAAGTGGTTTTTCAACACTAACACAAGTGCGAAAAGTGGTTTTTCAACACTATCACAAGTGCAAAAAGTGTTTTTTCCACACTAATACAAGTGCACAAGTGGTTTCCTGCACCAACACAAGTGCGAAAAGTGGTTTTTCAACACTAACACAAGTGCGAAAAGTGGTTTTTCAACACTAACACAAGTGCGAAAAGTGGTTTTTCAACACTAACACAAGTGCAAAAAGTGTTTTTTCCACACTAATAGAAGTGCAAAAGTGGTTTCCTGCACCAACACAAGTACGAAAAGTGGTTTTTCAACACTAACACAAGTGCGAAAAGTGGTTTTTCAACACTAACACAAGTGCAAAAAGTGGTTTTTCAACACTAACACAAGTGCAAAAGGTGTTTTTTCCACACTAATACAAGTGCAAAAGTGGTTTCATGCACCAACACAAGTGCGAAAAGTGGTTTTTCAACACTAACACAAGTGCGAAAAGTGTTTTTTCCACACTAATACAAGTGCAAAAGTGGTTTCCTGCACCAACACAAGTGCGAAAAGTGTTTTTTCTACACTAATACAAGTGCAAAATTGGTTTCCTGCACCAACACAAGTGCGAAAAGTGGTTTTTCAACACTAACACAAGTGCGAAAAGTGGTTTTTCAACACTAACACAAGTGCGAAAAGTGGTTTTTCAACATTATCACAAGTGCAAAAAGTGTTTTTTCCACACTAATACAAGTGCAAAAGTGGTTTCCTGCACCAACACAAGTGCGAAAAGTGGTTTTTCAACACCAACACAAGTGCGAAAAGTGGTTTTTCAACACTAACACAAGTGCGAAAAGTGGTTTTTCAACACTATCACAAGTGCAAAGGTGGTTTCCTGTACCAACACAAGTACGAAAAGTGGTTTTTCAACACTAACACAAGTGCGAAAAGTGGTTTTTCAACACTAACACAAGTGCGAAAAGTGGTTTTTCAACACTAACACAAGTGCGAAATGTGGTTTTTCCACACTAATACAAGTGCAAAAGTGGTTTCCTGCACCAACACAATTGCGAAAAGTGGGTTTTCAACACTAACACAAGTGCAAAAAGTGGTTTTTCAACACTATCACAAGTGCAAAAAGTGTTTTTTCCACACTAATACAAGTGCAAAAGTGGTTTCCTACACCAACACAAGTGCGAAAAGTGGTTTTTCAACACTAACACAAGTGCGAAAAGTGGTTTTTTAACACTATCACAAGTGCAAAAAGTGTTTTTTCCACACTAATACAAGTGCAAAAGTGGTTTCCTGCACCAACACAAGTGCGAAAAGTGGTTTTTCAACACTAACACATGTGCGAAAAGTGGTTTTTCAACACTAACACAAGTGCAAAAAGTGGTTTTTCAACACTAACACAAGTGCGAAAAGTGTTTTTTCCACACTAATACAAGTGCAAAATTGGTTTCCTGCACCAACACAAGTGCGAAAAGTGGTTTTTCAACACTAACACAAGTGCGAAAAGTGGTTTTTCAACACTAACACAAGTGCGAAAAGTGGTTTTTCAACACTATCACAAGTGCGAAAAGTGGTTTTTCAACACTAACAGTCCAACACAAGTGCGAAAAGTGGTTTTTCAACACTATCACAAGTGCAAAGGTGGTTTCCTGTACCAACACAAGTACGAAAAGTGGTTTTTCAACACTAACACAAGTGCGAAAAGTGGTTTTTCAACACTAACACAAGTGCGAAAAGTGGTTTTTCAACACTAACACAAGTGCGAAATGTGGTTTTTCCACACTAATACAAGTGCAAAAGTGGTTTCCTGCACCAACACAATTGCGAAAAGTGGGTTTTCAACACTAACACAAGTGCAAAAAGTGGTTTTTCAACACTATCACAAGTGCAAAAAGTGTTTTTTCCACACTAATACAAGTGCAAAAGTGGTTTCCTACACCAACACAAGTGCGAAAAGTGGTTTTTCAACACTAACACAAGTGCGAAAAGTGGTTTTTTAACACTATCACAAGTGCAAAAAGTGTTTTTTCCACACTAATACAAGTGCAAAAGTGGTTTCCTGCACCAACACAAGTGCGAAAAGTGGTTTTTCAACACTAACACATGTGCGAAAAGTGGTTTTTCAACACTAACACAAGTGCAAAAAGTGGTTTTTCAACACTAACACAAGTGCGAAAAGTGTTTTTTCCACACTAATACAAGTGCAAAATTGGTTTCCTGCACCAACACAAGTGCGAAAAGTGGTTTTTCAACACTAACACAAGTGCGAAAAGTGGTTTTTCAACACTAACACAAGTGCGAAAAGTGGTTTTTCAACACTATCACAAGTGCGAAAAGTGGTTTTTCAACACTAACAGTCCAACACAAGTGCGAAAAGTGGTTTTTCAACACTATCACAAGTGCAAAAAGTGGTTTTTCAACACTATCACAAGTGCAAAAAGTGTTTTTTCCACACTAATACAAGTGCAAAAGTGGTTTCCTGCACCAACACAAGTGTGAAAAGTGGTTTTTCAACACTAACACAAGTGCGAAAAGTGGTTTTTCAACACTATCACAAGTGCAAAAAGTGTTTTTTCCACACTAATACAAGTGCAAAAGTGGTTTCCTGCACCAACACAAGTGCGAAAAGTGGTTTTTCAACACTAACACAAGTGTGAAAAGTGGTTTTTCAACACTAACACAAGTGCGAAAAGTGGTTTTTCAACACTAACACAAGTGCGAAAAGTGTTTTTTCCACACTAATACAAGTGCAAAAGTGGTTTCCTGCACCAACACAAATGCGAAAAGTGGTTTTTCAACACTAACACAAGTGCGAAAAGTGGTTTTTCAACACTAACACAAGTGCGAAAAGTGGTTTTTCAACACTATCACAAGTGCAAAAAGTGTTTTTTCCACACTAATACAAGTGCAAAAGTGGTTTCCTGCACCAACACAAGTGCAAAAAGTGGTTTTTCAACACTAACACAAGTGCGAAAAGTGGTTTTTCAACACTAACACAAGTGCAAAAAGTGGTTTTTCAACACTAACACAAGTGCGAAAAGTGGTTTTTCAACACTAACACAAGTGCGAAAAGTGTTTTTTCCACACTAATACAAGTGCAAAGGTGGTTTACTGCACCAACACAAGTGCGAAAAGTGGTTTTTCAACACTATCACAAGTGCATAAAGTGTTTTTTCCACACTAATACAAGTGCAAAGGTGGTTTCCTGTACCAACACAAGTACGAAAAGTGGTTTTTCAACACTAACACAAGTGCGAAAAGTGGTTTTTCAACACTAACACAAGTGCGAAAAGTGGTTTTTCCACACTAATACAAGTGCAAAAGTGGTTTCCTGCACCAACACAATTGCGAAAAGTGGGTTTTCAACACTAACACAAGTGCAAAAAGTGGTTTTTCAACACTATCACAAGTGCAAAAAGTGTTTTTTCCACACTAATACAAGTGCAAAAGTGGTTTCCTACACCAACACAAGTGCGAAAAGTGGTTTTTCAACACTAACACAAGTGCGAAAAGTGGTTTTTTAACACTATCACAAGTGCAAAAAGTGTTTTTTCCACACTAATACAAGTGCAAAAGTGGTTTCCTGCACCAACACAAGTGCGAAAAGTGGTTTTTCAACACTAACACATGTGCGAAAAGTGGTTTTTCAACACTAACACAAGTGCAAAAAGTAGTTTTTCAACACTAACACAAGTGCGAAAAGTGTTTTTTCCACACTAATACAAGTGCAAAATTGGTTTCCTGCACCAACACAAGTGCGAAAAGTGGTTTTTCAACACTAACACAAGTGCGAAAAGTGGTTTTTCAACACTAACACAAGTGCGAAAAGTGGTTTTTCAACACTAACACAAGTGCGAAAAGTGGTTTTTCAACACTATCACAAGTGCAAAAAGTGTTTTTTCCACACTAATACAAGTGCAAAAGTGGTTTCCTGCACCAACACAAGTGCGAAAAGTGGTTTTTCAACACTAACACAAGTGCAAAAAGTGGTTTTTCAACACTAACACAAGTGCGAAAAGTGGTTTTTCAACACTATCACAAGTGCAAAAAGTGTTTTTCCACACTAATACAAGTGGAAAAGTGGTTTCCTGCACCAACACAAGTGTGAAAAGTGGTTTTTCAACACTAACACAAGTGCGAAAAGTGGTTTTTCAACACTAACACAAGTGCAAAAAGTGTTTTTTCCACACTAATACAAGTGCAAAAGTGGTTTCCTGCACGAACACAAGTGCGAAAAGTGGTTTTTCAACACTAACACAAGTGCGAAAAGTGGTTTTTCAACACTAACAGTCCAACACAAGTGCGAAAAGTGGTTTTTCAACACTATCACAAGTGCAAAAAGTGTTTTTTCCACACTAATACAAGTGCAAAAGTGGTTTCCTGCACCAACACAAGTGCGAAAAGTGGTTTTTCAACACTAACACAAGTGCGAAAAGTGGTTTTTCAACACTAACACAAGTGCAAAAAGTGGTTTTTCAACACTAATACAAGTGCAAAAGTGGTTTCCTGCACCAACACAAGTGCGAAAAGTGGTTTTTCAACACTAACACAAGTGCAAAAAGTGGTTTTTCAACACTAACACAAGTGCGAAAAGTGGTTTTTCAACACTAACACAAGTGCGAAAAGTGGTTTTTCAACACTATCACAAGTGCAAAAAGTGTTTTTTCCACACTAATACAAGTGCAAAAGTGGTTTCCTGCACCAACACAAGTGCGAAAAGTGGTTTTTCAACACTAACACAAGTGCGAAAAGTTGTTTTTCAACACTATCACAAGTGCAAAAAGTGTTTTTGCCACACTAATACAAGTGCAAAAGTGGTTTCCTGCACCAACACAAGTGCGAAAAGTGGTTTTTCAACACTAACACAAGTGCGAAAAGTGGTTTTTCAACACTAACACAAGTGCGAAAAGTGGTTTTTCAACACTAACACAAGTGCGAAAAGTGTTTTTTCCACACTAATACAAGTGCAAAAGTGGTTTCCTGCACCAACACAAGTGCGAAAAGTGGTTTTTCAACACTAACACAAGTGCGAAAAGTGGTTTTTCAACACTAACACAAGTGCGAAAAGTGGTTTTTCAACACTAACACAAGTGCGAAAAGTGGTTTTTCAACACTAATGCAAGTGCAAAAGTGGTTTCCTGCACCAACACAAGTGCGAAAAGTGGTTTTTCAACACTAACACAAGTGCGAAAAGTGGTTTTCAACACTAACACAAGTGCGAAAAGTGGTTTTTCAACACTAACACAAGTGCGAAAAGTGGTTTTTCAACACTAACACAAGTGCGAAAAGTGGTTTTTCAACACTATCACAAGTGCAAAAAGTGTTTTTTCCACACTAATACAAGTGCACAAGTGGTTTCCTGCACCAACACAAGTGCGAAAAGTGGTTTTTCAACACTAACACAAGTGCGAAAAGTGGTTTTTCAACACTAACACAAGTGCGAAAAGTGGTTTTTCAACACTAACACAAGTGCAAAAAGTGTTTTTTCCACACTAATAGAAGTGCAAAAGTGGTTTCCTGCACCAACACAAGTACGAAAAGTGGTTTTTCAACACTAACACAAGTGCGAAAAGTGGTTTTTCAACACTAACACAAGTGCAAAAAGTGGTTTTTCAACACTAACACAAGTGCAAAAGGTGTTTTTTCCACACTAATACAAGTGCAAAAGTGGTTTCATGCACCAACACAAGTGCGAAAAGTGGTTTTTCAACACTAACACAAGTGCGAAAAGTGTTTTTTCCACACTAATACAAGTGCAAAAGTGGTTTCCTGCACCAACACAAGTGCGAAAAGTGTTTTTTCCACACTAATACAAGTGCAAAATTGGTTTCCTGCACCAACACAAGTGCGAAAAGTGGTTTTTCAACACTAACACAAGTGCGAAAAGTGGTTTTTCAACACTAACACAAGTGCGAAAAGTGGTTTTTCAACATTATCACAAGTGCAAAAAGTGTTTTTTCCACACTAATACAAGTGCAAAAGTGGTTTCCTGCACCAACACAAGTGCGAAAAGTGGTTTTTCAACACTAACACAAGTGCAAAAAGTGGTTTTTCAACACTAACACAAGTGCGAAAAGTGGTTTTTCAACACTATCACAAGTGCGAAAAGTGGTTTTTCAACACTAACACAAGTGCGAAAAGTGGTTTTTCAACACTATCACAAGTGCGAAAAGTGGTTTTTCAACACTAACACAAGTGCGAAAAGTGGTTTTTCAACACTAACACAAGTGCGAAAAGTGGTTTTTCAACACTATCACAAGTGCAAAAAGTGTTTTTTCCACACTAATACAAGTGCAAAAGTGGTTTCCTGCACCAACACAAGTGCGAAAAGTGGTTTTTCAACACTAACACAAGTGCGAAAAGTGGTTTTTCAACACTATCACAAGTGCAAAAAGTGTTTTTTCCACACTAATACAAGTGCAAAAGTGGTTTCCTGCACCAACACAAGTGCGAAAAGTGGTTTTTCAACACTAACACAAGTGTGAAAAGTGGTTTTTCAACACTAACACAAGTGCGAAAAGTGGTTTTTCAACACTAACACAAGTGCGAAAAGTGTTTTTTCCACACTAATACAAGTGCAAAAGTGGTTTCCTGCACCTGGGAATTCTTCCAAAGTAAATTGCTCTCTCTCATGCACAGATTTATCCCATCTCGTCTTCAGTTGTCATACCCTTCCTCCCGTCCATGGTACATGGAATCTTGTGGTGAGGCTGTTGCCCAGAAACAACTTGCCTTCGTCTCCTGGAAAGCAAATCCAACGGAAGGAAATCTCATTTCCTTTCACAAAGCCCGAAACAAGTGTGTGTCCACCCTCAGGAGAGCCAGGAAACAATATCTCTCCGTTCTCAAGACCGAACTCTCTTATCTGTCTCCCTCTTCCAAATCCTGGTGGCGTCTGGTCAAATCCGTTTCTGGTGTTTGTTCCCCCTCCATCCCCTCCCTTACCTCAAACGGCTACACAGCTGACTCCGCACGTGAAAAAGCTGAATGCCTCAACTCTGTGTTTGCCTCTAAATCTTGTGTCCCAAACCCATCCCTCTCTGTACCCACCATACCCAGTCGTACCCTGCTGCTCCTGGACTCCGTGTCCTTTCCTCCTGACAAGGTGGAAAAGTTTCTGTCAACCCTCGACTCTGATTCTGCAACTGGACCCGACGGCATCAGCCCACGGGTCCTAAAATCCTGCTCTGCTGCTCTATCTCACCCTCTCTCTGTTCTCTTCACCCTCTCTTTTGCTCAAGGTCAACTGCCATCTGCTTGGAAATCAGCCAACATCACCGCTTTGCGCAAAAAAGGTGCAAAAACAGATCCTAGCAACTACAGACCAATCAGCCTTCTCCCAATTATCAGCAAAGTCATGGAATCCATCATTGCTTCGGATATGAAATCTTTCCTCTTCTCCAATGGCTTGATCTCTGATCATCAATTTGGTTTCAGACCAGGTCACTCTACTCTGGACATGCTGCTTCTGCTGTCTCAACAATGGATGGAGGTCCTCAATGCCAAACAGGAAATTAGAGCTGTCTCCCTCGACATATCACGTGCCTTCGACACGGTCTGGCACCCCGCTCTGCTCACCAAACTCTCCTCCTTTGGTATCCATGGAAATCTCCACGCATGGCTGGCGGACTTCCTCTCTAGTCGTCGTCAACGTGTGGCCCTGAATGGGTTTCTCTCATCTCCTCTTCCTGTTCAGGCTGGAGTTCCCCAAGGCAGTGTTCTGGGCCCCGTGCTTTTTCTGGTCTTCATCAATGATCTCTCTGACTCTCTCGAAAATCCTCTCTATCTCTTTGCTGATGACTCCACTCTCTGCCGCTCCATTCCTCTTCCCTCAGATCGGCAGTCTGCTGCCTCCTCACTCTCTGAAGACCTGGACAAAATCACAGACTGGTCAAACAAGTGGAACATGTCTTTCAATCCTGACAAATCTCACACTCTTACTATGTCTCTCCGAAAAGATCGACTGGACAACCCTCCCATCTACTTTCTCAACAATCCTCTCCAAGAAGTTCTGTCGCTCAAGATTTTGGGTCTCACTATCTGCCATGATCTTTCTTGGGAAAACCACATTTCCAAGCTGGCCTCCAAAGCCAGTCGCCGACTGGGCATCCTCCGTCGTGCGAAGTCCTTCCTCGGCACACCTGAGCTCCTCACCACATACAAGGCTTTCATCCGCAGCTCAATGGAATACTGTTCTCCCCTATGGGCCGGTGCTCCTGCCTCACACCTAGCTCGGCTTCACGCTGTTGAAACCAAAGCTTTCAGAATTATTGGAATCTCCCGCGATGAAGCTATCTCTGAGGGCCTTTCACTCACTCACCGCAGGCAGGTAGGTGGTCTTTCTGTCTTCTACCGACTCCTCTCCGGCCTTGCACCCCCAGCTCTCTCTGTGCTCTGTCCCCCAAATATTCCTACAGGTCGCACAAGATCTGCCAGCAACCCTCTGATGGTTAAACTGCCGAAATCTCGGCTCTCCGCTCACCTTCACTCTTTCATTCCTCTTTTCTCCCGCCTCTGGAACAAACTACCTCACTCCCTTCAATCCCACTCCTCCCTCCAGGTCTTTAAAACAGCTGTTCACCACCATCTCTTATCTTCCCCCATCCAAAACCTTGATCTTTTCTACCCCCGCTAATTCACCCCAGATCCACCTTGTTTGAAATTCCAACTTCTTTCCTGGAAGTCCTGGCAGTGTCCATATGTTTTATACCTCTCCCACTGCCCCCTTCCCACGCCCCCCCCCCCAAAGCCCTCGCCCTCTCTCAGATCTCTCGATGTCTCCATGTCTCTCGGTCCCTGCTCTCAAATGTTGTGTTTGTGTCCTTCCCCCTCTCTCCCCATCTTGTCTACCGCTCCCTATGTTATATGTTTTATGTGTCGGTTTGTCTTTCTGTGTGATTAATGTTCGCTCTTTCACGAGCCTCGATCTTGTATACAAAAAAAAAAAAAAAAAAAAAAAAAAAAAAAAACACAAATGCGAAAAGTGGTTTTTCAACACTAACACAAGTGCGAAAAGTGGTTTTTCAACACTAACACAAGTGCGAAAAGTGGTTTTTCAACACTATCACAAGTGCAAAAAGTGTTTTTTCCACACTAATACAAGTGCAAAAGTGGTTTCCTGCACCAACACAAGTGCGAAAAGTGGTTTTTCAACACTAACACAAGTGCGAAAAGTGGTTTTTCAACACTAACACAAGTGCAAAAAGTGGTTTTTCAACACTAACACAAGTGCGAAAAGTGGTTTTTCAACACTAACACAAGTGCGAAAAGTGGTTTTTCCACACTAATACAAGTGTAAAGGTGGTTTACTGCACCAACACAAGTGCGAAAAGTGGTTTTTCAACACTATCACAAGTGCAAAAAGTGTTTTTTCCACACTAATACAAGTGCAAAGGTGGTTTCCTGTACCAACACAAGTACGAAAAGTGGTTTTTCAACACTAACACAAGTGCGAAAAGTGGTTTTTCAACACTAACACAAGTGCGAAAAGTGGTTTTTCAACACTAACACAAGTGCGAAATGTGGTTTTTCCACACTAATACAAGTGCAAAAGTGGTTTCCTGCACCAACACAATTGCGAAAAGTGGGTTTTCAACACTAACACAAGTGCAAAAAGTGGTTTTTCAACACTATCACAAGTGCAAAAAGTGTTTTTTCCACACTAATACAAGTGCAAAAGTGGTTTCCTACACCAACACAAGTGCGAAAAGTGGTTTTTCAACACTAACACAAGTGCGAAAAGTGGTTTTTTAACACTATCACAAGTGCAAAAAGTGTTTTTTCCACACTAATACAAGTGCAAAAGTGGTTTCCTGCACCAACACAAGTGCGAAAAGTGGTTTTTCAACACTAACACATGTGCGAAAAGTGGTTTTTCAACACTAACACAAGTGCAAAAAGTGGTTTTTCAACACTAACACAAGTGCGAAAAGTGTTTTTTCCACACTAATACAAGTGCAAAATTGGTTTCCTGCACCAACACAAGTGCGAAAAGTGGTTTTTCAACACTAACACAAGTGCGAAAAGTGGTTTTTCAACACTAACACAAGTGCGAAAAGTGGTTTTTCAACACTATCACAAGTGCGAAAAGTGGTTTTTCAACACTAACAGTCCAACACAAGTGCGAAAAGTGGTTTTTCAACACTATCACAAGTGCAAAAAGTGGTTTTTCAACACTATCACAAGTGCAAAAAGTGTTTTTTCCACACTAATACAAGTGCAAAAGTGGTTTCCTGCACCAACACAAGTGCGAAAAGTGGTTTTTCAACACTAACACAAGTGCGAAAAGTGGTTTTTCAACACTATCACAAGTGCAAAAAGTGTTTTTTCCACACTAATACAAGTGCAAAAGTGGTTTCCTGCACCAACACAAGTGCGAAAAGTGGTTTTTCAACACTAACACAAGTGTGAAAAGTGGTTTTTCAACACTAACACAAGTGCGAAAAGTGGTTTTTCAACACTAACACAAGTGCGAAAAGTGTTTTTTCCACACTAATACAAGTGCAAAAGTGGTTTCCTGCACCAACACAAATGCGAAAAGTGGTTTTTCAACACTAACACAAGTGCGAAAAGTGGTTTTTCAACACTAACACAAGTGCGAAAGGTGGTTTTTCAACACTATCACAAGTGCAAAAAGTGTTTTTTCCACACTAATACAAGTGCAAAAGTGGTTTCCTGCACCAACACAAGTGCGAAAAGTGGTTTTTCAACACTAACACAAGTGCGAAAAGTGGTTTTTCAACACTAACACAAGTGCAAAAAGTGGTTTTTCAACACTAACACAAGTGCGAAAAGTGGTTTTTCAACACTAACACAAGTGCGAAAAGTGTTTTTTCCACACTAATACAAGTGCAAAGGTGGTTTACTGCACCAACACAAGTGCGAAAAGTGGTTTTTCAACACTATCACAAGTGCGAAAAGTGGTTTTTCCACACTAATACAAGTGCAAAAGTGGTTTCCTGCACCAACACAATTGCGAAAAGTGGGTTTTCAACACTAACACAAGTGCGAAAAGTGGTTTTTCAACACTAACACAAGTGCGAAAAGTGGTTTTTCAACACTAACACAAGTGCGAAAAGTGGTTTTTCCACACTAATACAAGTGCAAAAGTGGTTTCCTGCACCAACACAATTGCGAAAAGTGGGTTTTCAACACTAACACAAGTGCAAAAAGTGGTTTTTCAACACTATCACAAGTGCAAAAAGTGTTTTTTCCACACTAATACAAGTGCAAAAGTGGTTTCCTACACCAACACAAGTGCGAAAAGTGGTTTTTCAACACTAACACAAGTGCGAAAAGTGGTTTTTTAACACTATCACAAGTGCAAAAAGTGTTTTTTCCACACTAATACAAGTGCAAAAGTGGTTTCCTGCACCAACACAAGTGCGAAAAGTGGTTTTTCAACACTAACACATGTGCGAAAAGTGGTTTTTCAACACTAACACAAGTGCAAAAAGTGGTTTTTCAACACTAACACAAGTGCGAAAAGTGTTTTTTCCACACTAATACAAGTGCAAAATTGGTTTCCTGCACCAACACAAGTGCAAAAAGTGGTTTTTCAACACTAACACAAGTGCGAAAAGTGGTTTTTCAACACTAACACAAGTGCGAAAAGTGGTTTTTCAACACTAACACAAGTGCGAAAAGTGGTTTTTCAACACTATCACAAGTGCAAAAAGTGTTTTTTCCACACTAATACAAGTGCAA
This sequence comes from Myxine glutinosa, assembly GCF_964187855.1. NCBI lineage: Eukaryota > Metazoa > Chordata > Myxini > Myxiniformes > Myxinidae > Myxine > Myxine glutinosa. The sequence continues at coordinate 173,380,650 of NC_136265.1, forward strand.
AAGTGGTTTCCTGCACCAACACAAGTGCGAAAAGTGGTTTTTCAACACTAACACAAGTGCAAAAAGTGGTTTTTCAACACTAACACAAGTGCGAAAAGTGGTTTTTCAACACTATCACAAGTGCAAAAAGTGTTTTTTCCACACTAATACAAGTGGAAAAGTGGTTTCCTGCACCAACACAAGTGCGAAAAGTGGTTTTTCAACACTAACACAAGTGCAAAAAGTGGTTTTTCAACACTAACACAAGTGCAAAAAGTGTTTTTTCCACACTAATACAAGTGCAAAAGTGGTTTCCTGCACGAACACAAGTGCGAAAAGTGGTTTTTCAACACTAACACAAGTGCGAAAAGTGGTTTTTCAACACTAACAGTCCAACACAAGTGCGAAAAGTGGTTTTTCAACACTATCACAAGTGCAAAAAGTGTTTTTTCCACACTAATACAAGTGCAAAAGTGGTTTCCTGCACCAACACAAGTGCGAAAAGTGGTTTTTCAACACTAACACAAGTGCGAAAAGTGGTTTTTCAACACTAACACAAGTGCAAAAAGTGGTTTTTCAACACTAATACAAGTGCAAAAGTGGTTTCCTGCACCAACACAAGTGCGAAAAGTGGTTTTTCAACACTAACACAAGTGCAAAAAGTGGTTTTTCAACACTAACACAAGTGCGAAAAGTGGTTTTTCAACACTAACACAAGTGCGAAAAGTGGTTTTTCAACACTATCACAAGTGCAAAAAGTGTTTTTTCCACACTAATACAAGTGCAAAAGTGGTTTCCTGCATCAACACAAGTGCGAAAAGTGGTTTTTCAACACTAACACAAGTGCGAAAAGTTGTTTTTCAACACTATCACAAGTGCAAAAAGTGTTTTTGCCACACTAATACAAGTGCAAAAGTGGTTTCCTGCACCAACACAAGTGCGAAAAGTGGTTTTTCAACACTAACACAAGTGCGAAAAGTGGTTTTTCAACACTAACACAAGTGCGAAAAGTGGTTTTTCAACACTAACACAAGTGCGAAAAGTGGTTTTTCAACACTAACACAAGTGCGAAAAGTGGTTTTTCAACACTAACACAAGTGCGAAAAGTGGTTTTTCAACACTAACACAAGTGCGAAAAGTGGTTTTTCAACACTAACACAAGTGCGAAAAGTGGTTTTTCAACACTAACACAAGTGCGAAAAGTGTTTTTTCCACACTAATACAAGTGCAAAAGTGGTTTCCTGCACCAACACAAGTGCGAAAAGTGGTTTTTCAACACTAACACAAGTGCAAAAAGTGGTTTTTCAACACTAACACAAGTGCGAAAAGTGGTTTTTCAACACTAACACAAGTGCGAAAAGTGGTTTTTCAACACTAATACAAGTGCAAAAGTGGTTTCCTGCACCAACACAAGTGTGAAAAGTGGTTTTTCAACACTAACACAAGTGCGAAAAGTGGTTTTTCAACACTAACACAAGTGCGAAAAGTGGTTTTTCAACACTAACACAAGTGCGAAAAGTGGTTTTTCAACACTAACACAAGTGCGAAAAGTGGTTTTTCAACACTATCACAAGTGCAAAAAGTGTTTTTTCCACACTAATACAAGTGCACAAGTGGTTTCCTGCACCAACACAAGTGCGAAAAGTGGTTTTTCAACACTAACACAAGTGCGAAAAGTGGTTTTTCAACACTATCGCAAGTGCAAAAAGTGTTTTTTCCACACTAATACAAGTGCAAAAGTGGTTTCCTGCACCAACACAAGTGCAAAAAGTGGTTTTTCAACACTAACACAAGTGCAAAAAGTGGTTTTTCAACACTAACACAAGTGCGAAAAGTGGTTTTTCAACACTAACACAAGTACGAAAATTGTTTTTTCCACACTAATACAAGTGCAAAAGTGGTTTCCTGCACCAACACAAGTACGAAAAGTGGTTTTTCATCACTAACACAAGTGCGAAAAGTGGTTTTTCAACACTAACACAAGTGCGAAAAGTGGTTTTTCAACACTAACACAAGTGCAAAAAGTGGTTTTCCACACTAATACAAGTGCAAAAGTGGTTTCCTGCACCAACACAAGTGCGAAAAGTGGTTTTTCAACACTAACACAAGTGCAAAAAGTGGTTTTTCAACACTATCACAAGTGCAAAAAGTGTTTTTTCCACACTAATACAAGTGCAAAAGTGGTTTCCTGCACCAACACAAGTGCGAAAAGTGGTTTTTCAACACTAACACAAGTGCGAAAAGTGGTTTTTCAACACTATCACAAGTGCAAAAAGTGTTTTTTCCACACTAATACAAGTGCAAAAGTGGTTTCCTGCACCAACACAAGTGCGAAAAGTGGTTTTTCAACACTAACACAAGTGCGAAAAGTGGTTTTTCAACACTAACACAAGTGCAAAAAGTGGTTTTTCAACACTAACACAAGTGCGAAAAGTGTTTTTTCCACACTAATACAAGTGCAAAAGTGGTTTCCTGCACCAACACAAGTGCGAAAAGTGGTTTTTCAACACTAACACAAGTGCGAAAAGTGGTTTTTCAACACTAACACAAGTGCGAAAAGTGGTTTTTCAACACTATCACAAGTGCAAAAAGTGTTTTTTCCACACTAATACAAGTGCAAAAGTGGTTTCCTGCACCAACACAAGTGCGAAAAGTGGTTTTTCAACACTAACACAAGTGCGAAAAGTGGTTTTTCAACACTAACACAAGTGCGAAAAGTGGTTTTTCAACACTATCACAAGTGCAAAAAGTGTTTTTTCCACACTAATACAAGTGCAAAAGTGGTTTCCTGCATCAACACAAGTGCGAAAAGTGGTTTTTCAACACTAACACCAGTGCGAAAAGTGGTTTTTCAACAATAACACAAGTGCAAAAAGTGTTTTTTCCACACTAATACAAGTGCAAAAGTGGTTTCCTGCACCAACACAAGTGCGAAAAGTGTTTTTTCAACACTAACGTCTAACACAAGTGCGAAAAGTGGTTTTTCAACACTAACACAAGTGCGAAAAGTGGTTTTTCAACACTAATACAAGTGCAAAAGTGGTTTCCTGCACCAACACAAGTGCGAAAAGTGGTTTTCAACACTAACACAAGTGCGAAAAGTGGTTTTTCAACACTAACACAAGTGCGAAAAGTGGTTTTTCAACACTAACACAAGTGCGAAAAGTGGTTTTTCAACACTAACACAAGTGCAAAAAGTGGTTTTTCAACACTAACACAAGTGCGAAAAGTGGTTTTTCAACACTAACACAAGTGCGAAAAGTGGTTTCCTGCACTAACACAAGTGCGAAAAGTGGTTTTTCAACACTAACACAAGTGCGAAAAGTGGTTTTTCAACACTAACACAAGTGCGAAAAGTGGATTTTCAACACTATCACAAGTGCAAAAAGTGTTTTTTCCACACTAATACAAGTGCAAAAGTTGTTTCCTGCACCAACACAAGTGCGAAAAGTGGTTTTTCAACACTAACACAAGTGTGAAAAGTGGTTTTTCAACACTAACACAAGTGCAAAAGTGGTTTCCTGCACCAACACAAGTGCGAAAAGTGGTTTTTCAACACTAACACAAGTGCGAAAAGTGGTTTTTCAACACTAACACAAGTGCGAAAAGTGGTTTTTCAACACTATCACAAGTGCAAAAAGTGTTTTTTCCACACTAATACAAGTGCAAAAGTGGTTTCCTGCACCAACACAAGTGCGAAAAGTGGTTTTTCAACACTAACACCAGTGCGAAAAGTGGTTTTTCAACACTAACACAAGTGCAAAAAGTGTTTTTTCCACACTAATACAAGTGCAAAAGTGGTTTCCTGCACCAACACAAGTGTGAAAAGTGGTTTTTCAACACTAACGTCTAACACAAGTGCGAAAAGTGGTTTTTCAACACTAACACAAGTGCGAAAAGTGGTTTTTCAACACTAATACAAGTGCAAAAGTGGTTTCCTGCACCAACACAAGTGCGAAAAGTGGGTTTTCAACACTAACACAAGTGCGAAAAGTGGTTTTTCAACACTAACACAAGTGCGAAAAGTGGTTTTTCAACACTAACACAAGTGCGAAAAGTGGTTTTTCAACACTATCACAAGTGCAAAAAGTGTTTTTTCCACACTAATACAAGTGCAAAAGTGGTTTCCTGCACCAACACAAGTGCGAAAAGTGGTTTTTCAACACTAACACAAGTGCGAAAAGTGGTTTTTCAACACTATCACAAGTGCAAAAAGTGTTTTTTCCACACTAATACAAGTGCAAAAAGTGGTTTTTCAACACTAACACAAGTGCGAAAAGTGGTTTTTCAACACTAACACAAGTGCGAAAAGTGGTTTTTCAACACTAACACAAGTGCGAAAAGTGTTTTTTCCACACTAATACAAGTGCAAAAGTGGTTTCCTGCACCAACACAAATGCGAAAAGTGGTTTTTCAACACTAACACAAGTGCGAAATGTGGTTTTTCAACACTAACACAAGTGCGAAAAGTGGTTTTTCAACACTATCACAAGTGCAAAAAGTGTTTTTTCCACACTAATACAAGTGCAAAAGTGGTTTCCTGCACCAACACAAGTGCGAAAAGTGGTTTTTCAACACTAACACAAGTGCGAAAAGTGGTTTTTCAACACTAACACAAGTGCAAAAAGTGGTTTTTCAACACTAACACAAGTGCGAAAAGTGGTTTTTCAACACTAACACAAGTGCGAAAAGTGTTTTTTCCACACTAATACAAGTGCAAAGGTGGTTTCCTGCACCAACACAAGTGCGAAAAGTGGTTTTTCAACACTATCACAAGTGCAAAAAGTGTTTTTTCCACACTAATACAAGTGCAAAGGTGGTTTCCTGCACCAACACAAGTACGAAAAGTGGTTTTTCAACACTAACACAAGTGCGAAAAGTGGTTTTTCAACACTAACACAAGTGCGAAAAGTGGTTTTTCAACACTAACACAAATGCGAAAAGTGGTTTTTCCACACTAATACAAGTGCAAAAGTGGTTTCCTGCACCAACACAATTGCGAAAAGTGGGTTTTCAACACTAACACAAGTGCAAAAAGTGGTTTTTCAACACTATCACAAGTGCAAAAAGTGTTTTTTCCACACTAATACAAGTGCAAAAGTGGTTTCCTGCACCAACACAAGTGCGAAAAGTGGTTTTTCAACACTAACACAAGTGTGAAAAGTGGTTTTTCAACACTATCACAAGTGCAAAAAGTGTTTTTTCCACACTAATACAAGTGCAAATGTGGTTTCCTGCACCAACACAAGTGCGAAAAGTGGTTTTTCAACACTAACACAAGTGCAAAAAGTGGTTTTTCAACACTAACACAAGTGCAAAAAGTGGTTTTTCAACACTAACACAAGTGCAAAAACTGTTTTTTCCACACTAATACAAGTGCAAAATTGGTTTCCTGCACCAACACAAGTGCGAAAAGTGGTTTTTCAACACTAACACAAGTGCGAAAAGTGGTTTTTCAACACTAACACAAATGCGAAAAGTGGTTTTTCAACACAATCACAAGTGCAAAAAGTGGTTTTTCCACACTAATACAAGTGCAAAAGTGGTTTCCTGCACCAACACAAGTGCGAAAAGTGGTTTTTCAACACTAACGTCTAACACAAGTGCGAAAAGTGGTTTTTCAACACTAACACAAGTGCGAAAAGTGGTTTTTCAACACTAATACAAGTGCAAAAGTGGTTTCCTGCACCAACACAAGTGCGAAAAGTGGTTTTTCAACACTAACACAAGTGCGAAAAGTGGTTTTTCAACACTAACACAAGTGCGAAAAGTGGTTTTTCAACACTAACACAAGTGCGAAAAGTTGTTTTTGAACACTATCACAAGTGCAAAAAGTGTTTTTTCCACACTAATACAAGTGCAAAAGTGGTTTCCTGCACCAACACAAGTGCGAAAAGTGGTTTTTCAACACTAACACAAGTGCGAAAAGTGGTTTTTCAACACTATCACAAGTGCAAAAAGTGTTTTTTCCACACTAATACAAGTGCAAAAGTGGTTTCCTGCACCAACACAAGTGCGAAAAGTGGTTTTTCAACACTAACACAAGTGTGAAAAGTGGTTTTTCAACACTAACACAAGTGCGAAAAGTGGTTTTTCAACACTAACACAAGTGCGAAAAGTGTTTTTTCCACACTAATACAAGTGCAAAAGTGGTTTCCTGCACCAACACAAATGCGAAAAGTGGTTTTTCAACACTAACACAAGTGCAAAAAGTGGTTTTTCAACACTAACACAAGTGCGAAAAGTGGTTTTTCAACACTATCACAAGTGCAAAAAGTGTTTTTTCCACACTAATACAAGTGCAAAAGTGGTTTCCTGCACCAACACAAGTGCGAAAAGTGGTTTTTCAACACTAACACAAGTGCGAAAAGTGGTTTTTCAACACTAACACAAGTGCAAAAAGTGGTTTTTCAACACTAACACAAGTGCGAAAAGTGGTTTTTCAACACTAACACAAGTGCGAAAAGTGTTTTTTCAACACTAACACAAGTGCGAAAAGTGGTTTTTCAACACTAACACAAGTGCGAAAAGTGGTTTTTCAACACTAACACAAGTGCGAAAAGTGGTTTTTCAACACTATCACAAGTGCAAAAAGTGTTTTTTCCACACTAATACAAGTGCAAAAGTGGTTTCCTGCACCAACACAAGTGCGAAAAGTGGTTTTTCAACACTAACACAAGTGTGAAAAGTGGTTTTTCAACACTAACACAAGTGCGAAAAGTGGTTTTTCAACACTAACACAAGTGCGAAAAGTGTTTTTTCCACACTAATACAAGTGCAAAAGTGGTTTCCTGCACCAACACAAATGCGAAAAGTGGTTTTTCAACACTAACACAAGTGTGAAAAGTGGTTTTTCAACACTAACACAAGTGCGAAAAGTGGTTTTTCAACACTATCACAAGTGCAAAAAGTGTTTTTTCCACACTAATACAAGTGCAAAAGTGGTTTCCTGCACCAACACAAGTGCGAAAAGTGGTTTTTCAACACTAACACAAGTGCGAAAAGTGGTTTTTCAACACTAACACAAGTGCAAAAAGTGGTTTTTCAACACTAACACAAGTGCGAAAAGTGGTTTTTCAACACTAACACAAGTGCGAAAAGTGTTTTTTCCACACTAATACAAGTGCAAAGGTGGTTTCCTGCACCAACACAAGTGCGAAAAGTGGTTTTTCAACACTATCACAAGTGCAAAAAGTGTTTTTTCCACACTAATACAAGTGCAAAGGTGGTTTCCTGTACCAACACAAGTACGAAAAGTGGTTTTTCAACACTAACACAAGTGCGAAAAGTGGTTTTTCAACACTAACACAAGTGCGAAAAGTGGTTTTTCAACACTAACACAAGTGCGAAAAGTGGTTTTTCCACACTAATACAAGTGCAAAAGTGGTTTCCTGCACCAACACAATTGCGAAAAGTGGGTTTTCAACACTAACACAAGTGCAAAAAGTGGTTTTTCAACACTAACACAAGTGCGAAAAGTGGTTTTTCAACACTAACACAAGTGCGAAAAGTGGTTTTTCAACACTAACACAAGTGCGAAAAGTGTTTTTTCCACACTAATACAAGTGCAAAAGTGGTTTCCTGCACCAACACAAATGCGAAAAGTGGTTTTTCAACACTAACACAAGTGCGAAATGTGGTTTTTCAACACTAACACAAGTGCGAAAAGTGGTTTTTCAACACTATCACAAGTGCAAAAAGTGTTTTTTCCACACTAATACAAGTGCAAAAGTGGTTTCCTGCACCAACACAAGTGCGAAAAGTGGTTTTTCAACACTAACACAAGTGCGAAAAGTGGTTTTTCAACACTAACACAAGTGCAAAAAGTGGTTTTTCAACACTAACACAAGTGCGAAAAGTGGTTTTTCAACACTAACACAAGTGCGAAAAGTGTTTTTTCCACACTAATACAAGTGCAAAGGTGGTTTCCTGCACCAACACAAGTGCGAAAAGTGGTTTTTCAACACTATCACAAGTGCAAAAAGTGTTTTTTCCACACTAATACAAGTGCAAAGGTGGTTTCCTGCACCAACACAAGTACGAAAAGTGGTTTTTCAACACTAACACAAGTGCGAAAAGTGGTTTTTCAACACTAACACAAGTGCGAAAAGTGGTTTTTCAACACTAACACAAATGCGAAAAGTGGTTTTTCCACACTAATACAAGTGCAAAAGTGGTTTCCTGCACCAACACAATTGCGAAAAGTGGGTTTTCAACACTAACACAAGTGCAAAAAGTGGTTTTTCAACACTATCACAAGTGCAAAAAGTGTTTTTTCCACACTAATACAAGTGCAAAAGTGGTTTCCTGCACCAACACAAGTGCGAAAAGTGGTTTTTCAACACTAACACAAGTGTGAAAAGTGGTTTTTCAACACTATCACAAGTGCAAAAAGTGTTTTTTCCACACTAATACAAGTGCAAATGTGGTTTCCTGCACCAACACAAGTGCGAAAAGTGGTTTTTCAACACTAACACAAGTGCAAAAAGTGGTTTTTCAACACTAACACAAGTGCAAAAAGTGGTTTTTCAACACTAACACAAGTGCAAAAACTGTTTTTTCCACACTAATACAAGTGCAAAATTGGTTTCCTGCACCAACACAAGTGCGAAAAGTGGTTTTTCAACACTAACACAAGTGCGAAAAGTGGTTTTTCAACACTAACACAAATGCGAAAAGTGGTTTTTCAACACAATCACAAGTGCAAAAAGTGGTTTTTCCACACTAATACAAGTGCAAAAGTGGTTTCCTGCACCAACACAAGTGCGAAAAGTGGTTTTTCAACACTAACGTCTAACACAAGTGCGAAAAGTGGTTTTTCAACACTAACACAAGTGCGAAAAGTGGTTTTTCAACACTAATACAAGTGCAAAAGTGGTTTCCTGCACCAACACAAGTGCGAAAAGTGGTTTTTCAACACTAACACAAGTGCGAAAAGTGGTTTTTCAACACTAACACAAGTGCGAAAAGTGGTTTTTCAACACTAACACAAGTGCGAAAAGTTGTTTTTGAACACTATCACAAGTGCAAAAAGTGTTTTTTCCACACTAATACAAGTGCAAAAGTGGTTTCCTGCACCAACACAAGTGCGAAAAGTGGTTTTTCAACACTAACACAAGTGCGAAAAGTGGTTTTTCAACACTATCACAAGTGCAAAAAGTGTTTTTTCCACACTAATACAAGTGCAAAAGTGGTTTCCTGCACCAACACAAGTGCGAAAAGTGGTTTTTCAACACTAACACAAGTGTGAAAAGTGGTTTTTCAACACTAACACAAGTGCGAAAAGTGGTTTTTCAACACTAACACAAGTGCGAAAAGTGTTTTTTCCACACTAATACAAGTGCAAAAGTGGTTTCCTGCACCAACACAAATGCGAAAAGTGGTTTTTCAACACTAACACAAGTGCAAAAAGTGGTTTTTCAACACTAACACAAGTGCGAAAAGTGGTTTTTCAACACTATCACAAGTGCAAAAAGTGTTTTTTCCACACTAATACAAGTGCAAAAGTGGTTTCCTGCACCAACACAAGTGCGAAAAGTGGTTTTTCAACACTAACACAAGTGCGAAAAGTGGTTTTTCAACACTAACACAAGTGCAAAAAGTGGTTTTTCAACACTAACACAAGTGCGAAAAGTGGTTTTTCAACACTAACACAAGTGCGAAAAGTGTTTTTTCAACACTAACACAAGTGCGAAAAGTGGTTTTTCAACACTAACACAAGTGCGAAAAGTGGTTTTTCAACACTAACACAAGTGCGAAAAGTGGTTTTTCAACACTATCACAAGTGCAAAAAGTGTTTTTTCCACACTAATACAAGTGCAAAAGTGGTTTCCTGCACCAACACAAGTGCGAAAAGTGGTTTTTCAACACTAACACAAGTGTGAAAAGTGGTTTTTCAACACTAACACAAGTGCGAAAAGTGGTTTTTCAACACTAACACAAGTGCGAAAAGTGTTTTTTCCACACTAATACAAGTGCAAAAGTGGTTTCCTGCACCAACACAAATGCGAAAAGTGGTTTTTCAACACTAACACAAGTGTGAAAAGTGGTTTTTCAACACTAACACAAGTGCGAAAAGTGGTTTTTCAACACTATCACAAGTGCAAAAAGTGTTTTTTCCACACTAATACAAGTGCAAAAGTGGTTTCCTGCACCAACACAAGTGCGAAAAGTGGTTTTTCAACACTAACACAAGTGCGAAAAGTGGTTTTTCAACACTAACACAAGTGCAAAAAGTGGTTTTTCAACACTAACACAAGTGCGAAAAGTGGTTTTTCAACACTAACACAAGTGCGAAAAGTGTTTTTTCCACACTAATACAAGTGCAAAGGTGGTTTCCTGCACCAACACAAGTGCGAAAAGTGGTTTTTCAACACTATCACAAGTGCAAAAAGTGTTTTTTCCACACTAATACAAGTGCAAAGGTGGTTTCCTGTACCAACACAAGTACGAAAAGTGGTTTTTCAACACTAACACAAGTGCGAAAAGTGGTTTTTCAACACTAACACAAGTGCGAAAAGTGGTTTTTCAACACTAACACAAGTGCGAAAAGTGGTTTTTCCACACTAATACAAGTGCAAAAGTGGTTTCCTGCACCAACACAATTGCGAAAAGTGGGTTTTCAACACTAACACAAGTGCAAAAAGTGGTTTTTCAACACTATCACAAGTGCAAAAAGTGTTTTTTCCACACTAATACAAGTGCAAAAGTGGTTTCCTGCACCAACACAAGTGCAAAAAGTGGTTTTTCAACACTAACACAAGTGCGAAAAGTGGTTTTTCAACACTATCACAAGTGCAAAAAGTGTTTTTTCCACACTAATACAAGTGCAAAAGTGGTTTCCTGCACCAACACAAGTGCGAAAAGTGGTTTTTCAACACTAACACAAGTGCGAAAAGTGGTTTTTCAACACTAACACAAGTGCAAAAAGTGGTTTTTCAACACTAACACAAGTGCGAAAAGTGTTTTTTCCACACTAATACAAGTGCAAAATTGGTTTCCTGCACCAACACAAGTGCGAAAAGTGGTTTTTCAACACTAACACAAGTGCGAAAAGTGGTTTTTCAACACTAACACAAGTGCGAAAAGTGGTTTTTCAACACTATCACAAGTGCAAAAAGTGTTTTTTCCACACTAATACAAGTGCGAAAAGTGGTTTCCTGCACCAACACAAGTGCGAAAAGTGGTTTTTCAACACTAACACAAGTGCAAAAAGTGTTTTTTCAACACTAACACAAGTGCGAAAAGTGGTTTTTCAACACTATCACAACTGCAAAAAGTGTTTTTTCCACACTAATACAAGTGGAAAAGTGGTTTCCTGCACCAACACAAGTGCGAAAAGTGGTTTTTCAACACTAACACAAGTGCGAAAAGTGGTTTTTCAACACTAACACAAGTGCAAAAAGTGTTTTTTCCACACTAATACAAGTGCAAAAGTGGTTTCCTGCACCAACACAAGTGCGAAAAGTGGTTTTTCAACACTAACACAAGTGCGAAAAGTGGTTTTTCAACACTAACACTCCAACACAAGTGCGAAAAGTGGTTTTTCAACACTATCACAAGTGCAAAAAGTGTTTTTTCCACACTAATACAAGTGCAAAAGTGGTTTCCTGCACCAACACAAGTGCGAAAAGTGGTTTTTCAACACTAACACAAGTGCGAAAAGTGGTTTTTCAACACTAACACAAGTGCGAAAAGTGGTTTTTCAACACTAATACAAGTGCAAAAGTGGTTTCCTGCACCAACACAAGTGCGAAAAGTGGTTTTTCAACACTAACACAAGTGCAAAAAGTGGTTTTTCAACACTAACACAAGTGCGAAAAGTGGTTTTTCAACACTAACACAAGTGCGAAAAGTGGTTTTTCAACACTATCACAAGTGCAAAAAGTGTTTTTTCCACACTAATACAAGTGCAAAAGTGGTTTCCTGCACCAACACAAGTGCGAAAAGTGGTTTTTCAACACTAACACAAGTGCGAAAAGTGGTTTTTCAACACTATCACAAGTGCAAAAAGTGTTTTTGCCACACTAATACAAGTGCAAAAGTGGTTTCCTGCACCAACACAAGTGCGAAAAGTGGTTTTTCAACACTAACACAAGTGCGAAAAGTGGTTTTTCAACACTAACACAAGTGCGAAAAGTGGTTTTTCAACACTAACACAAGTGCGAAAAGTGTTTTTTCCACACTAATAGAAGTGCAAAAGTGGTTTCCTGCACCAACACAAGTACGAAAAGTGGTTTTTCAACACTAACACAAGTGCGAAAAGTGGTTTTTCAACACTAACACAAGTGCAAAAAGTGGTTTTTCAACACTAACACAAGTGCAAAAGGTGTTTTTTCCACACTAATACAAGTGCAAAAGTGGTTTCATGCACCAACACAAGTGCGAAAAGTGGTTTTTCAACACTAACACAAGTGCGAAAAGTGTTTTTTCCACACTAATACAAGTGCAAAAGTGGTTTCCTGCACCATCACAAGTGCAAAAAGTGTTTTTTCCACACTAATACAAGTGCAAAAGTGGTTTCCTGCACCAACACAAGTGCGAAAAGTGGTTTTTCAACACTAACACAAGTGCGAAAAGTGGTTTTTCAACACTATCACAAGTGCAAAAAGTGTTTTTTCCACACTAATACAAGTGCAAAAGTGGTTTCCTGCACCAACACAAGTGCGAAAAGTGGTTTTTCAACACTAACACAAGTGTGAAAAGTGGTTTTTGAACACTAACACAAGTGTGAAAAGTGGTTTTTCAACACTAACACAAGTGCGAAAAGTGTTTTTTCCACACTAATACAAGTGCAAAAGTGGTTTCCTGCACCTGGGAATTCTTCCAAAGTAAATTGCTCTCTCTCATGCACAGATTTATCCCATCTCGTCTTCAGTTGTCATACCCTTCCTCCCGTCCATGGTACATGGAATCTTGTGGTGAGGCTGTTGCCCAGAAACAACTTGCCTTCGTCTCCTGGAAAGCAAATCCAACGGAAGGAAATCTCATTTCCTTTCACAAAGCCCGAAACAAGTGTGTGTCCACCCTCAGGAGAGCCAGGAAACAATATCTCTCCGTTCTCAAGACCGAACTCTCTTATCTGTCTCCCTCTTCCAAATCCTGGTGGCGTCTGGTCAAATCCGTTTCTGGTGTTTGTTCCCCCTCCATCCCCTCCCTTACCTCAAACGGCTACACAGCTGACTCCGCACGTGAAAAAGCTGAATGCCTCAACTCTGTGTTTGCCTCTAAATCTTGTGTCCCAAACCCATCCCTCTCTGTACCCACCATACCCAGTCGTACCCTGCTGCTCCTGGACTCCGTGTCCTTTCCTCCTGACAAGGTGGAAAAGTTTCTGTCAACCCTCGACTCTGATTCTGCAACTGGACCCGACGGCATCAGCCCACGGGTCCTAAAATCCTGCTCTGCTGCTCTATCTCACCCTCTCTCTGTTCTCTTCACCCTCTCTTTTGCTCAAGGTCAACTGCCATCTGCTTGGAAATCAGCCAACATCACCGCTTTGCACAAAAAAGGTGCAAAAACAGATCCTAGCAACTACAGACCAATCAGCCTTCTCCCAATTTATCAGCAAAGTCATGGAATCCATCATTGCTTCGGATATGAAATCTTTCCTCTTCTCCAATGGCTTGATCTCTGATCATCAATTTGGTTTCAGACCAGGTCACTCTACTCTGGACATGCTGCTTCTGCTGTCTCAACAATGGATGGAGGTCCTCAATGCCAAACAGGAAATTAGAGCTGTCTCCCTCGACATATCACGTGCCTTCGACACGGTCTGGCACCCCGCTCTGCTCACCAAACTCTCCTCCTTTGGTATCCATGGAAATCTCCACGCATGGCTGGCGGACTTCCTCTCTAGTCGTCGTCAACGTGTGGCCCTGAATGGGTTTCTCTCATCTCCTCTTCCTGTTCAGGCTGGAGTTCCCCAAGGCAGTGTTCTGGGCCCCGTGCTTTTTCTGGTCTTCATCAATGATCTCTCTGACTCTCTCGAAAATCCTCTCTATCTCTTTGCTGATGACTCCACTCTCTGCCGCTCCATTCCTCTTCCCTCAGATCGGCAGTCTGCTGCCTCCTCACTCTCTGAAGACCTGGACAAAATCACAGACTGGTCAAACAAGTGGAACATGTCTTTCAATCCTGACAAATCTCACACTCTTACTATGTCTCTCCGAAAAGATCGACTGGACAACCCTCCCATCTACTTTCTCAACAATCCTCTCCAAGAAGTTCTGTCGCTCAAGATTTTGGGTCTCACTATCTGCCATGATCTTTCTTGGGAAAACCACATTTCCAAGCTGGCCTCCAAAGCCAGTCGCCGACTGGGCATCCTCCGTCGTGCGAAGTCCTTCCTCGGCACACCTGAGCTCCTCACCACATACAAGGCTTTCATCCGCAGCTCAATGGAATACTGTTCTCCCCTATGGGCCGGTGCTCCTGCCTCACACCTAGCTCGGCTTCACGCTGTTGAAACCAAAGCTTTCAGAATTATTGGAATCTCCCGCGATGAAGCTATCTCTGAGGGCCTTTCACTCACTCACCGCAGGCAGGTAGGTGGTCTTTCTGTCTTCTACCGACTCCTCTCCGGCCTTGCACCCCCAGCTCTCTCTGTGCTCTGTCCCCCAAATATTCCTACAGGTCGCACAAGATCTGCCAGCAACCCTCTGATGGTTAAACTGCCGAAATCTCGGCTCTCCGCTCACCTTCACTCTTTCATTCCTCTTTTCTCCCGCCTCTGGAACAAACTACCTCACTCCCTTCAATCCCACTCCTCCCTCCAGGTCTTTAAAACAGCTGTTCACCACCATCTCTTATCTTCCCCCATCCAAAACCTTGATCTTTTCTACCCCCGCTAATTCACCCCAGATCCACCTTGTTTGAAATTCCAACTTCTTTCCTGGAAGTCCTGGCAGTGTCCATATGTTTTATACCTCTCCCACTGCCCCCTTCCCACGCCCCCCCCCCCCCAAAGCCCTCGCCCTCTCTCAGATCTCTCGATGTCTCCATGTCTCTCGGTCCCTGCTCTCAAATGTTGTGTTTGTGTCCTTCCCCCTCTCTCCCCATCTTGTCTACCGCTCCCTATGTTATATGTTTTATGTGTCGGTTTGTCTTTCTGTGTGATTAATGTTCGCTCTTTCACGAGCCTCGATCTTGTATACAAAAAAAAAAAACAAAAAAAAAAAAACACAAATGTGAAAAGTGGTTTTTCAACACTAACACAAGTGCGAAAAGTGGTTTTTCAACACTAACACAAGTGCGAAAAGTGGTTTTTCAACACTATCACAAGTGCAAAAAGTGTTTTTTCCACACTAATACAAGTGCAAAAGTGGTTTCCTGCACCAACACAAGTGCGAAAAGTGGTTTTTCAACACTAACACAAGTGCGAAAAGTGGTTTTTCAACACTAACACAAGTGCAAAAAGTGGTTTTTCAACACTAACACAAGTGCGAAAAGTGGTTTTTCAACACTAACACAAGTGGGAAAAGTGTTTTTTCCACACTAATACAAGTGTAAAGGTGGTTTACTGCACCAACACAAGTGCGAAAAGTGGTTTTTCAACACTATCACAAGTGCAAAAAGTGTTTTTTCCACACTAATACAAGTGCAAAGGTGGTTTCCTGTACCAACACAAGTACGAAAAGTGGTTTTTCAACACTAACACAAGTGCGAAAAGTGGTTTTTCAACACTAACACAAGTGCGAAAAGTGGTTTTTCAACACTAACACAAGTGCGAAATGTGGTTTTTCCACACTAATACAAGTGCAAAAGTGGTTTCCTGCACCAACACAATTGCGAAAAGTGGGTTTTCAACACTAACACAAGTGCAAAAAGTGGTTTTTCAACACTATCACAAGTGCAAAAAGTGTTTTTTCCACACTAATACAAGTGCAAAAGTGGTTTCCTACACCAACACAAGTGCGAAAAGTGGTTCTTCAACACTAACACAAGTGCGAAAAGTGGTTTTTTAACACTATCACAAGTGCAAAAAGTGTTTTTTCCACACTAATACAAGTGCAAAAGTGGTTTCCTGCACCAACACAAGTGCGAAAAGTGGTTTTTCAACACTAACACATGTGCGAAAAGTAGTTTTTCAACACTAACACAAGTGCAAAAAGTGGTTTTTCAACACTAACACAATTGCGAAAAGTGTTTTTTCCACACTAATACAAGTGCAAAATTGGTTTCCTGCACCAACACAAGTGCGAAAAGTGGTTTTTCAACACTAACACAAGTGCGAAAAGTGGTTTTTCAACACTAACACAAGTGCGAAAAGTGGTTTTTCAACACTATCACAAGTGCGAAAAGTGGTTTTTCAACACTAACAGTCCAACACAAGTGCGAAAAGTGGTTTTTCAACACTATCACAAGTGCAAAAAGTGGTTTTTCAACACTATCACAAGTGCAAAAAGTGTTTTTTCCACACTAATACAAGTGCAAAAGTGGTTTCCTGCACCAACACAAGTGCGAAAAGTGGTTTTTCAACACTAACACAAGTGCGAAAAGTGGTTTTTCAACACTATCACAAGTGCAAAAAGTGTTTTTTCCACACTAATACAAGTGCAAAAGTGGTTTCCTGCACCAACACAAGTGCGAAAAGTGGTTTTTCAACACTAACACAAGTGTGAAAAGTGGTTTTTCAACACTAACACAAGTGCGAAAAGTGGTTTTTCAACACTAACACAAGTGCGAAAAGTGTTTTTTCCACACTAATACAAGTGCAAAAGTGGTTTCCTGCACCAACACAAATGCGAAAAGTGGTTTTTCAACACTAACACAAGTGCGAAAAGTGGTTTTTCAACACTAACACAAGTGCGAAAAGTGGTTTTTCAACACTATCACAAGTGCAAAAAGTGTTTTTTCCACACTAATACAAGTGCAAAAGTGGTTTCCTGCACCAACACAAGTGCGAAAAGTGGTTTTTCAACACTAACACAAGTGCGAAAAGTAGTTTTTCAACACTAACACAAGTGCAAAAAGTGGTTTTTCAACACTAACACAAGTGCGAAAAGTGGTTTTTCAACACTAACACAAGTGCGAAAAGTGTTTTTTCCACACTAATACAAGTGCAAAGGTGGTTTACTGCACCAACACAAGTGCGAAAAGTGGTTTTTCAACACTATCACAAGTGCAAAAAGTGTTTTTTCCACACTAATACAAGTGCAAAGGTGGTTTCCTGTACCAACACAAGTACGAAAAGTGGTTTTTCAACACTAACACAAGTGCGAAAAGTGGTTTTTCAACACTAACACAAGTGCGAAAAGTGGTTTTTCAACACTAACACAAGTGCGAAAAGTGGTTTTTCCACACTAATACAAGTGCAAAAGTGGTTTCCTGCACCAACACAATTGCGAAAAGTGGGTTTTCAACACTAACACAAGTGCAAAAAGTGGTTTTTCAACACTATCACAAGTGCAAAAAGTGTTTTTTCCACACTAATACAAGTGCAAAAGTGGTTTCCTACACCAACACAAGTGCGAAAAGTGGTTTTTCAACACTAACACAAGTGCGAAAAGTGGTTTTTTAACACTATCACAAGTGCAAAAAGTGTTTTTTCCACACTAATACAAGTGCAAAAGTGGTTTCCTGCACCAACACAAGTGCGAAAAGTGGTTTTTCAACACTAACACATGTGCGAAAAGTGGTTTTTCAACACTAACACAAGTGCAAAAAGTGGTTTTTCAACACTAACACAAGTGCGAAAAGTGTTTTTTCCACACTAATACAAGTGCAAAATTGGTTTCCTGCACCAACACAAGTGCGAAAAGTGGTTTTTCAACACTAACACAAGTGCGAAAAGTGGTTTTTCAACACTAACACAAGTGCGAAAAGTGGTTTTTCAACACTAACACAAGTGCGAAAAGTGGTTTTTCAACACTATCACAAGTGCAAAAAGTGTTTTTTCCACACTAATACAAGTGCAAAAGTGGTTTCCTGCACCAACACAAGTGCGAAAAGTGGTTTTTCAACACTAACACAAGTGCAAAAAGTGGTTTTTCAACACTAACACAAGTGCGAAAAGTGGTTTTTCAACACTATCACAAGTGCAAAAAGTGTTTTTTCCACACTAATACAAGTGGAAAAGTGGTTTCCTGCACCAACACAAGTGCGAAAATTGGTTTTTCAACACTAACACAAGTGCGAAAAGTGGTTTTTCAACACTAACACAAGTGCAAAAAGTGTTTTTTCCACACTAATACAAGTGCAAAAGTGGTTTCCTGCACGAACACAAGTGCGAAAAGTGGTTTTTCAACACTAACACAAGTGCGAAAAGTGGTTTTTCAACACTAACAGTCCAACACAAGTGCGAAAAGTGGTTTTTCAACACTATCACAAGTGCAAAAAGTGTTTTTTCCACACTAATACAAGTGCAAAAGTGGTTTCCTGCACCAACACAAGTGCGAAAAGTGGTTTTTCAACACTAACACAAGTGCGAAAAGTGGTTTTTCAACACTAACACAAGTGCAAAAAGTGGTTTTTCAACACTAATACAAGTGCAAAAGTGGTTTCCTGCACCAACACAAGTGCGAAAAGTGGTTTTTCAACACTAACACAAGTGCAAAAAGTGGTTTTTCAACACTAACACAAGTGCGAAAAGTGGTTTTTCAACACTAACACAAGTGCGAAAAGTGGTTTTTCAACACTATCACAAGTGCAAAAAGTGTTTTTTCCACACTAATACAAGTGCAAAAGTGGTTTCCTGCACCAACACAAGTGCGAAAAGTGGTTTTTCAACACTAACACAAGTGCGAAAAGTTGTTTTTCAACACTAACACAAGTGCAAAAGTGGTTTCCTGCACCAACACAAGTACGAAAAGTGGTTTTTCATCACTAACACAAGTGCGAAAAGTGGTTTTTCAACACTAACACAAGTGCGAAAAGTGGTTTTTCAACACTAACACAAGTGCGAAAAGTGGTTTTTCCACACTAATACAAGTGCAAAAGTGGTTTCCTGCACCAACACAAGTGCGAAAAGTGGTTTTTCAACACTAACACAAGTGCAAAAGTGGTTTCCTACACCAACACAAGTGCGAAAAGTGGTTTTTCAACACTAACACAAGTGCGAAAAGTGGTTTTTTAACACTATCACAAGTGCAAAAAGTGTTTTTTCCACACTAATACAAGTGCAAAAGTGGTTTTCTGCACCAACACAAGTGCGAAAAGTGGTTTTTCAACACTAACACAAGTGCGAAAAGTGGTTTTTTAACACTATCACAAGTGCAAAAAGTGTTTTTTCCACACTAATACAAGTGCAAAAGTGGTTTCCTGCACCAACACAAGTGCGAAAAGTGGTTTTTCAACACTAACACAAGTGCAAAAAGTGGTTTTTCAACACTAACACAAGTGCGAAAAGTGGTTTTTCAACACTATCACAAGTGCAAAAAGTGTTTTTTCCACACTAATACAAGTGGAAAAGTGGTTTCCTGCACCAACACAAGTGCGAAAAGTGGTTTTTCAACACTAACACAAGTGCGAAAAGTGGTTTTTCAACACTAACACAAGTGCAAAAAGTGTTTTTTCCACACTAATACAAGTGCAAAAGTGGTTTCCTGCACGAACACAAGTGCGAAAAGTGGTTTTTCAACACTAACACAAGTGCGA
Organism: Myxine glutinosa; assembly: GCF_964187855.1. NCBI lineage: Eukaryota > Metazoa > Chordata > Myxini > Myxiniformes > Myxinidae > Myxine > Myxine glutinosa. The sequence goes on from NC_136265.1 coordinate 173,400,225, forward strand.
AAAGTGGTTTTTCAACACTAACAGTCCAACACAAGTGCGAAAAGTGGTTTTTCAACACTATCACAAGTGCAAAAAGTGTTTTTTCCACACTAATACAAGTGCAAAAGTGGTTTCCTGCACCAACACAAGTGCGAAAAGTGGTTTTTCAACACTAACACAAGTGCGAAAAGTGGTTTTTCAACACTAACACAAGTGCAAAAAGTGGTTTTTCAACACTAATACAAGTGCAAAAGTGGTTTCCTGCACCAACACAAGTGCGAAAAGTGGTTTTTCAACACTAACACAAGTGCAAAAAGTGGTTTTTCAACACTAACACAAGTGCGAAAAGTGGTTTTTCAACACTAACACAAGTGCGAAAAGTGGTTTTTCAACACTATCACAAGTGCAAAAAGTGTTTTTTCCACACTAATACAAGTGCAAAAGTGGTTTCCTGCACCAACACAAGTGCGAAAAGTGGTTTTTCAACACTAACACAAGTGCGAAAAGTTGTTTTTCAACACTATCACAAGTGCAAAAAGTGTTTTTGCCACACTAATACAAGTGCAAAAGTGGTTTCCTGCACCAACACAAGTGCGAAAAGTGGTTTTTCAACACTAACACAAGTGCGAAAAGTGGTTTTTCAACACTAACACAAGTGCGAAAAGTGGTTTTTCAACACTAACACAAGTGCGAAAAGTGTTTTTTCCACACTAATACAAGTGCAAAAGTGGTTTCCTGCACCAACACAAGTGCGAAAAGTGGTTTTTCAACACTAACACAAGTGCGAAAAGTGGTTTTTCAACACTAACACAAGTGCGAAAAGTGGTTTTTCAACACTAACACAAGTGCGAAAAGTGTTTTTTCCACACTAATACAAGTGCAAAAGTGGTTTCCTGCACCAACACAAGTACGAAAAGTGGTTTTTCATCACTAACACAAGTGCGAAAAGTGGTTTTTCAACACTAACACAAGTGCGAAAAGTGGTTTTTCAACACTAACACAAGTGCGAAAAGTGGTTTTTCCACACTAATACAAGTGCAAAAGTGGTTTCCTGCACCAACACAAGTGCGAAAAGTGGTTTTTCAACACTAACACAAGTGCAAAAGTGGTTTCCTACACCAACACAAGTGCGAAAAGTGGTTTTTCAACACTAACACAAGTGCGAAAAGTGGTTTTTTAACACTATCACAAGTGCAAAAAGTGTTTTTTCCACACTAATACAAGTGCAAAAGTGGTTTCCTGCACCAACACAAGTGCGAAAAGTGGTTTTTCAACACTAACACATGTGCGAAAAGTGGTTTTTCAACACTAACACAAGTGCAAAAAGTGGTTTTTCAACACTAACACAAGTGCGAAAAGTGTTTTTTCCACACTAATACAAGTGCAAAATTGGTTTCCTGCACCAACACAAGTGCGAAAAGTGGTTTTTCAACACTAACACAAGTGCGAAAAGTGGTTTTTCAACACTAACACAAGTGCGAAAAGTGGTTTTTCAACACTAACACAAGTGCGAAAAGTGGTTTTTCAACACTATCACAAGTGCAAAAAGTGTTTTTTCCACACTAATACAAGTGCAAAAGTGGTTTCCTGCACCAACACAAGTGCGAAAAGTGGTTTTTCAACACTAACACAAGTGCAAAAAGTGGTTTTTCAACACTAACACAAGTGCGAAAAGTGGTTTTTCAACACTATCACAAGTGCAAAAAGTGTTTTTTCCACACTAATACAAGTGGAAAAGTGGTTTCCTGCACCAACACAAGTGCGAAAAGTGGTTTTTCAACACTAACACAAGTGCGAAAAGTGGTTTTTCAACACTAACACAAGTGCAAAAAGTGTTTTTTCCACACTAATACAAGTGCAAAAGTGGTTTCCTGCACGAACACAAGTGCGAAAAGTGGTTTTTCAACACTAACACAAGTGCGAAAATTGGTTTTTCAACACTAACAGTCCAACACAAGTGCGAAAAGTGGTTTTTCAACACTATCACAAGTGCAAAAAGTGTTTTTTCCACACTAATACAAGTGCAAAAGTGGTTTCCTGCACCAACACAAGTGCGAAAAGTGGTTTTTCAACACTAACACAAGTGTGAAAAGTGGTTTTTCAACACTAACACAAGTGCAAAAAGTGGTTTTTCAACACTAATACAAGTGCAAAAGTGGTTTCCTGCACCAACACAAGTGCGAAAAGTGGTTTTTCAACACTAACACAAGTGCAAAAAGTGGTTTTTCAACACTAACACAAGTGCGAAAAGTGGTTTTTCAACACTAACACAAGTGCGAAAAGTGGTTTTTCAACACTATCACAAGTGCAAAAAGTGTTTTTTCCACACTAATACAAGTGCAAAAGTGGTTTCCTGCACCAACACAAGTGCGAAAAGTGGTTTTTCAACACTAACACAAGTGCGAAAAGTTGTTTTTCAACACTATCACAAGTGCAAAAAGTGTTTTTGCCACACTAATACAAGTGCAAAAGTGGTTTCCTGCACCAACACAAGTGCGAAAAGTGGTTTTTCAACACTAACACAAGTGCGAAAAGTGGTTTTTCAACACTAACACAAGTGCGAAAAGTGGTTTTTCAACACTAACACAAGTGCGAAAAGTGTTTTTTCCACACTAATACAAGTGCAAAAGTGGTTTCCTGCACCAACACAAGTGCGAAAAGTGGTTTTTCAACACTAACACAAGTGCGAAAAGTGGTTTTTCAACACTAACACAAGTGCGAAAAGTGGTTTTTCAACACTAACACAAGTGCGAAAAGTGGTTTTTCAACACTAATACAAGTGCAAAAGTGGTTTCCTGCACCAACACAAGTGCGAAAAGTGGTTTTTCAACACTAACACAAGTGCGAAAAGTGGTTTTTCAACACTAACACAAGTGCGAAAAGTGGTTTTTCAACACTAACACAAGTGCGAAAAGTGGTTTTTCAACACTAACACAAGTGCGAAAAGTGGTTTTTCAACACTATCACAAGTGCAAAAAGTGTTTTTTCCACACTAATACAAGTGCACAAGTGGTTTCCTGCACCAACACAAGTGCGAAAAGTGGTTTTTCAACACTAACACAAGTGCGAAAAGTGGTTTTTCAACACTATCGCAAGTGCAAAAAGTGTTTTTTCCACACTAATACAAGTGCAAAAGTGGTTTCCTGCACCAACACAAGTGCGAAAAGTGGTTTTTCAACACTAACACAAGTGCGAAAAGTGGTTTTTCAACACTAACACAAGTGCGAAAAGTGGTTTTTCAACACTAACACAAGTGCGAAAAGTGTTTTTTCCACACTAATACAAGTGCAAAAGTGGTTTCCTGCACCAACACAAGTACGAAAAGTGGTTTTTCATCACTAACACAAGTGCGAAAAGTGGTTTTTCAACACTAACACAAGTGCGAAAAGTGGTTTTTCAACACTAACACAAGTGCGAAAAGTGGTTTTTCAACACTAACACAAGTGCGAAAAGTGGTTTTTCCACACTAATACAAGTGCAAAAGTGGTTTCCTGCACCAACACAAGTGCGAAAAGTGGTTTTTCAACACTAACACAAGTGCAAAAAGTGGTTTTTCAACACTAACACAAGTGCGAAAATTGGTTTTTCAACACTAACAGTCCAACACAAGTGCGAAAAGTGGTTTTTCAACACTATCACAAGTGCAAAAAGTGTTTTTTCCACACTAATACAAGTGAAAAAGTGGTTTCCTGCACCAACACAAGTGCGAAAAGTGGTTTTTCAACACTAACACAAGTGTGAAAAGTGGTTTTTCAACACTAACACAAGTGCAAAAAGTGGTTTTTCAACACTAATACAAGTGCAAAAGTGGTTTCCTGCACCAACACAAGTGCGAAAAGTGGTTTTTCAACACTAACACAAGTGCAAAAAGTGGTTTTTCAACACTAACACAAGTGCGAAAAGTGGTTTTTCAACACTAACACAAGTGCGAAAAGTGGTTTTTCAACACTATCACAAGTGCAAAAAGTGTTTTTTCCACACTAATACAAGTGCAAAAGTGGTTTCCTGCACCAACACAAGTGCGAAAAGTGGTTTTTCAACACTAACACAAGTGCGAAAAGTTGTTTTTCAACACTATCACAAGTGCAAAAAGTGTTTTTGCCACACTAATACAAGTGCAAAAGTGGTTTCCTGCACCAACACAAGTGCGAAAAGTGGTTTTTCAACACTAACACAAGTGCGAAAAGTGGTTTTTCAACACTAACACAAGTGCGAAAAGTGGTTTTTCAACACTAACACAAGTGCGAAAAGTGTTTTTTCCACACTAATACAAGTGCAAAAGTGGTTTCCTGCACCAACACAAGTGCGAAAAGTGGTTTTTCAACACTAACACAAGTGCGAAAAGTGGTTTTTCAACACTAACACAAGTGCGAAAAGTGGTTTTTCAACACTAACACAAGTGCGAAAAGTGGTTTTTCAACACTAATACAAGTGCAAAAGTGGTTTCCTGCACCAACACAAGTGCGAAAAGTGGTTTTTCAACACTAACACAAGTGCGAAAAGTGGTTTTTCAACACTAACACAAGTGCGAAAAGTGGTTTTTCAACACTAACACAAGTGCGAAAAGTGGTTTTTCAACACTAACACAAGTGCGAAAAGTGGTTTTTCAACACTATCACAAGTGCAAAAAGTGTTTTTTCCACACTAATACAAGTGCACAAGTGGTTTCCTGCACCAACACAAGTGCGAAAAGTGGTTTTTCAACACTAACACAAGTGCGAAAAGTGGTTTTTCAACACTATCGCAAGTGCAAAAAGTGTTTTTTCCACACTAATACAAGTGCAAAAGTGGTTTCCTGCACCAACACAAGTGCGAAAAGTGGTTTTTCAACACTAACACAAGTGCGAAAAGTGGTTTTTCAACACTAACACAAGTGCGAAAAGTGGTTTTTCAACAATAACACAAGTGCGAAAAGTGTTTTTTCCACACTAATACAAGTGCAAAAGTGGTTTCCTGCACCAACACAAGTACGAAAAGTGGTTTTTCATCACTAACACAAGTGCGAAAAGTGGTTTTTCAACACTAACACAAGTGCGAAAAGTGGTTTTTCAACACTAACACAAGTGCGAAAAGTGGTTTTTCCACACTAATACAAGTGCAAAAGTGGTTTCCTGCACCAACACAAGTGCGAAAAGTGGTTTTTCAACACTAACACAAGTGCAAAAAGTGGTTTTTCAACACTATCACAAGTGCAAAAAGTGTTTTTTCCACACTAATACAAGTGCAAAAGTGGTTTCCTGCACCAACACAAGTGCGAAAAGTGGTTTTTCAACACTAACACAAGTGCGAAAAGTGGTTTTTCAACACTATCACAAGTGCAAAAAGTGTTTTTTCCACACTAATACAAGTGCAAAAGTGGTTTCCTGCACCAACACAAGTGCGAAAAGTGGTTTTTCAACACTAACACAAGTGCGAAAAGTGGTTTTTCAACACTAACACAAGTGCAAAAAGTGGTTTTTCAACACTAACACAAGTGCGAAAAGTGTTTTTTCCACACTAATACAAGTGCAAAAGTGGTTTCTGCACCAACACAAGTGCGAAAAGTGGTTTTTCAACACTAACACAAGTGCGAAAAGTGGTTTTTCAACACTAACACAAGTGCGAAAAGTGGTTTTTCAACACTATCACAAGTGCAAAAAGTGTTTTTTCCACACTAATACAAGTGCAAAAGTGGTTTCCTGCACCAACACAAGTGCGAAAAGTGGTTTTTCAACACTAACACAAGTGCGAAAAGTGGTTTTTTCAACACTAACACAAGTGCGAAAAGTGGTTTTTCAACACTATCACAAGTGCAAAAAGTGTTTTTTCCACACTAATACAAGTGCAAAAGTGGTTTCCTGCATCAACACAAGTGCGAAAAGTGGTTTTTCAACACTAACACCAGTGCGAAAAGTGGTTTTTCAACACTAACACAAGTGCAAAAAGTGTTTTTTCCACACTAATACAAGTGCAAAAGTGGTTTCCTGCACCAACACAAGTGCGAAAAGTGGTTTTTCAACACTAACGTCTAACACAAGTGCGAAAAGTGGTTTTTCAACACTAACACAAGTGCGAAAAGTGGTTTTTCAACACTAATACAAGTGCAAAAGTGGTTTCCTGCACCAACACAAGTGCGAAAAGTGGTTTTTCAACACTAACACAAGTGCGAAAAGTGGTTTTTCAACACTAACACAAGTGCGAAAAGTGGTTTTTCAACACTAACACAAGTGCGAAAAGTGGTTTTTCAACACTAACACAAGTGCGAAAAGTGGTTTTTCAACACTAACACAAGTGCGAAAAGTGGTTTTTCAACACTAACACAAGTGCAAAAAGTGTTTTTTCCACACTAATACAAGTGCAAAAGTGGTTTCCTGCACCAACACAAGTGCGAAAAGTGGTTTTTCAACACTGACACAAGTGCGAAAAGTGGTTTTTCAACACTAACACAAGTGCGAAAAGTGGTTTTTCAACACTAACACAAGTGCGAAAAGTGGTTTTTCAACACTAATACAAGTGCAAAAGTGGTTTCCTGCACCAACACAAGTGTGAAAAGTGGTTTTTCAACACTAACACAAGTGCGAAAAGTGGTTTTTCAACACTAACACAAGTGCGAAAAGTGGTTTTTCAACACTAACACAAGTGCAAAAAGTGGTTTTTCAACACTAACACAAGTGCGAAAAGTGGTTTTTCAACACTATCACAAGTGCAAAAAGTGTTTTTTCCACACTAATACAAGTGCACAAGTGGTTTCCTGCACCAACACAAGTGCGAAAAGTGGTTTTTCAACACTAACACAAGTGCGAAAAGTGGTTTTTCAACACTATCGCAAGTGCAAAAAGTGTTTTTTCCACAGTAATACAAGTGCAAAAGTGGTTTCCTGCACCAACACAAGTGCAAAAAGTGGTTTTTCAACACTAACACAAGTGCAAAAAGTGGTTTTTCAACACTAACACAAGTGCGAAAAGTGGTTTTTCAACACTAACACAAGTGCGAAAAGTGTTTTTTCCACACTAATACAAGTGCAAAAGTGGTTTCCTGCACCAACACAAGTACGAAAAATGGTTTTTCATCACTAACACAAGTGCGAAAAGTGGTTTTTCAACACTAACACAAGTGCGAAAAGTGGTTTTTCAACACTAACACAAGTGCGAAAAGTGGTTTTTCCACACTAATACAAGTGCAAAAGTGGTTTCCTGCACCAACACAAGTGCGAAAAGTGGTTTTTCAACACTAACACAAGTGCAAAAAGTGGTTTTTCAACACTATCACAAGTGCAAAAAGTGTTTTTTCCACACTAATACAAGTGCAAAAGTGGTTTCCTGCACCAACACAAGTGCGAAAAGTGGTTTTTCAACACTAACACAAGTGCGAAAAGTGGTTTTTCAACACTATCAGAAGTGCAAAAAGTGTTTTTTCCACACTAATACAAGTGCAAAAGTGGTTTCCTGCACCAACACAAGTGCGAAAAGTGGTTTTTCAACACTAACACAAGTGCGAAAAGTGGTTTTTCAACACTAACACAAGTGCAAAAAGTGGTTTTTCAACACTAACACAAGTGCGAAAAGTGTTTTTTCCACACTAATACAAGTGCAAAAGTGGTTTCCTGCACCAACACAAGTGCGAAAAGTGGTTTTTCGACACTAACACAAGTGCGAAAAGTGGTTTTTCAACACTAACACAAGTGCGAAAAGTGGTTTTTCAACACTATCACAAGTGCAAAAAGTGTTTTTTCCACACTAATACAAGTGCAAAAGTGGTTTCCTGCACCAACACAAGTGCGAAAAGTGGTTTTTCAACACTAACACAAGTGCGAAAAGTGGTTTTTCAACACTAACACAAGTGCGAAAAGTGGTTTTTCAACACTATCACAAGTGCAAAAAGTGTTTTTTCCACACTAATACAAGTGCAAAAGTGGTTTCCTGCATCAACACAAGTGCGAAAAGTGGTTTTTCAACACTAACACCAGTGCGAAAAGTGGTTTTTCAACACTAACACAAGTGCAAAAAGTGTTTTTTCCACACTAATACAAGTGCAAAAGTGGTTTCCTGCACCAACACAAGTGCGAAAAGTGTTTTTTCAACACTAACGTCTAACACAAGTGCGAAAAGTGGTTTTTCAACACTAACACAAGTGCGAAAAGTGGTTTTTCAACACTAATACAAGTGCAAAAGTGGTTTCCTGCACCAACACAAGTGCGAAAAGTGGTTTTCAACACTAACACAAGTGCGAAAAGTGGTTTTTCAACACTAACACAAGTGCGAAAAGTGGTTTTTCAACACTAACACAAGTGCGAAAAGTGGTTTTTCAACACTAACACAAGTGCGAAAAGTGGTTTTTCAACACTAACACAAGTGCGAAAAGTGGTTTTTCAACACTAACACAAGTGCGAAAAGTGGTTTCCTGCACTAACACAAGTGCGAAAAGTGGTTTTTCAACACTAACACAAGTGCGAAAAGTGGTTTTTCAACACTAACACAAGTGCGAAAAGTGGATTTTCAACACTATCACAAGTGCAAAAAGTGTTTTTTCCACACTAATACAAGTGCAAAAGTGGTTTCCTGCACCAACACAAGTGCGAAAAGTGGTTTTTCAACACTAACACAAGTGCGAAAAGTGGTTTTTCAACACTAACACAAGTGCAAAAGTGGTTTCCTGCACCAACACAAGTGCGAAAAGTGGTTTTTCAACACTAACACAAGTGCAAAAAGTGGTTTTTCAACACTAACACAAGTGCGAAAAGTGGTTTTTCAACACTATCACAAGTGCAAAAAGTGTTTTTTCCACACTAATACAAGTGCAAAAGTGGTTTCCTGCACCAACACAAGTGCGAAAAGTGGTTTTTCAACACTAACACCAGTGCGAAAAGTGGTTTTTCAACACTAACACAAGTGCAAAAAGTGTTTTTTCCACACTAATACAAGTGCAAAAGTGGTTTCCTGCACCAACACAAGTGCGAAAAGTGGTTTTTCAACACTAACGTCTAACACAAGTGCGAAAAGTGGTTTTTCAACACTAATACAAGTGCGAAAAGTGGTTTTTCAACACTAATACAAGTGCAAAAGTGGTTTCCTGCACCAACACAAGTGCGAAAAGTGGGTTTTCAACACTATCACAAGTGCGAAAAGTGGTTTTTCAACACTAACACAAGTGCGAAAAGTGGTTTTTCAACACTAACACAAGTGCGAAAAGTGGTTTTTCAACACTATCACAAGTGCAAAAAGTGTTTTTTCCACACTAATACAAGTGCAAAAGTGGTTTCCTGCACCAACACAAGTGCGAAAAGTGGTTTTTCAACACTAACACAAGTGCGAAAAGTGGTTTTTCAACACTATCACAAGTGCAAAAAGTGTTTTTTCCACACTAATACAAGTGCAAAAAGTGGTTTTTCAACACTAACACAAGTGCGAAAAGTGGTTTTTCAACACTAACACAAGTGCGAAAAGTGGTTTTTCAACACTAACACAAGTGCGAAAAGTGTTTTTTCCACACTAATACAAGTGCAAAAGTGGTTTCCTGCACCAACACAAATGCGAAAAGTGGTTTTTCAACACTAACACAAGTGCGAAATGTGGTTTTTCAACACTAACACAAGTGCGAAAAGTGGTTTTTCAACACTATCACAAGTGCAAAAAGTGTTTTTTCCACACTAATACAAGTGCAAAAGTGGTTTCCTGCACCAACACAAGTGCAAAAAGTGGTTTTTCAACACTAACACAAGTGCGAAAAGTGGTTTTTCAACACTAACACAAGTGCAAAAAGTGGTTTTTCAACACTAACACAAGTGCGAAAAGTGGTTTTTCAACACTAACACAAGTGCGAAAAGTGTTTTTTCCACACTAATACAAGTGCAAAGGTGGTTTCCTGCACCAACACAAGTGCGAAAAGTGGTTTTTCAACACTATCACAAGTGCAAAAAGTGTTTTTTCCACACTAATACAAGTGCAAAGGTGGTTTCCTGCACCAACACAAGTACGAAAAGTGGTTTTTCAACACTAACACAAGTGCGAAAAGTGGTTTTTCAACACTAACACAAGTGCGAAAAGTGGTTTTTCAACACTAACACAAGTGCGAAAAGTGGTTTTTTCCACACTAATACAAGTGCAAAAGTGGTTTCCTGCACCAACACAATTGCGAAAAGTGGGTTTTCAACACTAACACAAGTGCAAAAAGTGGTTTTTCAACACTATCACAAGTGCAAAAAGTGTTTTTTCCACACTAATACAAGTGCAAAAGTGGTTTCCTGCACCAACACAAGTGCGAAAAGTGGTTTTTCAACACTAACACAAGTGCGAAAAGTGGTTTTTCAACACTATCACAAGTGCAAAAAGTGTTTTTTCCACACTAATACAAGTGCAAAAGTGGTTTCCTGCACCAACACAAGTGCGAAAAGTGGTTTTTCAACACTAACACAAGTGCGAAAAGTGGTTTTTCAACACTAACACAAGTGCAAAAAGTGGTTTTTCAACACTAACACAAGTGCGAAAACTGTTTTTTCCACACTAATACAAGTGCAAAATTGGTTTCCTGCACCAACACAAGTGCGAAAAGTGGTTTTTCAACACTAACACAAGTGCGAAAAGTGGTTTTTCAACACTAACACAAATGCGAAAAGTGGTTTTTCAACACAATCACAAGTGCAAAAAGTGGTTTTTCCACACTAATACAAGTGCAAAAGTGGTTTCCTGCACCAACACAAGTGCGAAAAGTGGTTTTTCAACACTAACACAAGTGCGAAAAGTGGTTTTTCAACACTAACACAAGTGCGAAAAGTGGTTTTTCAACACTAATACAAGTGCAAAAGTGGTTTCCTGCACCAACACAAGTGCGAAAAGTGGTTTTTCAACACTAACACAAGTGCGAAAAGTGGTTTTTCAACACTAACACAAGTGCGAAAAGTGGTTTTTCAACACTAACACAAGTGCGAAAAGTTGTTTTTGAACACTATCACAAGTGCAAAAAGTGTTTTTTCCACACTAATACAAGTGCAAAAGTGGTTTCCTGCACCAACACAAGTGCGAAAAGTGGTTTTTCAACACTAACACAAGTGCGAAAAGTGGTTTTTCAACACTATCACAAGTGCAAAAAGTGTTTTTTCCACACTAATACAAGTGCAAAAGTGGTTTCCTGCACCAACACAAGTGTGAAAAGTGGTTTTTCAACACTAACACAAGTGTGAAAAGTGGTTTTTCAACACTAACACAAGTGCGAAAAGTGGTTTTTCAACACTAACACAAGTGCGAAAAGTGTTTTTTCCACACTAATACAAGTGCAAAAGTGGTTTCCTGCACCAACACAAATGCGAAAAGTGGTTTTTCAACACTAACACAAGTGCAAAAAGTGGTTTTTCAACACTAACACAAGTGCGAAAAGTGGTTTTTCAACACTATCACAAGTGCAAAAAGTGTTTTTTCCACACTAATACAAGTGCAAAAGTGGTTTCCTGCACCAACACAAATGCGAAAAGTGGTTTTTCAACACTAACACAAGTGCAAAAAGTGGTTTTTCAACACTAACACAAGTGCGAAAAGTGGTTTTTCAACACTATCACAAGTGCGAAAAGTGGTTTTTCAACACTAACACAAGTGCGAAAAGTGGTTTTTCAACACTAACACAAGTGCAAAAAGTGGTTTTTCAACACTAACACAAGTGCGAAAAGTGGTTTTTCAACACTAACACAAGTGCGAAAAGTGTTTTTTCCACACTAATACAAGTGCAAAGGTGGTTTCCTGCACCAACACAAGTGCGAAAAGTGGTTTTTCAACACTATCACAAGTGCAAAAAGTGTTTTTTCCACACTAATACAATTGCAAAGGTGGTTTCCTGTACCAACACAAGTACGAAAAGTGGTTTTTCAACACTAACACAAGTGCGAAAAGTGGTTTTTCAACACTAACACAAGTGCGAAAAGTGGTTTTTCAACACTAACACAAGTGCGAAAAGTGGTTTTTCCACACTAATACAAGTGCAAAAGTGGTTTCCTGCACCAACACAATTGCGAAAAGTGGGTTTTCAACACTAACACAAGTGCAAAAAGTGGTTTTTCAACACTATCACAAGTGCAAAAAGTGTTTTTTCCACACTAATACAAGTGCAAAAGTGGTTTCCTGCACCAACACAAGTGCGAAAAGTGGTTTTTCAACACTAACACAAGTGCGAAAAGTGGTTTTTCAACACTATCACAAGTGCAAAAAGTGTTTTTTCCACACTAATACAAGTGCAAAAGTGGTTTCCTGCACCAACACAAGTGCGAAAAGTGGTTTTTCAACACTAACACAAGTGCGAAAAGTGGTTTTTCAACACTAACACAAGTGCAAAAAGTGGTTTTTCAACACTAACACAAGTGCGAAAAGTGTTTTTTCCACACTAATACAAGTGCAAAATTGGTTTCCTGCATCAACACAAGTGCGAAAAGTGGTTTTTCAACACTAACACAAGTGCGAAAAGTGGTTTTTCAACACTAACACAAGTGCGAAAAGTGGTTTTTCAACACTATCACAAGTGCAAAAAGTGTTTTTTCCACACTAATACAAGTGCAAAAGTGGTTTCCTGCACCAACACAAGTGCGAAAAGTGGTTTTTCAACACTAACACAAGTGCAAAAAGTGGTTTTTCAACACTAACACAAGTGCGAAAAGTGGTTTTTCAACACTATCACAAGTGCAAAAAGTGTTTTTTCCACACTAATACAAGTGCAAAAGTGGTTTCCTGCACCAACACAAGTGCGAAAAGTGGTTTTTCAACACTAACACAAGTGCGAAAAGTGGTTTTTCAACACTAACAGTCCAACACAAGGGCGAAAAGTGGTTTTTCAACACTATCACAAGTGCAAAAAGTGTTTTTTCCACACTAATACAAGTGCAAAAGTGGTTTCCTGCACCAACACAAGTGCGAAAAGTGGTTTTTCAACACTATCACAAGTGCAAAAAGTGTTTTTTCCACACTAATACAAGTGCAAAAGTGGTTTCCTGCACTAACACAAGTGCGAAAAGTGGTTTTTCAACACTAACACAAGTGCGAAAAGTGGTTTTTCAACACTAACACAAGTGCAAAAAGTGGTTTTTCAACACTAACACAAGTGTGAAAACTGTTTTTTCCACACTAATACAAGTGCAAAATTGGTTTCCTGCACCAACACAAGTGCGAAAAGTGGTTTTTCAACACTAACACAAGTGCGAAAAGTGGTTTTTCAACACTAACACAAATGCGAAAAGTGGTTTTTCAACACAATCACAAGTGCAAAAAGTGGTTTTTCCACACTAATACAAGTGCAAAAGTGGTTTCCTGCACCAACACAAGTGTGAAAAGTGGTTTTTCAACACTAACGTCTAACACAAGTGCGAAAAGTGGTTTTTCAACACTAACACAAGTGCGAAAAGTGGTTTTTCAACACTAATACAAGTGCAAAAGTGGTTTCCTGCACCAACACAAGTGCGAAAAGTGGTTTTTCAACACTAACACAAGTGCGAAAAGTGGTTTTTCAACACTAACACAAGTGCGAAAAGTGGTTTTTCAACACTAACACAAGTGCGAAAAGTGGTTTTTCAACACTATCACAAGTGCAAAAAGTGTTTTTTCCACACTAATACAAGTGCAAAAGTGGTTTCCTGCACCAACACAAGTGCGAAAAGTGGTTTTTCAACACTAACACAAGTGTGAAAAGTGGTTTTTCAACACTAACACAAGTGCGAAAAGTGGTTTTTCAACACTAACACAAGTGCGAAAAGTGTTTTTTCCACACTAATACAAGTGCAAAAGTGGTTTCCTGCACCAACACAAATGCGAAAAGTGGTTTTTCAACACTAACACAAGTGCGAAAAGTGGTTTTTCAACACTAACACAAGTGTGAAAAGTGGTTTTTCAACACTATCACAAGTGCAAAAAGTGTTTTTTCCACACTAATACAAGTGCAAAAGTGGTTTCCTGCACCAACACAAGTGCGAAAAGTGGTTTTTCAACACTAACACAAGTGCGAAAAGTGGTTTTTCAACACTAACACAAGTGCAAAAAGTGGTTTTTCAACACTAACACAAGTGCGAAAAGTGGTTTTTCAACACTAACACAAGTGCGAAAAGTGTTTTTTCCACACTAATACAAGTGCAAAGGTGGTTTCCTGCACCAACACAAGTGCGAAAAGTGGTTTTTCAACACTATCACAAGTGCAAAAAGTATTTTTTCCACACTAATACAAGTGCAAAGGTGGTTTCCTGTACCAACACAAGTACGAAAAGTGGTTTTTCAACACTAACACAAGTGCGAAAAGTGGTTTTTCAACACTAACACAAGTGCGAAAAGTGGTTTTTCAACACTAACACAAGTGCGAAAAGTGGTTTTTCCACACTAATACAAGTGCAAAAGTGGTTTCCTGCACCAACACAATTGCGAAAAGTGGGTTTTCAACACTAACACAAGTGCAAAAAGTGGTTTTTCAACACTATCACAAGTGCAAAAAGTGTTTTTTCCACACTAATACAAGTGCAAAAGTGGTTTCCTGCACCAACACAAGTGCGAAAAGTGGTTTTTCAACACTAACACAAGTGCGAAAAGTGGTTTTTCAACACTATCACAAGTGCAAAAAGTGTTTTTTCCACACTAATACAAGTGCAAAAGTGGTTTCCTGCACCAACACAAGTGCGAAAAGTGGTTTTTCAACAATAACACAAGTGCGAAAAGTGGTTTTTCAACACTAACACAAGTGCAAAAAGTGGTTTTTCAACACTAACACAAGTGCGAAAAGTGTTTTTTCCACACTAATACAAGTGCAAAATTGGTTTCCTGCACCAACACAAGTGCGAAAAGTGGTTTTTCAACACTAACACAAGTGCGAAAAGTGGTTTTTCAACACTAACACAAGTGCGAAAAGTGGTTTTTCAACACTATCACAAGTGCAAAAAGTGTTTTTTCCACACTAATACAAGTGCAAAAGTGGTTTCCTGCACCAACACAAGTGCGAAAAGTGGTTTTTCAACACTAACACAAGTGCAAAAAGTGGTTTTTCAACACTAACACAAGTGCGAAAAGTGGTTTTTCAACACTAATACAAGTGCAAAAGTGGTTTCCTGCACCAACACAAGTGCGAAAAGTGGTTTTTCAACACTAACACAAGTGCGAAAAGTGGTTTTTCAACACTAACACAAGTGCGAAAAGTGGTTTTTCAACACTAACACAAGTGCGAAAAGTGTTTTTTCAACACTATCACAAGTGCAAAAAGTGTTTTTTCCACACTAATACAAGTGCACAAGTGGTTTCCTGCACCAACACAAGTGCGAAACGTGGTTTTTCAACACTAACACAAGTGCGAAAAGTGGTGTTTCAACACTATCGCAAGTGCAAAAAGTGTTTTTTCCACACTAATACAAGTGCAAAAGTGGTTTCCTGCACCAACACAAGTGCGAAAAGTGGTTTTTCAACACTAACACAAGTGCGAAAAGTGGTTTTTCAACACTAACACAAGTGCGAAAAGTGGTCTTTCAACACTAACACAAGTGCGAAAAGTGTTTTTTCCACACTAATACAAGTGCAAAAGTGGTTTCCTGCACCAACACAAGTACGAAAAGTGGTTTTTCATCACTAACACAAGTGCAAAAAGTGGTTTTTCAACACTAACACAAGTGCGAAAAGTGGTTTTTCAACACTAACACAAGTGCAAAAAGTGTTTTTCCACACTAATACAAGTGCAAAAGTGGTTTCCTGCACCAACACAAGTGCGAAAAGTGGTTTTTCAACACTAACACAAGTGCGAAAAGTGGTTTTTCAACACTATCACAAGCGCAAAAAGTGTTTTTTCCACACTAATACAAGTGCAAAAGTGGTTTCCTGCACCAACACAAGTGCGAAAAGTGTTTTTTCAACACTAACACAAGTGCGAAAAGTGGTTTTTCAACACTAACACAAGTGCAAAAAGTGTTTTTTCCACACTAATACAAGTGCAAAAGTGGTTTCCTGCACCAACACAAGTGCGAAAAGTGGTTTTTCAACACTAACGTCTAACACAAGTGCGAAAAGTGGTTTTTCAACACTAACACAAGTGCGAAAAGTGGTTTTTCAACACTAATACAAGTGCAAAAGTGGTTTCCTGCACCAACACAAGTGCGAAAAGTGGGTTTTCAACACTAACACAAGTGCGAAAAGTGGTTTTTCAACACTAACACAAGTGCGAAAAGTGGTTTTTCAACACTAACACAAGTGCGAAAAGTGGTTTTTCAACACTATCACAAGTGCAAAAAGTGTTTTTTCCACACTAATACAAGTGCAAAAGTGGTTTCCTGCACCAACACAAGTGCGAAAAGTGGTTTTTCAACACTAACACAAGTGCGAAAAGTGGTTTTTCAACACTATCACAAGTGCAAAAAGTGTTTTTTCCACACTAATACAAGTGCAAAAAGTGGTTTTTCAACACTAACACAAGTGCGAAAAGTGGTTTTTCAACACTAACACAAGTGCGAAAAGTGGTTTTTCAACACTAACACAAGTGCGAAAAGTGTTTTTTCCACACTAATACAAGTGCAAAAGTGGTTTCCTGCACCAACACAAATGCGAAAAGTGGTTTTTCAACACTAACACAAGTGCGAAATGTGGTTTTTCAACACTAACACAAGTGCGAAAAGTGGTTTTTCAACACTATCACAAGTGCAAAAAGTGTTTTTTCCACACTAATACAAGTGCAAAAGTGGTTTCCTGCACCAACACAAGTGCGAAAAGTGGTTTTTCAACACTAACACAAGTGCGAAAAGTGGTTTTTCAACACTAACACAAGTGCAAAAAGTGGTTTTTCAACACTAACACAAGTGCGAAAAGTGGTTTTTCAACACTAACACAAGTGCGAAAAGTGTTTTTTCCACACTAATACAAGTGCAAAGGTGGTTTCCTGCACCAACACAAGTGCGAAAAGTGGTTTTTCAACACTATCACAAGTGCAAAAAGTGTTTTTTCCACACTAATACAAGTGCAAAGGTGGTTTCCTGCACCAACACAAGTACGAAAAGTGGTTTTTCAACACTAACACAAGTGCGAAAAGTGGTTTTTCAACACTAACACAAGTGCGAAAAGTGGTTTTTCAACACTAACACAAGTGCGAAAAGTGGTTTTTCCACACTAATACAAGTGCAAAAGTGGTTTCCTGCACCAACACAATTGCGAAAAGTGGGTTTTCAACACTAACACAAGTGCAAAAAGTGGTTTTTCAACACTATCACAAGTGCAAAAAGTGTTTTTTCCACACTAATACAAGTGCAAAAGTGGTTTCCTGCACCAACACAAGTGCGAAAAGTGGTTTTTCAACACTAACACAAGTGCGAAAAGTGGTTTTTCAACACTATCACAAGTGCAAAAAGTGTTTTTTCCACACTAATACAAGTGCAAAAGTGGTTTCCTGCACCAACACAAGTGCGAAAAGTGGTTTTTCAACACTAACACAAGTGCGAAAAGTGGTTTTTCAACACTAACACAAGTGCAAAAAGTGGTTTTTCAACACTAACACAAGTGCGAAAACTGTTTTTTCCACACTAATACAAGTGCAAAATTGGTTTCCTGCACCAACACAAGTGCGAAAAGTGGTTTTTCAACACTAACACAAGTGCGAAAAGTGGTTTTTCAACACTAACACAAATGCGAAAAGTGGTTTTTCAACACAATCACAAGTGCAAAAAGTGGTTTTTCCACACTAATACAAGTGCAAAAGTGGTTTCCTGCACCAACACAAGTGCGAAAAGTGGTTTTTCAACACTAACGTCTAACACAAGTGCGAAAAGTGGTTTTTCAACACTAACACAAGTGCGAAAAGTGGTT
The DNA here is from genome assembly GCF_964187855.1 of Myxine glutinosa. Taxonomy (NCBI): domain Eukaryota; kingdom Metazoa; phylum Chordata; class Myxini; order Myxiniformes; family Myxinidae; genus Myxine; species Myxine glutinosa. Next base: position 173,417,966 of record NC_136265.1, read on the forward strand.
TTTCAACACTAATACAAGTGCAAAAGTGGTTTCCTGCACCAACACAAGTGCGAAAAGTGGTTTTTCAACACTAACACAAGTGCGAAAAGTGGTTTTTCAACACTAACACAAGTGCGAAAAGTGGTTTTTCAACACTAACACAAGTGCGAAAAGTTGTTTTTGAACACTATCACAAGTGCAAAAAGTGTTTTTTCCACACTAATACAAGTGCAAAAGTGGTTTCCTGCACCAACACAAGTGCGAAAAGTGGTTTTTCAACACTAACACAAGTGCGAAAAGTGGTTTTTCAACACTATCACAAGTGCAAAAAGTGTTTTTTCCACACTAATACAAGTGCAAAAGTGGTTTCCTGCACCAACACAAGTGCGAAAAGTGGTTTTTCAACACTAACACAAGTGTGAAAAGTGGTTTTTCAACACTAACACAAGTGCGAAAAGTGGTTTTTCAACACTAACACAAGTGCGAAAAGTGTTTTTTCCACACTAATACAAGTGCAAAAGTGGTTTCCTGCACCAACACAAATGCGAAAAGTGGTTTTTCAACACTAACACAAGTGCAAAAAGTGGTTTTTCAACACTAACACAAGTGCGAAAAGTGGTTTTTCAACATATTACAAGTGCAAAAAGTGTTTTTTCCACACTAATACAAGTGCAAAAGTGGTTTCCTGCACCAACACAAGTGCGAAAAGTGGTTTTTCAACACTAACACAAGTGCGAAAAGTGGTTTTTCAACACTAACACAAGTGCAAAAAGTGGTTTTTCAACACTAACACAAGTGCGAAAAGTGGTTTTTCAACACTAACACAAGTGCGAAAAGTGTTTTTCCACACTAATACAAGTGCAAAGGTGGTTTCCTGCACCAACACAAGTGCGAAAAGTGGTTTTTCAACACTATCACAAGTGCAAAAAGTATTTTTTCCACACTAATACAAGTGCAAAGGTGGTTTCCTGTACCAACACAAGTACGAAAAGTGGTTTTTCAACACTAACACAAGTGCGAAAAGTGGTTTTTCAACACTAACACAAGTGCGAAAAGTGGTTTTTCAACACTAACACAAGTGCGAAAAGTGGTTTTTCCACACTAATACAAGTGCAAAAGTGGTTTCCTGCACCAACACAATTGCGAAAAGTGGGTTTTCAACACTAACACAAGTGCAAAAAGTGGTTTTTCAACACTATCACAAGTGCAAAAAGTGTTTTTTCCACACTAATACAAGTGCAAAAGTGGTTTCCTGCACCAACACAAGTGCGAAAAGTGGTTTTTCAACACTAACACAAGTGCGAAAAGTGGTTTTTCAACACTATCACAAGTGCAAAAAGTGTTTTTTCCACACTAATACAAGTGCAAAAGTGGTTTCCTGCACCAACACAAGTGCGAAAAGTGGTTTTTCAACACTAACACAAGTGCGAAAAGTGGTTTTTCAACACTAACACAAGTGCAAAAAGTGGTTTTTCAACACTAACACAAGTGCGAAAAGTGTTTTTTCCACACTAATACAAGTGCAAAATTGGTTTCCTGCACCAACACAAGTGCGAAAAGTGGTTTTCAACACTAACACAAGTGCGAAAAGTGGTTTTTCAACACTAACACAAGTGCGAAAAGTGGTTTTTCAACACTATCACAAGTGCAAAAAGTGTTTTTTCCACACTAATACAAGTGCAAAAGTGGTTTCCTGCACCAACACAAGTGCGAAAAGTGGTTTTCAACACTAACACAAGTGCAAAAAGTGGTTTTTCAACACTAACACAAGTGCGAAAAGTGGTTTTTCAACACTAATACAAGTGCAAAAGTGGTTTCCTGCACCAACACAAGTGCGAAAAGTGGTTTTTCAACACTAACACAAGTGCGAAAAGTGGTTTTTCAACACTAACACAAGTGCGAAAAGTGGTTTTTCAACACTAACACAAGTGCGAAAAGTGGTTTTTCAACACTATCACAAGTGCAAAAAGTGTTTTTTCCACACTAATACAAGTGCACAAGTGGTTTCCTGCACCAACACAAGTGCGAAACGTGGTTTTTCAACACTAACACAAGTGCGAAAAGTGGTTTTTCAACACTATCACAAGTGCAAAAAGTGTTTTTTCCACACTAATACAAGTGCAAAAGTGGTTTCCTGCACCAACACAAGTGCGAAAAGTGGTTTTTCAACACTAACACAAGTGCGAAAAGTGGTTTTTCAACACTAACACAAGTGCGAAAAGTGGTCTTTCAACACTAACACAAGTGCGAAAAGTGTTTTTTCCACACTAATACAAGTGCAAAAGTGGTTTCCTGCACCAACACAAGTACGAAAAGTGGTTTTTCATCACTAACACAAGTGCAAAAAGTGGTTTTTCAACACTAACACAAGTGCGAAAAGTGGTTTTTCAACACTAACACAAGTGCGAAAAGTGGTTTTTCCACACTAATACAAGTGCAAAGGTGGTTTCCTGCACCAACACAAGTGCGAAAAGTGGTTTTTCAACACTAACACAAGTGCAAAAAGTGGTTTTTCAACATTATCACAAGTGCAAAAAGTGTTTTTTCCACACTAATACAAGTGCAAAAGTGGTTTCCTGCACCAACACAAGTGCGAAAAGTGGTTTTTCAACACTAACACAAGTGCGAAAAGTGGTTTTTCAACACTATCACAAGCGCAAAAAGTGTTTTTTCCACACTAATACAAGTGCAAAAGTGGTTTCCTGCACCAACACAAGTGCGAAAAGTGTTTTTTCAACACTAACACAAGTGCGAAAAGTGGTTTTTCAACACTAACACAAGTGCAAAAAGTGTTTTTTCCACACTAATACAAGTGCAAAAGTGGTTTCCTGCACCAACACAAGTGCGAAAAGTGGTTTTTCAACACTAACGTCTAACACAAGTGCGAAAAGTGGTTTTTCAACACTAACACAAGTGCGAAAAGTGGTTTTTCAACACTAATACAAGTGCAAAAGTGGTTTCCTGCACCAAAACAAGTGCGAAAAGTGGGTTTTCAACACTAACACAAGTGCGAAAAGTGGTTTTTCAACACTAACACAAGTGCGAAAAGTGGTTTTTCAACACTAACACAAGTGCGAAAAGTGGTTTTTCAACACTATCACAAGTGCAAAAAGTGTTTTTTCCACACTAATACAAGTGCAAAAGTGGTTTCCTGCACCAACACAAGTGCGAAAAGTGGTTTTTCAACACTAACACAAGTGCGAAAAGTGGTTTTTCAACACTATCACAAGTGCAAAAAGTGTTTTTTCCACACTAATACAAGTGCAAAAGTGGTTTCCTGCACCAACACAAGTGCGAAAAGTGGTTTTTCAACACTAACACAAGTGCGAAAAGTGGTTTTTCAACACTAACACAAGTGCAAAAAGTGGTTTTTCAACACTAACACAAGTGCGAAAACTGTTTTTTCCACACTAATACAAGTGCAAAATTGGTTTCCTGCACCAACACAAGTGCGAAAAGTGGTTTTTCAACACTAACACAAGTGCGAAAAGTGGTTTTTCAACACTAACACAAATGCGAAAAGTGTTTTTCAACACAATCACAAGTGCAAAAAGTGGTTTTTCCACACTAATACAAGTGCAAAAGTGGTTTCCTGCACCAACACAAGTGCGAAAAGTGGTTTTTCAACACTAACGTCTAACACAAGTGCGAAAAGTGGTTTTTCAACACTAACACAAGTGCGAAAAGTGGTTTTTCAACACTAATACAAGTGCAAAAGTGGTTTCCTGCACCAACACAAGTGCGAAAAGTGGTTTTTCAACACTAACACAAGTGCGAAAAGTGGTTTTTCAACACTAACACAAGTGCGAAAAGTGGTTTTTCAACACTAACACAAGTGCGAAAAGTTGTTTTTGAACACTATCACAAGTGCAAAAAGTGTTTTTTCCACACTAATACAAGTGCAAAAGTGGTTTCCTGCACCAACACAAGTGCGAAAAGTGGTTTTTCAACACTAACACAAGTGCGAAAAGTGGTTTTTCAACACTATCACAAGTGCAAAAAGTGTTTTTTCCACACTAATACAAGTGCAAAAGTGGTTTCCTGCACCAACACAAGTGCGAAAAGTGGTTTTTCAACACTAACACAAGTGTGAAAAGTGGTTTTTCAACACTAACACAAGTGCGAAAAGTGGTTTTTCAACACTAACACAAGTGCGAAAAGTGT
>NC_136265.1:173422308-173545349 GCF_964187855.1 Myxine glutinosa
AGTGCAAAAGTGGTTTCCTGCACCAACACAAGTGCGAAAAGTGGTTTTTCAACACTAACACAAGTGCGAAAAGTGGTTTTTCAACACTAACACAAGTGCGAAAAGTGTTTTTTCCACACTAATACAAGTGCAAAAGTGGTTTCCTGCACCAACACAAGTGCGAAAAGTGGTTTTTCAACACTAACACAAGTGCGAAAGTGGTTTTTCAACACTATCACAGGTGCAAAAAGTGTTTTTTCCACACTAATACAAGTGCAAAAGTGGTTTCCTGCACCAACACAAGTGCGGAAAGTGGTTTTTCAACACTAACACAAGTGCGAAAAGTGGTTTTTCAACACTAACACAAGTGCGAAAAGTGGTTTTTCAACAATAACACAAGTGCGAAAAGTGTTTTTTCCACACTAATACAAGTGCAAAAGTGGTTTCCTGCACCAACACAAGTGCGAAAAGTGGTTTTTCAACACTAACACAAGTGCTAAAAGTGGTTTTTCAACACTAACACAAGTGCGAAAAGTGTTTTTTCCACACTAATACAAGTGCAAAAGTGGTTTCCTGCACCAACACAAGTGCGAAAGGTGGTTTTTCAACACTAACACAAGTGCGAAAAGTGGTTTTTCAACACTAACACAAGTGCGAAAAGTGGTTTTTCCACACTAATACAAGTGCAAAAGTGGTTTCTTGCACCAACAAACACAAGTGCAAAAAGTGTTTTTTCCACACTAATAGAAGTGCAAAAGTGGTTTCTTGCACCAACACAAGTGCAAAAAGTGGTTTATCAACACTAACACAAGTGCAAAAAGTGGTTTTTCAACACTAACACAATTGCGAAAAGTGGTTTTTCAACACTAACACAAGTGCGAAAAGTCGTTTTTCAACACTAACACAAGTGCGAAAAGTGGTTTTTCAACACTAACACAAGTGCGAAAAGTGGTTTTTCCACATTAATACAAGTGCAAAAGTGGTTTCCTGCACCAACACAAGTGCGAAAAGTCGTTTTTCAACACTAACACAAGTGCTAAAAGTGGTTTTTCAACACTAACACAAGTGCGAAAAGTGTTTTTTCCACACTAATACAAGTGCAAAAGTGGTTTCCTGCACCAACACAAGTGCGAAAGGTGGTTTTTCAACACTAACACAAGTGCGAAAAGTGGTTTTTCAACACTAACACAAGTGCGAAAAGTGGTTTTTCCACACTAATACAAGTGCAAAAGTGGTTTCTTGCACCAACAAACGCAAGTGCAAAAAGTGTTTTTTCCACACTAATACAAGTGCAAAAGTGGTTTCTTGCACCAACACAAGTGCAAAAAGTGGTTTTTCAACACTAACACAAGTGCGAAAAGTGGTTTTTCAAAAACCACTTTTCGCACTTGTGTTGGTGCAGGAAACCACTTTTGCACTTGTAGTAGTGTGGAAAAAACACTTTTTGCACTTGTGATAGTGTTGAAAAACCACTAGATTGGGCAAAAATTGACCGACTAATTCAAAATATTAACTTATATCAAATAGGTCTTTTAAGGTGAAAACGCGATGACGTCACCACGTCACGTGGCACGAATGTCGATTCTGATGAGATATTGTTTCATTGTGCACACCGTCATTACAACAAATTCAAATCCCGTTTCCAGTCCTACAGCGATAATGATGTCCCTGCATTTTATTTCGTGGGGTATTACTAATTTTTGCGAGTTCTATTCTCATAGTTATCGTGTTCGGGCCGTGGTCTTGCCTAGATGTAGGCCGCACCTCATTTTGTCGAATAAAGCTCAAGTGCGGAAAGTGGTTTTCAACACCAGCACAAGTGCGGAAAATGGTTTTGCAACACTAACACAAGTGTGGAAGGTAGTTTTCAACACCACAAGTGCCATAATTGGCAACACCACAAGTGCCATAAAGTGCCATAAGTGCACAGCACAAGTGCCATAATTGGTTTTGCAACACCAACCCTGATGCGAAAAGTGGTTTTCAACACGAGCATAAGTGTGGAAATTGGTTTTGCAACACCAAGACAAATGCGAAATGTGGTTTTCAACAGGAGCGCAAGTGGGAAAAGTGGTTTTGCAACACTAACACAAGTGCGGAAAGTGGTTTTGCAACACTGGCACTTGTGTGAAAAGTGGTTTTAAATGCCAGCACAAGTGTGGAAATTGGTTTTGCAACACTAACACAAGTGCAAAAAGTGGTTTTCAATGCCAGCACAAGTGCGAAAAGTGGTTTCCTGCACCAACACAAGTGCGAAAAGTGGTTTTTCAACACTAACACAAGTGCGAAAAGTGGTTTTTCAACACTATCACAAGTGCAAAAAGAGTTTTTTCCACACTAATACAAGTGCAAAAGTGGTTTCCTGCACCAACACAAGTGCAAAAAGTGGCTTTTCAACACTAACACAAGTGCGAAAAGTGGTTTTTCAACACTAACACAAGTGCGAAAAGTGGTTTTTCAACACTATCACAAGTGCAAAAAGTGTTTTTTCCACACTAATACAAGTGCAAAAGTGGTTTCCTGCACCAACACAAGTGCGAAAAGTGGTTTTTCAACACTAACACAAGTGCGAAAAGTGGTTTTTCAACACTATCACAAGTGCAAAAAGTGTTTTTTCCATACTAATACAAGTGCAAAAGTGGTTTCCTGCACCAACACAAGTGCGAAAAGTGGTTTTTCAACACTAACACAAGTGCGAAAAGTGGTTTTTCAACACTATCACAAGTGCAAAAAGTGGTTTTTCCACACTAATACAAGTGCAAAAGCGGTTTCCTGCACCAACACAAGTGCGAAAAGTGGTTTTTCAACACTAACACAAGTGCGAAAAGTGGTTTTTCAACACTAACACAAGTGCGAAAAGTGGTTTTTCAACACTAACACAAGTGCGAAAAGTGGTTTTTCCACACTAATACAAGTGTAAAAGTGGTTTCCTGCACCAACACAAATGCGAAAAGTGGTTTTTCAACACTAACACAAGTGCGAAAAGTGGTTTTTCAACACTAACACAAGTGCAAAAAGTGGTTTTTCCACACTAATACAAGTGCAAAAGTGGTTTCCTGCACCAACACAAGTGCGAAAAGTGGTTTTTCAACACTAACACAAGTGCGAAAAGTGGTTTTTCAACACTAACACAAGTGCGAAAAGTGTTTTTTCCACACTAATACAAGTGCAAAAGTGGTTTCCTGCACCAACACAAGTGCGAAAAGTGGTTTTTCAACACTAACACAAGTGCGAAAGTGGTTTTTCAACACTATCACAAGTGCAAAAAGTGTTTTTTCCACACTAATACAAGTGCAAAAGTGGTTTCCTGCACCAACACAAGTGCGAAAGGTGGTTTTTCAACACTAACACAAGTGCGAAAAGTGGTTTTTCAACACTAACACAAGTGCGAAAAGTGGTTTTTCCACACTAATACAAGTGCAAAAGTGGTTTCTTGCACCAACAAACACAAGTGCAAAAAGTGTTTTTTCCACACTAATAGAAGTGCAAAAGTGGTTTCTTGCACCAACACAGGTGCAAAAAGTGGTTTATCAACACTAACACAAGTGCAAAAAGTGGTTTTTCAACACTAACACCTGGGAGGGGAGAGGATTTCTCTCATCTTCCCTGCCTGTTCTGGCTGGAGTTCCCCAAGGCAGTGTTCTGGGCCCTGTGCTATTTCTGGTCTTCATCAATGACCTCTCCGACTCTCTGGAAAATCCTCTCTATCTCTTTGCTGATGACTCCACTATCTGCCGCTCCATTCCTCATCCCTCAGATCGGCAGTCTGCAGCCTCCTCACTCTCTGCAGACCTGGACAAAATCACAGACTGGTCAAACAAGTGGAACATGTCTTTCAATCCTGACAAATCTCACACTCTTACAATGTCTCTCCGAAAGGACCGACTGGACAACCCTCCCATCTACTTTCTCAACAATCCTCTCCAAGAAGTTCTGTCGCTCAAGCTTTTGGGTCTCACTATCTGCCATGATCTTTCTTGGGAAAACCACATTTCCAAGCTGGCCTCCAAAGCCAGTCGCCGACTGGGCATCCTCCGTCGTGCGAAGTCCTTCCTTGGCACACCTGAGCTCCTCACCACATACAAGGCTTTCATCCGCAGCTCAATGGAATACTGTTCCCCCCTCTGGGCTGGTGCTCCTGCCTCACACCTTGCTCGGCTTCACGCTGTTGAGGCCAAAGCTTTCAGAATCATTGGAATCTCCTGCGATGTAGTCAACTCCGAGGGCCTTTCACTCACTTACCGCAGGCAGGTTGGTGGTCTTTCTGTCTTCTACCGACTCCTCTCTGGCCTTGCTCCCCCAGCTCTCTCTGTGCTCTGTCCCCCAAATATTCCTTCAGGTCGCACAAGATCTGCCTGCAACCCTCTTATGGTTAAACTGCCAAAGTCTAGGCTCTCTGCTCACCTTCACTCTTTCATTCCCCTTTTCTCCCGCCTCTGGAACAAACTCCCCCACTCCATTCAATCCCACTCCTCCCTCCAGGTCTTTAAAACAGCTGTTCACCACCATCTCTTATCTTCCCCCATCGAAAACCTTGATCTTTTCTACCCCCGGTAATTCACCCCAGAGTCCTTGCAGCGTTCATATGTTTTATTCCTCTCCCACTTCCCCCCAAGTCCTCCCGATGTCCCTGCTCTCAAATGTTGTGTTTGTGTCCTTCCCCCTCTCTCCCCATCTTGTCTGCCGCTCCCCTTGTTTTTTTGTGTTTTGTGTGTCGGTTTGTCTTTTTTGTGATTATTGTTAGCTCTTTCACGAGCCTCGATCTTGTATACAAAAAAAAACAAACAAAAAAAAAAAAAAACACAATTGCGAAAAGTGGTTTTTCAACACTAACACAAGTGCGAAAAGTCGTTTTTCAACACTAACACAAGTGCGAAAAGTGGTTTTTCAACACTAACACAAGTGCGAAAAGTGGTTTTTCCACATTAATACAAGTGCAAAAGTGGGGTTCCTGCACCAACACAAGTGCGAAAAGTCGTTTTTCAACACTAACACAAGTGCTAAAAGTGGTTTTTCAACACTAACACAAGTGCGAAAAGTGTTTTTTCCACACTAATACAAGTGCAAAAGTGGTTTCCTGCACCAACACAAGTGCGAAAGGTGGTTTTTCAACACTAACACAAGTGCGAAAAGTGGTTTTTCAACACTAACACAAGTGCGAAAAGTGGTTTTTCCACACTAATACAAGTGCAAAAGTGGTTTCTTGCACCAACAAACGCAAGTGCAAAAAGTGTTTTTTCCACACTAATACAAGTGCAAAAGTGGTTTCTTGCACCAACACAAGTGCAAAAAGTGGTTTTTCAACACTAACACAAGTGCGAAAAGTGGTTTTTCAAAAACCACTTTTCGCACTTGTGTTGGTGCAGGAAACCACTTTTGCACTTGTAGTAGTGTGGAAAAAACACTTTTTGCACTTGTGATAGTGTTGAAAAACCACTAGATTGGGCAAAAATTGACCGACTAATTCAAAATATTAACTTATATCAAATAGGTCTTTTAAGGTGAAAACGCGATGACGTCACCACGTCACGTGGCACGAATGTCGATTCCGATGAGATATTGTTTCATTGTGCACACCGTCATTACAACAAATTCAAATCCCGTTTCCAGTCCTACAGCGATAGTGATGTCCCTGCATTTTATTTCGTGGGGTATTACTAATTTTTGCGAGTTCTATTCTCGTAGTTATCGTGTTCGGGCCATGGTCTTGCCTAGATGTAGGCCGCACCTCATTTTGTCGAATAACGCTCAAGTGCAGAAAGTGGTTTTCAACACCAGCACAAGTGCGGAAAATGGTTTTGCAACACTAACACAAGTGTGGAAGGTAGTTTTCAACACCACAAGTGCCATAATTGGCAACACCACAAGTGCCATAAAGTGCCATAAGTGCACAGCACAAGTGCCATAATTGGTTTTGCAACACCAACCCTGATGTGAAAAGTGGTTTTCAACACGAGCATAAGTGTGGAAATTGGTTTTGCAACACCAAGACAAATGCGAAATGTGGTTTTCAACAGGAGCGCAAGTGCGAAAAGTGGTTTTGCAACACTAACACAAGTGCGGAAAGTGGTTTTGCAACACTGGCACTTGTGTGAAAAGTGGTTTTAAATGCCAGCACAAGTGTGGAAATTGGTTTTGCAACACTAACACAAGTGCAAAAAGTGGTTTTCAATGCCAGCACAAGTGCGAAAAGTGGTTCTGCAACACTAGCTCAAGTGCAGAAAGTGGTTTTCAACACGAGCACAAGTGCGGAATGTGGTTTTCAACACCAGCACAAGTGCGAAAAGTGGTTTTGCAACACTAACACAAGTGAGACAAGTGGTTTTGCAACACAAACACATGTGCAAAAAGTGGTTTTTCAACACTAACACAAGTGCGAAAAGTGTTTTTTCCACACTAATACAAGTGCAAAAGTGGTTTCCTGCACCAACACAAGTGCGAAAAGTGGTTTTTCAACACTAACACAAGTGCGAAAAGTGGTTTTTCAACACTAACACAAGTGCGAAAAGTGGTTTTCAACACTAACACAAGTGCGAAAAGTGGTTTTTCCACACTAATACAAGTGCAAAAGTGGTTTCCTGCACCAACACAAGTGCGAAAAGTGGTTTTTCAACACTAACACAAGTGCGAAAAGTGGTTTTTCAACACTATCACAAGTGCAAAAAGTGTTTTTTCCACACTAATACAAGTGCAAAAGTGGTTTCCTGCACCAACACAAGTGCGAAAAGTGGTTTTTCAAAACTAACACAAGTGCGAAAAGTGGTTTTTCAACACTAACACAAGTGCGAAAAGTGTTTTTTCCACACTAATACAAGTGCAAAAGTGGTTTCCTGCACCAACACAAGTGTGAAAAGTGGTTTTTCAACACTAACACAAGTGCGAAAAGTGGTTTTTCAACACTAACACAAGTGCAAAAAGTGGTTTTTCAACACTAACACAAGTGCGAAAAGTGGTTTTTCAACACTAACACAAGTGCGAAAAGTCGTTTTTCAACACTAACACAAGTGCGAAAAGTGGTTTTTCAACACTAACACAAGTGCGAAAAGTGGTTTTCCACATTAATACAAGTGCAAAAGTGGTTTCCTGCACCAACAGAAGTGCGAAAAGTCGTTTTTCAACACTAACACAAGTGCTAAAAGTGGTTTTTCAACACTAACACAAGTGCGAAAAGTGTTTTTTCCACACTAATACAACTGCAAAAGTGGTTTCTTGCACCAACACAAGTGCGAAAGGTGGTTTTTCAACACTAACACAAGTGCGAAAAGTGGTTTTTCAACACTAACACAAGTGCGAAAAGTGGTTTTTCCACACTAATACAAGTGCAAAAGTGGTTTCTTGCACCAACAAACACAAGTGCAAAAAGTGTTTTTTCCACACTAATAGAAGTGCAAAAGTGGTTTCTTGCACCAACACAAGTGCAAAAAGTGGTTTTTCAACACTAACACAAGTGCAAAAAGTGGTTTTTCAACACTAACACAAGTGCGAAAAGTGGTTTTTCAACACTAACACAAGTGCGAAAAGTCGTTTTTCAACACTAACACAAGTGCGAAAAGTGGTTTTTCAACACTAACACAAGTGCGAAAAGTGGTTTTTCCACATTAATACAAGTGCAAAAGTGGTTTCCTGCACCAACACAAGTGCGAAAAGTCGTTTTTCAACACTAACACAAGTGCTAAAAGTGGTTTTTCAACACTAACACAAGTGCGAAAAGTGTTTTTTCCACACTAATACAAGTGCAAAAGTGGTTTCCTGCACCAACACAAGTGCGAAAGGTGGTTTTTCAACACTAACACAAGTGCGAAAAGTGGTTTTTCAACACTAACACAAGTGCGAAAAGTGGTTTTTCCACACTAATACAAGTGCAAAAGTGGTTTCTTGCACCAACAAACACAAGTGCAAAAAGTGTTTTTTCCACACTAATACAAGTGCAAAAGTGGTTTCTTGCACTAACACAAGTGCAAAAAGTGGTTTTTCAACACTAACACAAGTGCGAAAAGTGGTTTTTCAAAAACCACTTTTCGCACTTGTGTTGGTGCAGGAAACCACTTTTGCACTTGTAGTAGTGTGGAAAAAACACTTTTTGCACTTGTGATAGTGTTGAAAAACCACTAGATTGGGCAAAAATTGACCGACTAATTCAAAATATTAACTTATATCAAATAGGTCTTTTAAGGTGAAAACGCGATGACGTCACCACGTCACGTGGCACGAATGTCGATTCCGATGAGATATTGTTTCATTGTGCACACCGTCATTACAACAAATTCAAATCCCGTTTCCAGTCCTACAGCGATAGTGATGTCCCTGCATTTTATTTCGTGGGGTATTACTAATTTTTGCGAGTTCTATTCTCGTAGTTATCGTGTTCGGGCCATGGTCTTGCCTAGATGTAGGCCGCACCTCATTTTGTCGAATAAAGCTCAAGTGCAGAAAGTGGTTTTCAACACCAGCACAAGTGCGGAAAAAGGTTTTGCAACACTAACACAAGTGTGGAAGGTAGTTTTCAACACCACAAGTGCCATAATTGGCAACACCACAAGTGCCATAAAGTGCCATAAGTGCACAGCACAAGTGCCATAATTGGTTTTGCAACACCAACCCTGATGTGAAAAGTGGTTTTCAACACGAGCATAAGTGTGGAAATTGGTTTTGCAACACCAAGACAAATGCGAAATGTGGTTTTCAACAGGAGCGCAAGTGCGAAAAGTGGTTTTGCAACACTAACACAAGTGCGGAAAGTGGTTTTGCAACACTGGCACTTGTGTGAAAAGTGGTTTTAAATGCCAGCACAAGTGTGGAAATTGGTTTTGCAACACTAACACAAGTGCAAAAAGTGGTTTTCAATGCCAGCACAAGTGCGAAAAGTGGTTCTGCAACACTAGCTCAAGTGCAGAAAGTGGTTTTCAACACGAGCACAAGTGCGGAATGTGGTTTTCAACACCAGCACAAGTGCGAAAAGTGGTTTTGCAACACTAACACAAGTGAGACAAGTGGTTTTGCAACACAAACACATGTGCAAAAAGTGGTTTTCAACACTAGCAGAAGTGCAAAAAGTTGTTTTCAACGCCAGTACAAGTGCGGAAAGTGGTTTTGCAACACTGGCACATGTGTGAAAAGTGGTTTTAAATGCCAGCACAAGTGTGGAAAGTGGTTTGGCAACACCACCTATCAAACATAGTTTCCTTCATTGTGGCAAACTCCACATGTGTCTCACTCTCCCTCTTCCTGGCATTCCTGAATTTTTGCCGGTAAGCTTCAGGGACCAATTCATAGGCTTTGAGAATGGCTTTCTTCACTATCTCATAATCTGCACATTGGTCAATCGGTAAAGCCGAAAATATATCTTGAGCTTTACCCACCAGAACACTTTGTACTAACATAGTCCAGGACCCCACAGGCCATTTTAACATTTGAGCCACCTTCTCAAAGTGCAAAAAAAACTTGGCTACCTCCTATTCATTGAAGGGTGGAACCAGCCTCACATGCCTACCAACATCCCAAGAGCCTGACTGGTTGTCGAACTAGCCGGCATGGATACTACTTCTCTCCGTTCCCCCAGTAATTCCAGCTCCTTGAGTTTAAGTTCCTTCTGATAATCCATGTCCCGTTCCTTTAACTCCCTTTCGGCTGTCCTTTCCTCTGCTCTTTCCTCTGCTCTTCTTTCTTCCTCAGCTCTCCTTTCCTCTGCTCTTCTCTCCTCGAGTTCTCGTTCCTGTTCTGCTCTTTCCTTTTCAGCTCTCCTTTCCTCGGCTCTTCTCTCTTCTAACGTTTCCTGGCTCTGCAGTTGCATCTCCTTTTTCCGGAGCTCCACATTTCCTTTTTCCTCTGGTAACCAATCCAAGGCTACCTCTTCCCATGTTCCTTGTCCCACTAGAGACTCCACCACCAATGTCTGCATCTCTGCTTTCTTCATATTAACTCGGACCTCCAAGTTAAAATATTTGGCCAATATCATGAGTTCCGATCTTTTTAACGCCTGGAACTGTGCCTCATTCGGGGACGCCGCAAACTTTTCTGCGTCAAACACCATTACATGGTGACTATTAGTTAGCACCTGTTAACCTTCACACAAAAATCCAATTTTTTTTAATTTTTTTTGGGAATGTTAGAAAATTCCAAATTTGGGAATTTTGGGAATGTTAGGGAATTCTCTCCCGGACGAGCCCCCAATTTCTGTTACGTGCTCCTCCCCAAACCCCAGTCACGGTGTACCTCCGAGCCCCGAAAGGAGTCAGGGCAGAAAGATGTGTTATTATGTGTGTCAATGACCAATGGTGAAACCACACCAACCGATTGTTACCAAAAAACAAGTATTGTATTAATGTCACACAAGAATAACAGCACAGGTACAATATTAATTAATTGTACAACAAATATTATATCATTCCTATGATGGTACCATCAGTTTGTTACAATATAACTCACTGTGCTCCAAGTGAGCAAAAAGAACATTTCCAAAGTCTCTGTCCCGGCACCAAGCCAAAGTCGATCCACGCTCCGGTGATCGCAAGAAAAATGTCGTATCGAGACCAGAATCCAGTTCAGCTGACAGTCAACGCTGCCAAAGAGGTGCAAAGGTGCCCTCAAAAGGCGACGGGGAAATCACACCTTCGGGTATGAACGTTCAATGGCTCCCAAACGGAGGACCACAAATTCCCAATCAAAATCCACATTACACACGCAAACCAGGTTAACGGTTGGGTGCGGTGAAATGGCTGGAGCGAGGTGAAAAGGCTGGAGCGATGCGAAATGGCGGGAGCGAGGCAAAATGGCCGACGGGCCCGTACTGGAGGCGTACCTGCACTCCAACAACGATTCTCTTCGGAATCAACCGCAAAACCTGTCACGCAGGTTTATCTGTCACAGTGATCACAACTCTGTCGCAGGAATCCCTTTCCCGGGAAAACCAAAGTTCGCTCGTGACCCACGTTCACCAGCGTCTCTTCGAAACCTCAAAGCAGCTCAGCTTTTCTTCCCGACCTCTCTTGCTCTGCCTTTTTTTTCCTCCTCTTCTTCTTCTGGTTTTCTCTCGATCCGGTTTCTGGTTTCTTTAAAAACACTAATTTTTCATCTTTTGCAAACAGTTATCTCAATTTCACTTAAACGATAACAATAATAGTACATGGAACCAAAAATGTTTACAGTGGCTGAAAACCACAACGACGGAAGTGACGAATCCGTAACAAATGTCATCCAAGATCCCCCCCAAAAAAAGGAACTTCTCCCCTTGAAAACCTGTTGATACAGCAGAAGGAATTGATTGAAACACTCTTCCAACAACAAGCAGCATTGGCAAATCAGATAAAAGATCAACGATCATTTTTCGACGAACAATTGTGTCAACGAGGAAAAGGCAAATGTCATTTCTGTGGAAAATTTGGCCATCTCAAAGCTGAATGTAGATGATATAAGAGGAGCCAGGAAGTTGAGGCCAACAACCAGTCAAACTAGAGGGCCCCGTAGACAGGAGCAGAACTGCGAGGCAGCCACAAATTTGCTCAGATGAGGGATTTTTGGAGACTGTTGTTGGAGAAAGTCCAACCACAGTGGTGACCATTGGGGGAGTCAAAGTGAACTCGTTAATAGACACAGGTTCAATGGTTTCTATAGTGACAGAGAGTTTCTTTGAAAACCATCTGAAACAAAATGTGGGACAATTATGTGAGCCTAAAGAATGGCTTAGACTCACAGCTGTAAACGGAACCTAAATACCATACACCGGGTACATAGAGATTGGCATGGAGGTCGATGGTGTATCGATTCCAAAAAGGGGTGTTTTAATCACAAGAGATAACCAGACCAACCAATAGTCTAGGGCGATTAGTAATTTCGTGTTTTTTGTTTGTTAAAATTGATTTAGCAATGGATTCTGCTTCAGAATATTATAGAGATGTAAAAAAAATAGGGTTCCATTTTTTCTTTTACGTCTAATAGGTAGTAATTCGAAGAAATCCAAGATGGCCGCCATAAAATTTGGAAAATACACTTTTGTGCATATCTTTGTATCTAGATATCATATAAACATGAATAATATGTCCTTTTATATGTTTTCAGACCCAAGGAAGCCATATCTGCCATTGTTTTTACAGAAAAATGCAAGGAAATTAAAATAGTGGGCAATATACCAGCCAAAATGGAGACGGCCGTCGTGAAATCGGATCGTATAATTTCCCAATTAGAATCGATTCAATAAACAATCTTCACTGATAACATTTATTTTGAATACACACACACGCACATGCACACACACACACACACACACACACGCACACACATACACACACACCTAAACATAAACGATGAATGAACATAAACGATCACATAAACGAATGCCTCATTCATCCTCATCCATATCTATCACACGCGGTTCATTGATGTTTGCTTTGTTGTTACAACTGTAACCCACACACCCACAAACTTCAGTACAAGGAATATTGTTATTGCGACAGCTACATCTTCCCATACACCCTTTCTTGCACCCACAGTTCACGAGATTCATTATTGCTTCTGGGGCTGGAGGATTCAGGCATCGACTTGGGGCATAAACCCCATCATCCGAAAGTAACTGCCAACCATACTCGACAGGTGATGGAAGGGACGGATGGCTTTCTGCTGCCTTTCTCCATATCATTGCGATATAATGTGCTCGCTGAACGTGTAACTTTAGCGAACCAGTGGTAGGTGGAAGACTCTCTCCCTCAGCAGCACGGTTGGAGAATAAGAACCAGCGAAGCTCGTTTACTTTCGTGTGAACTTTAGACTTGTACAGCAGACAGACGAAGCGTTCCAGCTGGGAACACACTTCTGGTGACGGATCAGTTTGTCCCAAAGACTCCAGAGCCTCCCATATCTTGTTGTCACATGTCATGAAGACCTTAAAGCACCAGTCCTTGCTCCTGCCAGCGAACCTTCCAGACATGTCACTTCCCGTGAATGCGTGGAATCCAAGTATTGCAGACGCACGTTTCTCTCCTAGCATGCCATGAATAGGTTGGACTGCAATGCTCCTCCTCAACTTTCCCTTCCCAGTGAGAAACCTCGTAGCAGGTGGTAGATCGTGAAATCTCTGAATCAGTAGGAGGAAGATATCGGTATCTGGCGAATCAATGATAACTTCTGCATCTTTGTCGACTGTGAGAGCATGCAGAATTAAGAGTGTATCGGCCTCTTCTTGGCTGTGCGTGAGTAGACTGTCTGGAACTTCAGTGTTGCCCGTGGTCTTAGTTCCTGATGTCACCATGAACTTCTTCAACTTGTTTGGATGAGCCTTGCTGTAAGATAGACACTTCACAGCCAAGTACTCTGTAAGCTCTGCCTTGGTCTTCACATTGGAAAGGAAATCTTTGAGTGAAATCTTCTGGATCAATGTACTATCCCTGACGTGATAGTATGTTGATTTCCCCTTTGTCCTCTTTAGGCGCATTTTGTCTTTCAGTGAGTTATCGATGTATCGGTCGAATACCAACCTCACGTCATCATAATGCACGGCAATATTTTCGAGGCGTTCAATGAACGATTGAGCAAAGTCACTGCATGTAATCATTTGTTCTGTTTTGGAGATCCCGTTAACAAGAGCCATGCCATCAATGATTTATCACTCTATGGCGAGAAGTAGTCTCGTTTTCATTGATCACTCCTGATCTTGTGGTTGTGTCTGGGTTTTGGCTGATCTGAGAGGGTTCCTGCAAATTTTGGCTTGAGATTTCATAATCAGTTGATGGGTCATTAGTTTCTTCCCCAGCGTGTGCTGCTGCATCATTCAAAGCGGCAATTCCCGCGTCTTGATGCTCATTGATTTCTGTCGAAATAGGTTCTCCTGGTGGATCATGTACATCCTGCTCTTCAGGCTCAGCCAGATGCTCAAGTTGACGAAGGATTTTTGCCTTGTCGTATGCCAACAAGAGGGATCCATCAGATGCAAATAAAGAACGTGGAACGATGCCAAATTCATAGGTGCCAATACATTCTTTCAGGTCGAGCTCTGGTCGGCTCCGTGAGATAACGATGAACCTCTGCAACAATCCTCGCTCTTCTTTGACTTTGATCAGCTTGTCGCCCGATCTCACTTCTGTTGTGGCATTCGAACTCTTGAATGTTCGAAGTTTTCTTTTCGTCATTTCGTCAATTGGAATTGAAGGCTCCCCACGTCCCCGGAGCTGTGAGTTTGACGTCAACTTCTCCTTCTTCCTCGAAGTTCAGGCATCCAATCATCCAGGTCATATCGGTTTTCTTGTTCTTGTCTGTCTCGGGTGTTGATGTGAGCAGCTTGCAGTCGCTCTTTCTCTTCTCGGGTGCTGGCTTCTTGCAGGTCAACGTTTTACAGCCAACTGCATCATGTATCGTTTGAGCTTTTGATGACCGGTCAAGTTCAATTGGTGGTATCATGGGTGATTTCTCCGGTGATACAGGCTGGTAGATCGCAATTGCTGTACCATGAAGGGTATTCATCCCGCAAGGAGTTGACTCTAGAAAATCGATGTTGTCCATGGCAAACCAGACGAACGTGTCCTGAACCAACCATGGTGGTAGACAGATGCCTCCGGTGGACTCCATTTGCTTCAGTACGGAGTTGGCAATGCTGGTCTCAATCTCCATGACCTTTTTGTAGGAGATGGCGAGGTCCAGATGTGCAAGTTTCTCTACAAGCGCCTTGGATCGTGTGTTTTTGTGTATGTCGAGAGCTAAGCCCACACTCAATGGAGTTTCAAATCGTTGTTTGAATGATCCATCCTCGCTTCTTGGTTCGTACGATACCTGTCGGTCAGATTTATAAGCACCGACAAAGTGCTGCGCCAACAATGATGCACTCACACCAATGGAGTCCTCCCTGTTGCTATTTCCTACTTTCCTTGTTCCCATGACTGCATGCTTGCAGAAGATGTTGAGCATCGGGGGTGGCTTGTAATCAGCAAAGGTTCCATTAAATTTCCATGCTGGGGAAGATGCGATGTCTTTCCTCAATATTTTCGCAGCTCGCAAAAGTACTTTAAAATCGTCTTTGATGCTGTCTGCTGTAATTGTGCTTGATATCATGTGGTCTTTGAGCTTTGTGGAAAGAATCTGCTCTGGCTTTGTTTTGTTTGAGGGCCGGCTGAAATGAACATCGGCAATGTTGTCTAGGATCAATTGTTTCAGGTATGGCTTATAACTATGGTTGTCTGAGACCGGAAAGTCGTGCTCCTTAAGTAAATTGACACAGGTTACATGAATTTCATTCATATTCAGCACAGCATTTTCAGTAGTATCATTCAACGCAGTTTCAACAATTTCAATGAGTTCAAGGTCTGATAACACCTGACCAAAGTTAACATTGGTTGTTTCTGTTTGTTTTTCCGTCTTAACTATAGCACGTTTGGCCTTAACTACACATGGTAAATGATATTTCATGTCCTCAGCCATTGCTTGCAATGGGTCAGGCGAACTTATGACACTGTTCAGTCTCACTTTCAGATTGTCATTACTTGTTTCTTGGCCAATGTTTCTGATCTGGAGTCCCATGTTCTTTGTTGACACATTGTGTAGTTCACTTCCTCTGTCTTCCTGGCATATGACACATCTGAGCGCGTCAAATGTCTGTTCTCGGGAACACCTTCTGGATGTTGACGTGCTTTCCCCTAGATCACTAGAACTTGGTCGTCCTCTCTTTTTCAGTCGGATTTCTGCGGCACTGCCTGATGTTGTTCCTTTCTCAAACCTAGCCTTTGCTCGATCAATGTGCATCTTATTGGTAACATCTTTGTAACAAGCTTTATGGTAGCGGAGACCTTTTGCGAGCAATTCTTCAGCAGAGGAATATTGCAAACGTCTATTCAATGATGCAAACTTTGTTTCACCATACGTGTACTGTTCCTCAGCACCTGCCATCAGTTTCTCGACAGAGGAGAGTTTTGGTTTCGTTACAAAGGTTGTATAGTCTGTTTGCCCTATGGCCATTTGGCATACAAAACAAAGTCCGAAATCTACTGACTTCTCAATCTTCCTGGGTGGTGAGTCACTCATCTTGAAGGTAGGTGTAATTTTCTAGACACTCTTGAACTGTCGTCGGTCCTGCAAAGATAGATACTACTATTCAGATTCACATTTCGTCAACACAGTCAAAACCAGACCTTAACTAGATGGTGGAAACTTAATTAACCGATTTCATGCCGGCCGACCCCACTTTGGCTGGTATATGTCCACTATTTTATTTTCCTTGCATTTTTCTGTAAAAACAATGGCAGAAATGGCTTCCTTGGGTCTGAAAACATATAAAAGGACATATTATTCATGTTTATATGATATCTAGATACAAAGATATGCACAAAAGTGTATTTTCCAAATTTTATGGTGGCCATCTTGGATTTCTTCGAATTACTACCTATTAGACGTAAAAGAAAAAATGGAACCCTATTTTTTTTACATCTCTATAATATTCTGAAGCAGAATCCATTGCTAAATCAATTTTAACAAACAAAAAACACAAACAATATTGTTATGACATATGGGCCTGCACTACAATGCCAGCGAAGATTGCCAGGTTTAAAATTGGCATGAATATACTAAGGTACTTACCTGGGTATTCTGAACTCGGAAACATGGCACAGGAGTCCACCGTCAGGCATAGACAAAACAAGAGTTCCTGCCCAGACACGAAGTGACATATGGGTAGTCTGCAACCCAGGCGAGCCTTGTGCAGTTGTAGAGCCTTTAACAACACCACTGCCTGGAAACGTGATCGTGGTTAAGACCCTGGTAGACTCGACCTATGGGAGTTTTTACATTCACGTGCTAAACCCCACTCCACGCGATGTTTGGCTGCAGCCACAAACTCGAGTTGGACTACTAGAAACTGTGGAGGTGGAGTCTGGTAATGTTTTCATCAATGTATCGGTGGATAGAATCACCGTGGGGCAGCAGACCAAACCTCTTCTAACAGATGAGTGTCTCGATGATACACTTCCACCAGGAGTTAGTCTGGAAGACTTCCCAGGAGACCATCACCATCCCAACGCCACCATCCCAACGCAACCATCGCCACCAGACACCATCCCAACAGGAGCAAAGGAAAGCTGAGGGGTCGTTCAAGCGCTACAGGTCCGTTTTTGCATCCGGCCCAGATGATCTGGGTTGGACAGAAACAATCAAACACTCAATACACCTGACAGAGGACAAGCCTGTCTGACTGCCTTACAGACACATTCCACCAACGCAGTTGCAGGAGGTGAAGGACCATCTAAGGAACATGTTTCGTAAAGGTATCATCAGGCCAAGCAAAAGTGAGTACTCTAGTCTAATTGTCTTGGTTAGAAAGAAATCCGGTGCTCTCCGAATTTGTGTGGACTACCAGTTGCTAAATGCTCGGACTCGCTAGGATGGGCACCCTCTGCCAAGAATCGAGGAGTCGATGGATATTCTGGTCAGAACTCGTTGGTTTTCTATGATGGATTTGCAGCCTGCCTACCATTAGGTTGAGGTGAAGGAGGAAGATAAACATAAAACAGCGTTTACTACGCCCTAAGGACTCTATGAATTTAACCGGATGCCTTTTGGGCTCTGCAATGCGCCAGCAACATACCAACGAATCATGCAACATGTCTACAGCGAAGAACTCTTCCAGACACCATTGGTATATCTGGACGACCTTGTCTGTTTCTCCAAAACGATCGATGAGCATTTGGATAGACTTGAAATCATTTTCCAGAAGTTGGTTCAGTTCAGTGCCTGGAACTTCCATTGCGGCAGCAGCCAAATGGGAATTCATGTCAACAGTCAAGGGCGTTTTTACTCCTACTGGATGCTTGGGCTGGATGTCCTTACTCCATCGACTACCAAGGAACCAAGTCCTGCCTGTGACTGTTGACCAATGTGGAATTGTAAGTGGATGGCCTTGCCTTTTCTACACTGGGCCTCCCTGACTCCACTGGCTGTTTCTGGCATGGGCTATGGACCACTTGGACACAATGGTCCTAACGTCTCCATCGATGCACCTTTCATCTCAGGCTCCCCTCGAGAGTTGGAAAAATCCCCTCGCCGGGAAGTGGGTTGGAGAACTCCCCTTGCCGGGAAGTGAGTTGGAGAACTCCCCTCGCTGGGAAGTGGGCCAGAGAACTCCCCGCACAACCTGCACCCATCATACCCATAACAATATACTAGAGCAAATATAATTCGTACCAACGCTTTTGGTGCTGATGTGAAGCTAGAGATGAAAAATGAAAGCAATTTGCAATTTAAGTTTTAATTATGTGATTAACAAGATTATGAATTCAGCACTTGTAAAAAAGTTGTGCTTTTCAAATTGGTGTTTCCATATAAATCTGTGTCGAGTTGAACGAGCAAAGGATTTTGAGTGTGATTTCACAAAAAAAAGTAAATGTAAAATGTATTAATAAATTTAATTTTTTTTTTTCAATTTCCTAATTTTTTACTATTTTTCATTTAATTTTTTTTTTTTTTTTTTTACAATTTATATTCTTCACTTCACACCACAATTCTTTAAAAAATACATTGAAGCAAATATGTCCACGCGATCATGGCACACTGCCCCAATTTGGTTAGTGGTCCATGGAGAATTATAATACCCTATATGAGATATTCCCTCTATACCAACTCCTAGCCGCCACTTGTTTTCAAAACAAGAGATTAGAAGGATAAATTTTCAGTAAAACTATCCTGTAATCACAGCTAAAAACGATGGACATGGTCGAAGGAAAATTGATTTCGGGTTCGAGGCTCGTGTGCTGATACGCCAACCGACGGACACACAAACAGACTTTTCCTTGGGAGAGAGCATCCACTTTACAATATTTCAATGGACTGCGCCATCTGGGAGAATGATACAAATCATTACATGCTGAATCGTCACATATTTATTAACATTAATGATTCAAAAGTACATACACGGTGTCAATCACTTAGAAAACGTGAAATATGGGATCTGGTCAACATGCATTTTATCATTGCTCCTCGTCGGACAAACTGTAACCAGGGGGATGCGGTTCTTGGGAATTTGGGTTATTGGTTCTTGCATTGGGAATTAGCCCATTCCATCAGTGGATAAAGCGCTCACCTGATGGTCGGTCCTCCACTGATAGTAGGAACACAAGTGATCTAAAGCCACAAAGTGCACTGCAATTATGTGCCTCTCCCACCACACTTTAGTTTCACCCACCTTACAGAAGGTGCCAGACAGTCCGTGTTCTCAAGATGAACAATATCGCCACATCCTTGAGTATAACAAAGTAGGATGGAAGTAGCAATCTGCAAATGGGAATTTTTTTTGACTTGATGGATAGGTAGAGGCCAAGGCCCAGGCAACCAATGCTCACGCAACAAGGTTCTCCCAAATGTGATGAGGCCATAAACCAAAAATCAACAAGTCGAATTTGTTAATTCAAAAGTGATTCGGAGTGAAAGAAAGATACGGAAAAATAAATATGGTTCCGTCAAGTGTACAAATAATAAGTCATTTACCAGGATTTGTTTATCGCCAAGGGCATGGGATGAAACCACAAGCATCTCTGACTTATAAACAGGCACTATTGTGGTTGTCATTATTATTAACACTGTATCAACACTGTTATTCACCACATTTCCCTACGAAAACCATGTCTAAATTTTCAGCAATCTTAAAAACTGCAGATATCAAACGATGTGGTAAGAGACCGTGTCCACGTTATTTATGCAAACGGGTGAATTTATACATTTTTAGTTCCTTCCCATCCAATGTCATTTTCATTTTAAGCTCTTCTCATCCCATTATTTTCCCCAAACTCAACCTCAATACGTAAATAATATGTAGACAACCCCCAACGACATTAGCTTCGTTAATCCATATCTTGCAAGCCAAATGTTAGCAGTTATATGGCTTTGGAGGTCCGGTCTTAAGTGACGAGCGTGACTTCAAAGGTTAAAAAGGCAGTGGTGTTTCTGATGGTCATATACAACGAATGATCACACAATCATAAAATGTTCACAGTAACCATCATTGATACCACGGTGGTTCATGACCTTAAAATCCGATGACCA
Organism: Myxine glutinosa; assembly: GCF_964187855.1. Taxonomy (NCBI): domain Eukaryota; kingdom Metazoa; phylum Chordata; class Myxini; order Myxiniformes; family Myxinidae; genus Myxine; species Myxine glutinosa. Next base: position 173,442,292 of record NC_136265.1, read on the forward strand.
GACAAATGGCCCCTCAAATCAAATAAATAAATAAATAAATAAATAAATAAACAAACAAACATACATATATATATATATATATATAAGCAAAGATTTGCAGTTGGGAGTAAGATCTCCAACCTTTAATTGAACAAACAATGACTCAACGTTTCGATTAACAACATGTGACAAAGCCACACGCCTCCGTTAATCTTCCTCAAGAGTGATAAAATCATCTCAACATCCCCTTATATGCAAAGTGGGCGGGGTATATGCAAAGTGGGGTGGGCAAAGCTGGACAGCCAATTAAACCGTATCATACCGCCCTCATGAACGGAGACGTTACTGATCAAATTCAAAAATCAACCGCATATTAACGGCTCAAAACAATCCTGTAAGCAATGCTGGATTATAACTCAAGTGTTTAGAAAATCATGAACAATCATTACATTTACTTAAAAGTTAAACTTGTAAATAATGAAATTGTAAATTAAATTAAAACTGTAAATATATTAAAGCAAAATTTTTTTAAGATAAAATAAAATTGCCATAATAACTCGAAAACTCGAAACTCGAACTCGAAACGTTGAGTCATTGTTTGTTCAATTAAAGGTTGGAGATCTTACCATGGAGTCATTTATATATATATATATATATATATATATATATATATATATATATATATATATATATATATATATATATAATTATATATATGTAATTATATATATATATATAAATAATTATATATATATATATATAATTGTATATAAATAATTATATATATATATATCTTTGCAACTATTAATTAATAAATAGCAAGCAAATGCAATTCCACAGGAATTCCCCTGTGAGGTAAAAGAAAATTAGTATTCCTTATGGCCAAGGATATCCCTTCAGAGGGAGACAGACAGAGAGAGAGAGTGCATTGTTGTTAGACCTTGACCACGAAGAGTTTCATGCACGAACAGTCTGCTCAATATTTATCTCTCACACCCAAGATGGACACGCACTCACACACACGCACACACTCTGTTCGTGAAAGGGTAATTTGAGGTGCAGGTATATTTTTTAAATCTTTTTTACTTCAATAAAAGGTAACGTCTTTCAAACACAGCATGTAATCCTTCTTCTACAGTAGATTTTTCTGCTCCAGCCAATGGAAATGGTACAGAGTTTTTTTTGGACTGGACCAGAGTTTAAGTGATGGAATACCAGGAGGGAAAAAGTTTAAATGTTCCTTTACAACCCTGAGCTGCTGTATTCGCTTTGCATCGGAAATGCTTCCTGGCTTCTTGTACAATCCAAACTTCCTGATAGCAGCAATGCAGGTGGGGCTCTGAGTGTTTCGATAAGGAAAATAATTAAATCATTTTTACAATTGTTTTACAAGGCAAGTGTGACCATCAAAAGGAATATTGTGTCCCATCAGAAGCAAGTGTTGGTGATTGAGAGGCATTGTATTCATCAGGAGGAGACAGTACAATAGCTCGTTCAACTCGAGGAGATTCGTTTTCTTCTGGTCTCAGCAATGAAAGAATCTCCGTAAGCTTCCTCTCGACCGAACCAACACGGTCCCCCAAGCGTCGTATGTCATCTTTTAGCTCAATCTTGACCTCAAGCATGGCAAGGTGTAGACTTTGCTCGGGGATGGGTGAAAACGCTTGCTTTCCGTCATTTCCAGCCGGACTGCGGTTTTCCAGGGGGCTCCGCCCGGCAGTTCCGCCAATTACGACAACGCCAGCTGATGGACCACCCACTGCAGGATCACCTGCACGATCTAAACGCAGGTCACTTTTGGTGATGCCGCTGTCACAGGAATCCGTTTTGCGCAGAAAATTCTTGCCATCCTGGCCAGGCACGCGAGCGCGCTGTTGCGGCAACGTATCCATGGACTCCGCTTTCGACACTTGGTTCCAATCATCTGCTTTGCCACCTGCTGTAACGCTTCCCGCACAGACATCAGTGGACACTCTGGTCCGAGCCCAAAGCCGACCGCCACTCGATCTTCGACCACCAAGTTCTCCACCCAGAGGCCCCGTTTTACTTGGTCCGAGAGGGCTCAAGGCTTGTGGCCTCGATGTTGCTATCACTGCAGTGACGTCACTGCCCGATGATCCCGGAGTGTCAACACCTGTCTGGTCAGGCTGTGGCAAAGGGCCGGGCAATGCCTTGCAAACAGCTGTGCCGTTCTCAAGGTCGACGTCTGGTTGCTGCTGCCGAAGTTTTTCAGCTTGGAGCCTCTCCTCCCTCTGTTGTCGAAAACGCTGGAAGAGCTTGCGCACAGGATGGTCTGGGGGAATGTCAAGTGGGGCCTGGTCTTTCAGCTTCTCCCTCTCCTCCTCTTCACGCTTCACGTCGCTTATCTTTCGAAAAATGAGCTGCAAGAAATGATAAATAGCAAAGTGCTTAGTCTTGGAAGTTACACTGAAAGTAAATTTTAAAATAACGACAAATAAACATTGACCACTTGATGACAAAACAATGAACCCAGTACTGCTGCTCCCATCAAGACGAATAGTCTTTCAAATCAGTTTTGATCACAGAATAAACTAGAACGGTACTCGGCAGAGAGCATATGTCCACCAGGATGAACAGTTTACATTTTGATCCCAACGATAGGCCAGATCTGGATCCGAATCTAAATCAAAAGCTAATCAGCTTGTTCTTGTCGCCTATCCAACTCATCCACCTAGTTTTGTTGTAAGTCCTCCACAACTATTTGATATATCATGATATATACAGTCACGTGAAAAAGTAAGTACACCCCATGTAAAGTTTTGACTTTTTCAACATATTTCAACATACAGCTATTTGATCTTCATTTCAACAATATTGATAGATAAACGTAATATAATATAACAAATATCATGTAACATTTACATTTTGTAGTCCATTGTATAATTTAAATAAACATAAATGCAAATTTCGCATGTGGAAAAAGTAAGTACATCCTTGGCTCTAATAGGTGGTATTGCCCCCTTTGGCAGAAACAACCTCAAGTAGGCGTTTCTTATAACTGTCTGCCAGTCTCTGACATCGACTGGGAGAAATTTTTGCCCACTCCTATATGCATAATTCTTTCAGCTGTGCGATGTTTGAGGTGTTTCTTGCATGCACAGCTCGTTTCAAATCCCCCACAACATCTCGATGGGATTTAGATCCGGGCTTTGACTTGGCCATTCCAGAACCCTCCATTTCTTTCTTCTCAGCCATTCCTTGGTGGATTTACTGGTATGTTTAGGGTCATTGTCATGTTGCAAGGTCCACATTCGGTTGAGCTTCAACTTTCTGACAGATGGCTTCACATTATCCTCAAGCACCCTCTGGTACAATGAAGAATTCATAGTGGATTATATGATGGTGAGCTTCCCAGGCCCTGATGAAGCAAAGCTGCCCCAAACCATAATATTTCCACCACCATGCTTTGCAGTTGATATCAGGTTCTTGTGGTCAAATGCTGTCTTTGATTTTCGCTAAACATGTCTTCTGGTACTGTGGCCAAATAGCTCTACCTTTGACTCATCTGTCCAGAGCACATTGTTCCAGAAGTGCTGGTCTTTGCCTAGGTGTTCATTGGCAAACTTTAGTCTTGCCCTGATGTTCTTTCTGGACAGCAAAGGTTTCCTCCTGGCACACCTCCCATGTAGATCAAATTTCTGCAGCCTCTTTCTAATGGTAGACTCGTGCACTTTGACATCAACAGTGGCAAGAGCTACCTGTAGATCCCGTGATGACATTCTGGGGTTCTTAGAGACTTCTTTCAGCATCTTGCAGTCTACTCTCGGGCTGAACTTGCTGGGGCGGCCTGGCCTGAACAAGTTGGCAGTTGTTTGGAATCTTCTCCACTTGTCGATGATCTTCCGGACAGTCGAGTGATTGATTTCATATTGTTTGGAGATCTTTTTAAGTCCCTTCCCAGACTCGTAGGCATCTATAACCTTATTTCTGAAGGCCTCAGAGAGCTCTTTTGATCTAGGCATGGTGACGCCGCACATGTCAACAGCAAAGAGCAAACCAAACGAAATGTCTGAGGCTTAAATAAGACAGGTTCCTCCAAGATCCTCTTTGACGATGTTCTAATCATTTGCACCTGAGCTGGTGCACCTGATTCTAATTTTAGGTATTTGTAGTAGTGATAAATGTAGGGGTGTACTTACTTTTTCCACATGCGAAATTTGCATTTATGTTTATTTAAGTTATACAATAGACTACAACATGTAAATGTTTCATGATATTTGTTATATTATATCACCTTTATCTATCAATATTGTTGAAATGAAGATCAAATAGCTGTATGTTGAAATATGTTGAAAAAGTCAAAACTTTACATACTTTTTCATGTGACTGTATATAGTTTTTTGCCCTTTCACTCCATGGTGAATCAATGCTGACTATCTCTCAATGCTGAAGAATCACTTAAAATTATCTGTCCAGATCCGGATACGATCTTCACCAAAATTGAAGAATTCTTCCTTGTCACACACACAACCTATCTACCAAGTTTCAACTGACTTCCTCGACAACTTTTTGAGATATCCTGCTATATATCGGTTTTTGCCCTATATCTCAATGGTGAAGTCACCAAAAAATTCTCAGATCCAGATCTGGATCGGGATCTTTACCAAAATCGAATCATTTCGTCCTTGTCACATACCCAACCTGTCCACCAAATGTCATCCGAATCCGTCCACAACTTTTTGAGATATCGTGCTCACAAACAGACAAACAGATAGACAGACAAACAGACAGGGGTGAAAACATAACCCCATCCACCTTCGGTGGTGGAGGTAAAAATGCAAATGCTCTTTAATTACATTTTTAAACTATTATTTCATCACAATTAGTCGCAAAGACTACAGATTTTCATTAATCAGTTGTTCTGACGTCATAGCCTCAGAGTCCCAACATTAGTAGATGTACATTATAAAGTCCTCAATTTATTCTTCTGCTATGTCTCAGCATTCTAATGTGGGCCCAAATTGAAACCAATGACTAACACCAATGATTGTGGTTCCAGCACGAAAACAAACAAACAAAAAAAAAACCAAAGTGGATGTCGGCCATAATTTTGTAAATAATGTCAGGAATTAAAAAATAGTCCATAAAACGACTGCAGGTGAAGAGGTTTTCAGCATCTTTGATAAAGCCAAGTGTTGGCTTAACAGTTAAGGTGGCTGGTTTAAGATATTAGGGTCATGAGTGTGAGCCCTTGTTGTGCCGTTAAATAACACCAGGTGGGTTCACTCCGCCTGTCATCCTGTCCACCAAGTTCCAAAGTCGGCATAATGAGTACCAGCTTACTGGTAACGGACACTGCATAAGCTGCACAGCCGCACTTCCCAGCGATGATGCAACCAGCAGGCACAGGATGCATATGAAATGGTGATCTTCGATTTGAAACAATTTCACTGGTACATGTTGGACTTGGTTTTAAAATTTTATGATTTTGTGATTTTTGTGATTTTAAAAGTTAAACGGAGGACTCAACACAAAGGGTCCACAAAATACACTGAGGGTGTCCCCATTGTCTATAGATAGAACCATAACGAACATCAAGTTTATCATATGCACATCAAGGAAAATAGAAGCAAGGATGTGATTTCCGCCTTGATCTCACCCGCTTGCGCAGGTTGAAGGTGAGGATGAGGTTGCGTGCAAAGGATGTGGCAAACCCCATGTAGAAGTCCAGCACCTTGAGCAGGGCCTCGCGCATTATCACGTGCAAGTCACAGTATGTGAGTGCACGCACGTTGGCGCAAGCTGGTGCAACGGTCGCCTCCTTCCAAAATATGTCACCAAACACATCTCCCTTTCCTGTTACACGTAATAACAAAACAGTTAGGGAGATATTGAGGACAGGTCCTGGAGAGCAACAGAGGATTTGTAAAATGCCGTCACTATATGGTCACATTTTCAGAGGTCTCTGCATGATTCTGCAACTCGGGCATCGTTGGGGTTTACGGACAATCTTGGGAAAACAAATAAAAATATTGTTTAATCAGTGTCAGGTTATGGTCGCAAAGCTAGTTTAATTGTAAAAGATCAGGCACATGTGCTTTTGTATAATTATACAGAAATCTATTCTATCAGAGCATTCAACACCCGACATTCTTGTTCATTTGGTTTCAGACCAGGTTTCACTTTCACTTTACCTTGGACATGAAGCTTCCACTCACTCAACAATGGATGGAGGCCCTCAATGTCAGAGAGGACATCAGGTCAGTCTCTCAAATACATACTTCAAGCATTTGATACAGTCTGGCACCCCACCTTGCTCTCCAAACTCTGGCTACGGCATCAAAGACCATCTCCACACATGATTTACTGACTTCATCTACTCTCGTAGCCAACGTGTCTCTCAATGGAATCCTTTCACCTCCTCTCCCTGTCAAGGCTGGAGTGCCCCCAATGCAATGTTCTGGGGCCAGTCCTATTCCTAATCTTCATCAACAATCTATCTGGGAAATCCTCTTTATCTCTTTACTCTATCCTCTGCCATGACATTCCTCATCCTTCAGCTAGACAAGGCAGCAGTCTCTTCCCCATCTTCAGACCTTGACAAATCCACAAACTGGTCAAACACTTGGAAGGGATGTGTTTTAACGCTGAGAAATCAAGCATGCACTTTCTCTTTCTTTCTGAAAGGACCGTACTGCAAACCCTCCCATATACTTTCTCAACAACCCTCTCCAAGAAGTCTATTCACTCAAACTATTGGGTCTCACATTCAGCCATGATCTCTCTATTGGGCAAATCACATTTTAAAAAGTTGGCCTCCAAAGACAGTCGCCCACTCCGTCGTATAAAGTCCTTCCCCGGTACACCTGAACTTCAATCCACCTACAAGACCATCATCCACAGCTTGATGGGGGTACTGCTCTCCCCTCTGGGATGACGACCCTCACCCACTCCATCGTATAAAGTCCTTCCCCGGTACACCTGAACTTCTATCCACCTACAAGACCATCATCCACAGCTTGATGGGGGTACTGCTCTCCCCTCTGGGTTCCTTGCTCACCTTGATGCCATAGCAACAAAGGCCTTCAAGATCATTGGAATCTCCCGCGATGAAGCTGAGTTTATGGGCCTATCACTTCCGTATCACTGACAGATTGGAGGTCTCCCTGTCTTCTTCCACCTCCTTTCTGGTCTTGCATCATCTGCCTTCCCTGTGTTTTGTCCCCCCCCCTAAGGTATCTACAGGGTGCACGCAGCCCACCAACAACCCCCTTCCAGTAAAACCCGCAAATCCAGAACCACTGCTCACCTCCTCATGTATTCCTCTTTTTCCCTGCCTGTGGAATAGACTTCAACACTCTCTTCAATGTCATTCTTCCCTCCAGGTCTTCAAAACAGCTGTTCTCTACCATCTCAGATTGTCGCCCATCCAAAACCTTGATCTCTTCTACACCTATTACACCTCGACCAACCTCCCCTCCAAACCCTCCAAACTTTGCTTCTCTATTCATCTTGTGCACCTTGTGTTCTTCCTTACCCCTCACCGTTACCCGCGTCCCTTGTTTGTCTGTCTCAGTATATTTTACACTTTAACCCTGCTGTTGTCATTTCCCCCTTCCTTTCTGCTGCTCCTTTTATTTTGTTGCGTCCTGATCCGCTCTGTGTTCTAGCTCTTCCACGAGCCTTGACCCTGTAAACAAAAAAACACGTAGCAGCCAGCATGGTTGGTTGCACCGAGAACAGCCATTTCACGATATCTCGGTCGCTGAACGTACAAAGGTCTATCCTAACATTGTGAAGTAATGACAATCATGGAGTACGATAGTACTCCATATGTAAAGATGCCACAGGTAAAAAATGGCCGTCCCATCAAATGTGCACTCCATTATATGCTGAAAATCTATGAAAAGCTATGATACAGGTCAAAGCTGTGATACGCCCAGTCTGCTGGCATTAGTTAGTGCATGTTAAAGGTTCCAGTGTCCTTCACAAAGACTATGCAAACTATTGCCAGCACCCTGAACAAATTTCAGATTCCTGCCCTAACCTTAATCAAATGATAGGCCTGGCCAGCCAGTTCATGAAAGACCTGTACAACCTTCCCCTGGCCAACCCCACAAGAATGTGGGAATAATTGTGACCGTTAACGAAGATGAGGATCCCAGCACAATAACGGCTGAGGCGATTACAATGTTTTAAAGGGAGGACATGATTGACTCAGCCTGTCATCCTTCTGAGGTCGGCAAATTGAGTACCAGTTCACTGGTAATTCCCTGTGTGTTGCAAGAGGCGACTTACAGGGTTGGTGGCAGGAAGGGCATCCGGCCATAAAAAAAATTGCTTCAAAAAGGGGACCACAATGCCAGAAAAAGGCCAACCCCTGCTCTGCAGGGTGAAAAAGGTGCCTCTAAAGGTGGTTCAACGGGAGGAAGTGACATTGTCCCTTAGGTATTGTACCCATACCACATGCACTCACTCGATCAGGCTCCAGCATATTGGATGCATCCACATAGACCTGCAGTTTAATCTGTATTAGTGATATCATTTCATGTTCGTTTTAATGTCAGGAATATAATACATGGACAAATCAAACTACCTCAACACATGATTTCCATTTGACAATTGAACCACAGTTTACCACATGATTCCCCTCTCCCTCTCCTCCATCCCCTCCATCCCCTCTCCCCAGGTTAAAGAAGAATTTTTAAGATTGTGATAAGATCCCCTCGAGATGATTGAGACATGGATTGTGTATGTGTGCCATTCAGAGGGTGAATGGGCAAGACAAAATATTTAAGTGCCTTTGAATGGGGTACGGTAGTAGGTGCCAGGCGCACCGGTTTGAGTGTCAAGAATGGCAAAGCAGCTGGGTTTGTCACACTCAACAGTTTCCTGTGTGTATCAAGAGAATGGTCCACCACCCAAAGGACATCCAGCCAACAGTGGGTGAAAACGGCTCATTGATGAAAGAGGCCAAAGGAGGCTGACACGGATTGTACAGAGTGACAGACAGGCTACAGTTAGTCAACTGACAGTCCAGTACAACATTGGTGCTGTAAGACACATAAAAGTATGCACAACTCGTCGTACCTTGACACGAATGGGGTATGGCAGCCGACGACTGCACGGAGTTCCACTTCTTTCAGCAAAAAAACAAGAACCTGCGGTTGCAATGGACTAAGGAATGAAAATACTGGACACTGGAGGATTAGAAAAGCATTGCCTGTTCTGACGAATCCTGGTTCCTGTTGTTTCACGCTGATGGGAGGACGAGGTATGGAGAAAACCACATCAGTACATGCATCCATCATGCCGTGTGTCAATATTGCAGGCTGGTGGTGGTGTGGGGTGTGTTTTCATGGCACACATTGGGCCCCTTGATAAAAGTGTAGCAATGTTTAAATGCCACATGGATATCTGAACATCATTGCCAATCAGGTGCATCCCTTCATGGCAGCAGCGTATCCACCCGCAAATGGATTTCTTCAGCAGGATAATGCCCCATGAAACAAGGCAAGGATTGACCAGGAATGGTTCCATGAACATGACAGTGAATTCAGCGTACTGCAGTGGCCTGCCCAGTCACCGGATCTCAATCCAATTGAGCATCTGTGGGACGAGATTGAACGAGCTATTCGGGGTAGTCAACTTGATACCAGCCAACTTGACAACTGTGGAAAGCATTGGAGTCAACATGGGCCAACATCCTGTGCAACACTTTTGACACCTTGTAAAGTCCATGCCCTGATGAACTGAGGCTGTGCAGAGGGCAAAAGGGTGTGCAACTCGATATTAGGAAGGTGTTCCTAAAGTTTTGTACACCGAGTGTGTGTGTGTGTGTGTATGTATGTGTATATATATATATGTATATCTATATATATATATATACATATATGGACGCCTCACACATCGATGCCTCACCATGCATGTGAGACACCAGCGCAGCAGTTTATAGTTGGGTCGATATTTGAACCCACGCCAGACAGCTCAAAGGCCGGTGCGCATACCTATAGGCCCAGTGTTTCTCAACTTACTTACTTACTTAAGTCAACGTGTGGCCCTGAATGGGTTTCTCTCATCTCCTCTTCCTGTTCAGGCTGGGGTTCCCCAAGGTCGTGTTCTGGGCCCTGTGCTTTTTCTGGTCTTCATCAATGATCTCTCTGACTCTCTTGAAAATCCTCTCTATCTCTTTGCTGATGACTCTACTCTCTGTCGCTCCATTCCTCATCCATCAGATCGGCAGTCTGCAGCCTCCTCACTCTCTGCAGACCTTGACAAAATCACAGACTGGGCAAACAAGTGGAACATGTCTTTCAATCCTGACAAATCTCACACTGTACGATGTCTCTCCGAAAAGGCCGACTGGACAACCCTCCCATCTACTTTCTGAATAATCCTCTCCAAGAAGTTCTGTCACTCAAGCTTTTGGGTCTCACTATCTGCCATGATCTTTCCTGGGAAAACCACATTTCCAAGCTGGCCTTTGTAATACCAATGCTTGGCTTCAGTCTTCGGTAATGAGCGCTGCTCCGTAAGTTCTTATCACACTGCACCTTCCTCACGAGTCCGTTATAATCGCATCGGTCCTTCCAAGTCCTTCAAATCGCAGTAGTCCTTTGCAATCACGATAAGTCCTTTTCATAAGCCAACCTTCCAACAAGTCCTTTCCGCACAGTCCTTCATAAAGCGCATCAGTTCTGTTGAGGGCTTTTTGTGCGCGCTTTTATAACCAAGCCAGCGAACGCTCTCGGAACCCAAAACCACACCCTGTCAGGCGACCTCACCTCAGCCCTGGTTGGCTGGTGTTGGCTTACTGGCCCCGCCTTGATGGCTGGTTGACGTGGCCGCACCTCCACCCTGGCGCTCCGCCCCCTTTTCTGGCCTTACCTCGTGGGTTTCTGGGCTGGTTTGAGCAGAAGCCCAGCGAGGTTGCAAAAGCTGCTGACAAAGGCACGTAACAAATTGGGAGGGCCATGTCCTCACATCACCCCCGTCCTTTACAAGCTTCACTGGCTCCCCATCCCCCAGAGAATCCAGTACAAAATCCTCCTCTTGACATACAAAGCCCTCCATAACCTGGCCCCATCCTACCTGGCTGACCTCCTCTCCAGACACACTCCCACCCGCAACCTCCGCTCTGCTGGTACCAACCTCCTGACCCCCTCCATCCGGACCAAATTCAGATCCTGGGGGGACAGGGCCTTCTCCATCGCTGCTCCCACCCTCTGGAACTCACTACCTCACACCATCAGAGACTCCTCCTCACTCACCACATTCAAAACATCACTAAAGACCCACCTGTTCAACACTGCATTCAACATTCAACCCACAGCATCTAACCCTGACTATCTCTTCTCCTTCTCCCTCCTTTTGCTTTAAATATTTCCCTACTGATTCTTGTCTTTTTGCAATTGTTGTTTTCATGTATTGTTATGCATTATGTTTTCCACTCTGTCAAAGCGCCTTTGGGCTTCTGGAAAAGCGCTATACAAAATAAATGAATTATTATTATTATTATTATTATGGGGCACAGACTGGGGAGCGCTTAATGGCGTCGCTTGGAAGGGAGCCTGCCAAAATGAACGGAAGGGCCTACTCTTATTTGATTGACACAATGCAGATGCAATTATTGGGAATGGCCTTATCTAAACACATATTATGAAATAATTGACGTCCTATGGTGACCTACGTGTTGCTTGTGGCCTACCTATGGGGTGCTACCTTTAACCTTCAATGATGTGATATATACAAGTGTGGGTTCTCAAAACCGCAACAATATATATATAAACATACATACATACATACATACATACATACATCCATACATATATATATATATGTATATATATATACACAAAGAATTAAGTTAAGCACCCCCCCCGTTTTTTTACAACCTCGCACATTACAAGTTTGTTGTCGTCAAAACAGTGTAATATACCCATGTTATTGCTATATATTCTGGAGAAGTGATATTATGGTCACATAAAAACATAACAATCATGCCGTTTTCAATATTTTATTCTGAATAATTTAAGGTGAAATTTTTTGGGAATTTTAGGCATATTTTCACCTCAATTTAAGTATGGAGCTATAGGTCCATCACGGACAGTGTGGATGACGTTTATGTTTTCTAACGTACAGTCATTGTTCTGAGAAGACCTCTAGCGATCTTTGCGTCAATAACGTGTGTAGGACCCACGTGATCGGATCACTGACTCAACCCTACGTCTCATAGACCCTGTAAGCCGTCGTATGCGTTGCTGTGGCAGGTTGTTCCATTCCCGATGTAATGCACGTTCCAATTCATCCAGATTGGCTATTGGAGGGACCATCTTCGCAATTTGTCGTCCCAACATGTCCCGAACGTGCATTACATCGGGAATGGAACAACCTGCCACAGCAACGCATACGACGGCTTACAGGGTCTATGAGACGTAGGGTTGAGTCAGTGATCCGATCACGTGGGTCCTACACACGTTATTGACGCAAAGATCGCTAGAGGTCTTCTCAGAACAATGACTGTACGTTAGAAAACATAAACGTCATCCACACTGTCCGTGATGGACCTATAGCTCCATACTTAAATTGAGGTGAAAATATGCCTAAAATTCCCAAAAAATTTCACCTTTAATTATTCAGAATAAAATATTGAAAACGGCATGAATGTTATGTTTTTATGTGACCATAATAGCACTTCTCCAGAAAATATAGCAATAACATGGGTATATTACACTGTTTTGACGACAACAAACTTGTAATGTGCGAGGTAGTAAAAAAACGGGGGGGGGTGCTTAACTTAATTCTTTGTGTATATATATATATATATATATATATATATATATATATATATATATATATATATTGTTGCGGAACCCGACGTCGGCCTATGGTTCCCCTTCGAGGGGGGATTAAGCCCCTCGTCTGTTACTGACCGACGTGGTCCCGGGGGTATGACGCCACGCCCGGTCGGCGCTGGATAGGGTTTTAGGCCCACAAGTCCTATGACCTAAATACCAGCGCTTCCCGGTACGCGAAGGAACACCCCCCGCTCACGGCCGCAGCGTAATGGATGTTGCGCCGAGCGAAGCGAACCGCGGCGTGAGCCGTTTACCAAGACTAGACCCGATCCTGAAACGTTGGCCAAATCGTGCCACAGATATTCAATGAGGGAAAAGACAACGACGACACGGATGTGAAGAAGAGGAAGACGAAGGCAAAAAGGTTTGAACTACGACTATTATTTATTACTATTTACAGGACCAAAAGAAACCAAGGAAGAAGGAAAGATAATAAAATAATGACAGAAGGAATCAAGGAGACACAGTGAAATGCTAGCTTATCTACACAGGCTTAACTTATACCCCAAGACAGAACAAACAAAGACGGACTCACACGAATGGGGAATTTGCAGGCAGGAATGATTGGAAGGAGGAATGGGAAGGTTCAGCTGGGGCAGATGGTTCGGGCTTGATCCCGCACGGGACGTCGGGCTGGACCTCGACGGCCACCGATGCCACCGCAATCTGGCTCCCGCTGGGTAACGGGTCGAAGCTGCCTGGTGGAGTCAACGCTGCTGGTGGAGCCAAAACTGCTTGTGGAGCCAACTTCTGGTGGAGCCAACTTCTTAACGGGCGCAACTCTCCGTGGGGATCCCTTCCTCTGCCTTTACCAAGCTCGTCTGGACTCTTCTCTCAAACGCAACCACCTTGGACTCCTCTCTCAAACGCAACCACCTTCGACTCCTTGCTCAAACGCAACCACCTTCGACTCCTTGCTCAACTCCTAGGCTTCCGTGCGCGCTTATATCGCCCTCGGGCGATCAAGCCGCCGGCCTCCAGGACATGCCCATCGGAGAGGTCGCCTCGGCCCTGATTGGTGGGCACGGGCTCTCTGGCTCCACCCTTGATGACGATCGGCGGGCCACGCCCTGGATTCGGCGGCTCCTCCCCCTTCTTCTCCGAGCCCACCTCGTGGCTAATGGAGTCACGGTGAAAACCGCCCAGCAGCTGCGGCGAATGCAGTTGGCAATCGAGGCTTTGGGAATGGGGCTTTGGGAATAAAAGGGGATCTATCTATTTGAATTCGGTGCAATGGAGTGTCAATTAATGGAAGACAAAGCCTTAGCCTAATACACAGAATAAGGAAATAACTACCAACAAGCAGGGAATCTATGATTGGCTAAACGTGATTGTATTTGACCTAACTACGGGACGCCCTTTGACCTTTATACACAACAACTGGAGGAGGAGGGTCCACAATAAAACAATAATATATATATATATATCTATATATATCTATATATATATATATATATCTATATATATATATATATATATATATATATATATATATATATATATATATCTATATATATATATATATATATATATATATATATATATATATATATATATTGTAACAGATGTGAGAATCCTGTAATTTTTGTAAATACCACCCTTTGTAAATGTCATGATCTGTGTAAATACCTCCATAATTGTAAAGGTCAAAGGTCGTCCCCCTTAGTTAATTCATTGCATACACCTAGCCAATCTTAGAACCTCTAAATAGTTATTCCATTATTATGTGTTCCAGTTTAAGGCTCTGTCGCAGTGAAATGTCACGGTGAATCCATCCTTTATGTTGTCTGGAGCCCAGTAATTGACACTCCATTGCACCGAATCAAATAAGGATACAAGCCCAGGGCGCGCCACGAGGGGCGGGGCTGTTCGGCTCCATGCCCAAATAAGGATACAAGACCATGGCATTGCCATATAAGGCCACAAATCAGAGCACGGGGGGGGGGCGGTACCCAAAACGGCCGAGGGCGTGTCACACCCCCGCTTGAGAGAGACCAGAGGAGATACCAGAGGACACGAGAGAGAACGTGCTGCTGAACTGGTATGAGGAAAGAACATATGAGAAGAGAACGTGCTGCTGGACGGGTACGAGAGCTGGGTGCGTGTTGAAGGAGCTGGGTTCGAGGCTGGAGATGAGAATCCCAGCACTACCGACAGAGACTTTGACTTTTATGTGCTTTTATTATAAAAGTATCAAAACACACATGGAAGGACACCGCAAAATTTTTACAAGAAAAAGAAAGTTGTACAAGCAAAAAGAATGTATATACATGTATATGTGGACATTGAGCGTAAGTATAATTTACAAAAACAAACTCAACACCTCATCTGTAAAACAATCGTCGTTCACATTGCCGAAACTTATCCGGGCCGACACTATTCCTTTGAAGCAAAACAGCACATTTTCATCTCTGCCACTCAATTTGATCTTTCTAGTTTTATATATTGCGAGTTTAGCAATTCCGCACAGAAAATTCAAGAAAGGGACCGCTGTCTTGTTCTTGGTGCCCCTTTCAATGCCATACACAAAAATTGCAACAGAAAAAACAAACTGAAATTTATAAAAGAGCTGTTGGAGGAAACAAAAAAGGGGTACCAATCTCTTACATTTCACAAAAGCATGGGTCACATTTTCAGCCTCTTCACAAAAAGGACAAACATTCAGTACAGAAGGATCAAACTTATTAAGTAAGTATTTGGTGACCAGGGCCTGATGAACTAGTCTCCAATTTAAGTCTCCGGTTCGACCTAAGGTTGGAGACCTATACATCTCTTTCCACACTGGAGATAGGAACGAATTAGCCGGAATGATCTCATCCCACCGATTTTTTAAAGGTTTTGTGAAACCCGGTATAAGCACCTCTTGGCATATCCCATAAATAACTTTTTTCCCCATCACATGGAACACACCGCAACCATCTGACTTTGAGAAGACACCCTGTTGTTTTTTTGAGGTGACTTGGAGCTCGGGGAAATAGAGACGAGAGTCCACCACTTCATCTGCCCCAGTCCACCCGATATTTAATTCCCTGAAAGTTTTAATCACAACTCTCAAAACTTTGTCCACCATTCTAGATGACCGAACCCCCACTTTTGATGTGAGAGAACCGGTGGATAACCATCCATTTAGGGAAGGCTTCATCAGGTCTCGCACTGTGTTTATTCCATTACAGGTGAAGCAATGCATAAATGACCTGGAGGTTGAAATTTCAGGGAATAAAGGATTCAGAACCAATGGCTCATGCATATATTTTTTTGTATCATAGGACACCTCTAATCGTTGTATTCCAAGGACTTGCCAGGCATTCAGAAGGCTCTGATGAAACTCGGGGAGCAGAGTCGTGTTGACATGCTGCAGGTCCATGAGGAAGAGCTCTCGGTCATACTTCAACCCATCTGCTTCCTGCAGCCAAGCGTTTGTGAGAGGCCGCCACGGGACAGACTCACCATACAATAAACGCTTTATCATCCACATGCGGAAAGCCATTATCCGACTCGGAACATGTATCAAGCTTTGGCCACCTGCATTTCGGGGTCTGCACACCGTGTCTGGTCCAAGCCAATGGTGGCCTCCCCAGAAAAACTGAGTTAGAACCCTCTGAATGCCTGTGACCAAGTATCTCGGAGGTTGGAGGGGGATAACTTTATGCCAAATAAAAGGAACCACCAGGTTATTTATTATTGTCACCCTTGCCTTAAGCGATAGAAGGTGGTGCAACCGTTTCCATCTAGCCAGTTTCTGCTTAATTCTTTCCAAGAAACCCTCCCAATTTTTTTGTTCATATGCTTGGACTCCGAGAAATAACCCTAAATATTTAAACCCCTCTTTGTTCCACTGCATTCCTCCTGGTAACACAGGCAGAGCTGAGGAAGGTGGACTGGGGCCCACCCATAAGGCAACACTTTTGTTCCAATTTACTTTTGCCGTGGAGGCGAGCTCAAACTGGGACAGACATCGAAAGACCTCACCCACATCATTTTGGCTGGAAACAGCAACACAAATGTCATCCGCATAAGCTGAAGTAACCATTTTGTGGTTTTTTGTTAAGGAGACTCCTTCCACTGAGTTTCGGAGCAAAGCTAGTAAAGGTTCGACCGAGAGACTGTATAGCATTCCTGAAAGCGGGCAGCCCTGACGGATGCCTCGCTGAAAGGGAAAAGGGCAACATAAGCTGTTGTTTACCTTCAACAGACAGGATGCATTTTCATACAACAACTTAACATAGGAAACAAAATTTTGTCCAAAACCAGCTCTCTGTAGTACAGCAAACAAAAAAGAATGGTCAACACTGTCAAAAGCTTTTTCTTGATCTAAAAGAACCAAACCAAAACCATGAGATGTAGTACGACCGAGACTGATCAAGTCTCTCACCAAAAAAATGTTATCGTAAATAGAACGCTCAGGAACACAATAAGACTGATCAATATCAATCAAAAGGGGGATGACTTCCTTTAGACGTATCGCGAGCACTTTCGACAATATTATATAGTCCGTATTTAGGAGTGACACAGGCCGCCAATTTGTGGCGTCTTGCAAGTTCCCTTTTTTTGGAAGGAGACACAAAACTGACCTCCGGCAACTTAGTGGCAATTCACCTTGTTCAAGGCTATCATGAAGGATGTCAAGTAGAGTAGGGCCTAGAATGTCCCAAAAGGCCTTGTAAAATTCAACTGGGAGGCCGTCAAGTCCAGGGGCTTTCCCATCTTGAATTCCTTTAAGAGCAACAGTAAGTTCTCCGAGAGAGATGCCAGGCTCCAGTTGTTGTCGCTGGTCTTCAGACAAAGATTGGAGCAGTTCAAACATCTCGTTTCTGTTTTCCTGGTTCACAGTTCTCAAGGCAAACAGCTTTGAATAAAAGTTTCGTAATTCATCTTTGATGTCACTTTGAGAAGACAGAAGCGCACCGGCAGAAGAGCGCAAAGCGTGAATTTGTTGAGGGGTCTTGGCTGTCTTTTCCAGGTTGAAAAAGTCTTTGTTTGGTTTGTCAAGTTGGATATTGTCCATTCGCAGTCGGACGAAAGCACCAGATGCACGCTCTCTCACCATTTCAGCCAGTAGTGTTCTTTTCTCTGACAACTGCTGGACATTTTCGTTGGACATTCCAGATTTCTGCTCACAATAAAGTATATCGTTTTTTAAGGCAGTTATCACACCGAGTGTGTTACAGGTATTATAACGACAGTATTGCTGGCAAAAACACTTAATTTGGGATTTTGTGCAATCCCACCATTGCCTCAAATTTAGGTAGGAAAACTTTTGCATTTCACATTCCTTCCATACCATTCTGAATGCTTCTTTGAAATGCTCACTTTGTAAAAGTTTGACATTGAAAGTCCAATATGCACTTCTACACACGTGATGAGGTAGGCCACATACATCAACAACCATGTGATGATCAGAAAAACCAGATGGCCTTATATATGAATTCTTGACAAGATTTACCTTATCATGGTTAACATAAATTCTATCCAAACGAGCCATTGTCAAAAGATTTCTTGCGGCACAAACCCACGTGTACTGCCGGATATTAGGGTTCTGTACACGCCACACATCCACAAGTTGAAATTTTTTAATGAGCTGTGCCAAAGGCCTTGCACTCGGTGGATGAGGCTCAGGAGTGTTTCTATCAAGTTGTGGGTTGAGGGTACAGTTGTAGTCTCCCCCCAAGCAAACCAACATGGACAGGTCAATAGTGCTTAAAAAACCTGCTAACTTGTGAAGAAAAGCACTTCTTGCAGAGTTCGCACTAGGGCAGTATACATTAGTCGTGCAAATCTTTTGGTTACCGCTGACAAACTCCACAGATAGTAAATGGCCCTTGCAAATTTCTCTACATCTGATCTCCAACGGCTGGAGTCTAGGATGTAAGACTACTGCAACACCAGCCTTGGCATCAACAAAAGCACTGGAGAAAAAGTGACAACCTTTAAAGATATTACGCCACTCAACCTCAGAAGACTGATTTGCATGCGTCTCTTGTAACATCAGCACATCAATTTTTTCATTCTGAAACATTTGAAACACCTGGAGGCGACGCACACAACTGCGACCACCGTTGATGTTTAAGGATGCTACTTTTATCTCCACTCTGTTAACTATTCATAAAGTTCCTTGCCCGCTAGAGTTACACATTTTCTTAGCCTCTGGAATTGAGGTTCTGACATGTTAACCTGATAAGGTTCACGAATCATGTTCTTTGCAGTCAAAATAAAATCATGCAGATTCGGAAAGTAGTCTGATTTTTACATGTCTTTTCCTGAACGTTTCTTCAAGGAACTTGATAACATTTTCTTGAGAAACCATGGTGATGGTATTGTAATCACACGCCTCACTCTCTTGAGCACTTGAAGCACTAAAGAGTGGAGTAGAAGAGGTTTCATCAGAATCAAGTGCTTCGTCTTGATCTGCATCTTTTCCTCCTATTTGTTGAACACTTAGTTTTGGAAACAGCAATTCTACAGGGCCAAGGACCTCCGCGCTCTTTGCAGACCCTTCCAAATTTACCATATCCTCTGTGGCTATAAGTATGTCCCCCACCTCATCATCCCTTTCATTTTTATCTGTCAGGGAAGGGTTAACGTTATCCTCACAGTCGCAAGGACTTTCCCCTTTATCTATTTTTTCCTCACTAGCAGATCCAGCTGCTAACTCGTCTGAGCGAGTTTGGTTATCAGGACAAGGACTTACCACATCCTGAGAGGATCGACTATTTTCTGGGTCATACTCAATCTCAGCAAGTGGTGCCAGCGAATCTTCCTCATGTACACACACTTCCTGTACCATCTCCATTACCGCCAAGGAGTTTCCGGTGTATGCCTCACCCTGGAGGTCCTGCGAACCTGACACGATCTGAATCTTATTTTGTTTTTCTTCGGAATCACAGGATTCATCACTTAAACGCTTCTGACCTTTTTTCCTGGTGTCCACTACGGATACTTCCATGGTATCGGCCGCACTGTCATGTACCGTGGACGAAATGAGAGAGGGTTCAACCACTTTTATTCCCACCTTAAGTGGAGGGGCAGGGTTAGTCACCTCACGTTCTAAGTCTATCACTCCCTCCCCCACCCCCCCCCCCCCGGTCGGGGGGGACGGGTCTGGCGCTTCACTCACCGCAGTCGGTGCGGTGGGTGGATTAACCACTCGATCCGCCTCCTCCCCTTCATGGTGCGGTGAAGAGGAGTCGCTCCTCACCAATCCTCCGCGTTCCTGCGGTTTAACCGCATTGGGACAGGCACTCCTCACATGCCCGTAAGCCCCACACTCGAAACACATCATAGCCTCCGAGGAGGCATACATTTTGTATTCAAAGCCGTTGATTTTCACACTCAACACGACATTGAGCGTTTTTACATTTGCAGGCAGTATCATGTACACCACTCTCTTAAAGGACATGACATGTTTGAATCGATCGCAAACATTTCGCATCGGCACCATCGAAATCCTCGATACGACCTTACTGAACTTGTTTAATTGTTCACGTAACTCCTCATTTCTAATAAATGGCGGGATATTACTGATGTTAATCTTTACCGTCGGGGCTTGTAAAGCGAACACAGAGAGGAACGTGTTCGGTTCAATGAACAAGCCTTGTTCGACTACACTCGCTACCATGTGCTCCTCGGACAAAAAAAACGACAAATTTCTTATTCATACGAGAGGCAGCGCGAATACTGTGTGCACCAACGATGTTTCCAATGGCGGAAAGCACATCGTTAATTTCCACCTCGTTGGGAGGAACACAAGCTAGCCCGTGTTTACGAGTTAGCGATTCGTACGTATCAATGTGGAAACGTTTGCCCGCCATTCTAACTCGACCAAAGAAAAGTTCGTAGCCAAGAACCGAGAGAACCCAATGTTTGTCGAACACCAACAAACAGATCAAATTCCCCCCCCCCCCCCCCCTTGTCCGGCCCGGACAAGAGGGTATCAAACCTAAATAATCGAGCTAAAGTAAATAAAAAACGTGCGTTCTAAGCACAAAAATGGCTTACAAAGCGCCGTCAAAGCCAGTAGGCCGCACCCAACAAGGGCCCGCTCTCAATCCTCTCTCTCTCGAAGACAAGGGTGCAGAACGGATGAAAACACAATGCCGAAGCACACAGGATGGAGAAGGAGAGGGAGGGGGGGCAGGGGAGGGGAGGGGAAAAACGCAACGGGCTCACCAAAGCACAGAGCAGTTGCTCACAGCCGCCATGACGCCACACCCAACGCACCGACAGCCGATAGGTGGCGACAGAGAGAGAGAGAGAGAGTCGTGGGTCGGGACACAACCTCGCTGGAGGAACGAACCTCCTGCCATCCCTATCATCATTCCCCGTGTAAGTCTGATTGTCGTCCATCCTTTATGTTGTCTGGAGTATAAGTAAGACTGTATAGGTAAGCTAGAAATTGCTCTGTGTCCTTCTGATCCTTCCATTTCCCTGTAAATTGCATTTCATTTCTTTTCTGCTTTGGTGGTGTGTAAATAATTAATAAATCCTGTTCTTCCTACCTTGCCTTCTTTCCTTCACATCCGTTCGTCCTTGTCTTTTCCATCATTGAATACCTGTGGCACGATTTGGCCAATGCATAAGAATCGGGTCTAGTTTCTGTTAATGGTTCGAGCCGCGGCTGCTAATCCGCTCGGCAAATTAACATCTTGTCCGCGGTCTCGAACGAGGTTGCTCAGCTGCCTCTCTGGAGGGAGCTGGGCAGCTTCAGGACTCACGTCGGTCAGTCACAGACAAGGGGATTAATTCCCCCTTGGTAAGGGAAAAAGTGGCCGACATTGAGATCCGCAAGAAGATATATATATACTGTAAAATATATACTGTATATATACTGTATATATACTGTATGTATACTGTATTTACACTGTATTTACACTGTATTTACACTGTATTTATACTGTATCTATACTGTATATATTATTGTAAGTATATTTTATCTGTTGTGGAAATGAGATGGAACTAGAACGGCATTCTTCGAGATCGTGACGTCAACCGATATACCTCCGCCCACGTTATTACATCATTATACATATTGTACCAAATTTGATTTAAATCCTTCAACTGTTCTCAAGTATCACATTTTTACCTTACATGACCTCCGACCTTTGACGCCAAAATTGAATAAGTTCATCTTTTAATCATAAAATATATTTATACTAGGTTTAGTCAAAATCACATCACTGGTTCACAAGTTAGCGCAGCAACATAATTTTGACCTAACGGGACCTCTGACCTTTGACCTCTTGGCCCCTTAATGTAATCCATTTATCCTTACATCATTATACATACTTGTTCCAAGTTTGACTTAGTTCCCTTCAGCCGTTAAGTTATCACGGTAACAAAAACATATTACAGAAACTGACCATTGATCTTTGACCTCTGGATGCAGAAAACAAATCATTGCATCATAGTACTGTTACGGATTCGTCACTTCCGTTGTTGTGGTTTTCATCCACTGTAAACATTTTTGATTCCATGTACTATTATTGTTGTCGTTTAAGGGAGATAGAGATTACTATTTTCAAAAGGTAAAAAAGTTAATGTTTTAAATGAAACCGGAACCGGACGACAACGAAGAGGACGAGGAGGAAGAGAAGGTGGAGCGAGTGAGTCAGACAAGAAGCCGAGCTGCTTCGAGGTCTGGAGCGAACGATTGGCGAACGAGGGTCACGAGTGAACTTTGGGTTTCCCAGGAAAGGGATTCCTGTGACAGAGTTGTTATCGCTGTGACAGATCAATCTGCGTGTCAGGTTTTGCGGTTGATTCCGAGGAGAATCATCGTAGTGCCGTTATGCCTCGAGAACAGGCCGTCGGCCATTTTGACTCACGCGCTTTGCGCATCGTTCAAGGTTTTTCACTTCGCTTCAACCATTCTCACCGCATCCAGACATTAATTTGGTGTGCGTGTGTAACGTGGATTTTGAGTGGGAAATCTGCGGTTCGCCGATTTGGAGCCGTGGAACGTCCATACCCAAGGGTGTGATTTCCCAGTCGCCTTGAGGGCACCTTCGCCCATCTTTGGCAGTGTAACTGCCAACCCAACGGGATTCTGGTCTCGATATGACATCGTACGTACGATCACTGGAGTGGATCGACTTTGGCTTGAAGCCGGAATCAACTTTGGCTTGAAGCCGGGAATAGAGACACTGGGAATCTTCTTCTTTTCGTTCACTTGGAGCACAGTGAGTTATATTGTATGAACCTGATGGTACCATCATAGGACATATATATTGGTTGTACATTTGATTACTATTGTTGTTGTGCTGTTATTCTTGTGTGATCTTAATACAATACTTGTTTGTTGGTAACAATTGGTGTGGTTTCACCATTGATCTTTGACATACAGAATAACACATCTTTCTGCCGTGACTCCTCTCGGGGCTCGGAGGTACACCGTGACCGGGGTTTGGGGAGGAGCACGTAACAGTACATACTTGTACCAACTTTGGTCAAAATCCCATCACTAGTTCACAAGTTATTGTGGTAACAGGGTTTTTTTTTAACCCAACATGACCTTTTTCTCAATGTACCTTTGACCTAGTGACCCCAAAATCTAATCACTTCATCTTTACATAATTATACATACTTGCACCAAGTTTGTCTTTGATCCATTCAGCCATTCTCAAGTTATCGCGGTAACAATAACCTATCACGGACGGTTGGACGACCCAAAATAATAACGAGGGTCACGTGACTTTGTCCGTGGAGGCATAAAAATGTCAAAATATGTCATTCCTACCTTTTCATTCCTCATTTTTTTTATTTCTTTGGAATTCCCTTCCGACCTTTTTTTGACTTGTAATCAAAAATAAAGAAGAAATTGGAGAGTGAGAGGTTGGGGAGGGGGATGTGGTAAGTGAACGAAAATTTCATCAGTTACGCCAAGTGAAATTTCCCCTCATGTGGAAAAATGATTAAAAGAGGCAAAAGAGGCAAAAGAGGCATGTGGCGATACCGCAAGAATTCATAATGTGTGGAACGCTTTGATTGAATAATATTGACTACAAAACAACATTATTCATCCATTGCAGGAGCGTGATGGAGATGGACCTAGAATTTGGTGAATTGGCAAAGGATCTTCAATGACAACAGGATAAAAATCACTCAAAAGGGGGTCATCTATTTATTATGTGCGCAAAATGATGGTACCCATCCTCTTATGTTCATCATCTGAACTTTCTCACAATTCCTCAAAATTAATCATTCATACACGCGCGCATGCACGCGCGCACACACCCTCCTCATGAGTACGCATTAAATAGATAGCCCCAAAGCCAGCAGGTCTCAGGAACTAAAGCAAGCAAAACCTGACTTACCAAGAATAGCGACAACCTCTTCGTCCTGAATGACCTCAAGTGAACCCGAGACGACGAAGCACAAAGTATCGACGCTCTCTCCTGCATGATAGATGAGATCTCCAGGTGCGCAGTGGTGCGTCTGGAACTCGACGGCGAGCGCGCGCAGGCAGCTGTCGCTCGCGAGGCGAAACGCTGGGTGTTCATTGAACACCTTGCGGTTCAGGTGCACGCAGATGTCAGCACGCATGTCTTTCGGGCAAATTTGGAGAACCTAGCAGGGTGCATCAGCGTGACAACATCACATGGAATGTCCAATACCTTATGGTCATCTGGCATTCAAACAACGGAAACTCAAATAAAAAAGCAAGTTATTCCACTCAAAATTAATTATATTCAGTTCATGCAAAACTTGGCACAATCTAAATCTACCTGGTTGCAAAACGGCTGAGGAATAGCCACACTCCTTGGAATGGTCACCGTCGCTTCATTCATTGTTGTTGCATCCACAATCGCGTGAAACAAGCTTACAAACTAGAACGGCACTCAGTAGAGAGAATACATACATACCTCCACCTGGTTGGCCATATCACTCAATGGTGAAGAATCACTTTAAAAAAAATTATACCAGTCGGATCTTCACCAAAATCGAATCTATTTGACCTTGTCACACATACAACCGGTCCACCAAGTTTCGTCCAAATCCATCCACAACTTTTTGAGATTTTGTTCACAAACAAACAAACGGACAAACGGACAGACTGGATTTGGACGAAACTTGGTGGACAGGTTGTATGTGTGACAAGGTCAAATAGATTCGATTTTGGTGAAGATCTGAATATGAATTCGGATATGAGAATTATTTAATTTTTAAGTGACTCTTCACCATTGAGTGATATGGCCAACCAGGCGGAGGTATCCCTGTTACCAGACAACAACGCAATACAAATAAATATTCTGTAATACCTCTCGTGTCCACACCGTCAAATGTCTACCAAGAACATTTCAAATGAGCAAACTGAGTCCAATTATAATCAACATGTTAAAGTAAATCTGGCTTGACACTTACATTAGTGGGAGATCTGACAATTCCCTTTGCTCAAAGCCGTTTTATTTTTTACAGGATGTCACTTGGGCCGCAGCGGTGTCCCGATTGGGCTGTATGCTCCCCGCAGGCCGAGTAGACACTGCTCTGGGCTGTCCGTCCACCTCGTATGTGTCGTGGAAGCCAATCTCATTTTTAGATGTCTGTGCTTCCTCTTCTTAATTGTCTCAAGTACTTTCTCATAAACCTAGCCTTTCACAGCAATTTGTATTTCAAAATTCACCATTGTTTAGTGTGCAGGAGGAGGAAGAGGATGCCAAGTTGTGTGCTGAATGTCAACCCGTTCGACTCTGCTTGCCTTCCTACCTGGTTGAAAAGCTGTTTGCTGCTGGTGATGCTTTGCTGCGGTTCGGGAGAGACCGAGGTGGTGACTTGAGTGGGGTTGAAGGTGGCACGGCTGCTCAGGTAACTTCGCGAGTGGCTTGGGCGGTGGCCAGGGCTGCCTTAAACATTTGTAGATCACAGACTACTTGTTTGGTATATTTTCAAATACTAGTAAATTGGTGTAAACATCAAATCTTTCCTTTTCTCCAAGGGCCTGATCTCAGACCATTCGTTAAAATTCAGATGGGGTCACTCTAACCCAGATATGCTGCTTCTGCTTCTCCAAAAATGGATGGAGGCCCTCAATATCAGACAGGAGACCAGGGCTGTCTCAGATGCATACAGGTTGTGGACAAAAAAAAATGGAAACACCTGGATAAATGAGACACCAAGCAACGGTTTCCACAAAGGTGTGCTCCATGTGTTAATTAAGCAAATAACATGCTTAGGGTCATGCATAGAAATGCTGCACAGGCCTGGTTGCCTATAATTATGGCTAACATGTCTGCAAGAGGAGACCCCCCCTCAAAGCTCCCATCCACAGAGAGCATGTGGTTGCCAAATGGTTTGATGAGCAAGAGGAGACCTCAACACCCAATTAAATGACTTTACATCGGTGTTTCCATTTTTTTGTTCACTACCTGTATTTTGAGTATTTGATACAGTCTGGCATTCTTCCTTACTTTCCAAACTCTCTGCCTGTGGCATTCAAGGCCACCTCCACACATGGCTTACTGACTTCCTCTCCACTTGCAGCCAACATGTGGCACTCAACAGAATCCCCTCATCTCCTATTCCTGTCAAGACTGGAGTGCCCCAAGGCAGTGTGCTGGGCCCAGGCCTATTCCTCATCTTCATCAACGATCTCTCTGACTCTCTGGAAAATCATCTTTACATCTTTTTGATGACTCCACCCTCTGCCATGACATCCCTCCATCTTTCAGATAGGCAGGCAGCAGCCTCTTCCCTCTGTGCGGACCTTGATAGGATCACAAGCCATGATCTTTCTTGGGGAAACCACAGAGTTTCCAGTTTGCCCTTCCACTTCTGTGATTGAGAGTTTGCGGCTGTACCATCTTGTTCACCCAGTGTCGTCTCCCTTATCCTCACTTTTCCACAAATCTTTATTCCTCGAAGTCTCCCTCTATTTTGTCCCTCAACCCTGCTGTTGGGTTAGTGTGCCCCACCCTCTATTCCTACTGTTCTTTTCGTTCTGTCACATCCTGAACCATTCCGTGTTCTAACTCCTCCATGAGCCTCGACAAAAATAACTGCATTTATTAAAAATAATTGCTGTATTCTCAGACTCTTCATATATACATACAGACCATAGTTTCACCGAAAATGCGGAGTCGTTTTAAGGACGTCCATTTTGTTCACTACTTTGTGACATCTTTCCATTTGGGTTTAATCACGCAACTCACGAGGCTGATTCCACTGTGAACGGTGTTTCTCGAACTCCATTTTAATCCCACTCCAGTAGTGCTATGTTTGACACTTACAAGGTGTAGATGTCAAAGGTTGTAGTCTTTCCAACTCTCGGCTCGATTAAAAACTCATGTGGGCAAATTGAAATCTCAGATGTCAATTATTTGGTCTCACATTTCGGGAAAGAAACAACAAGGTTCTTTTCAAGCATTATGTTTGGTACATTTATTGAAAGTATATGTTGAATTTGACAAGACTATGAGCTTGATGTCTGATTTTTCAACTTGGTTTCTTTTTCAATTTTTGTTAATTTGGTTTCTCTCTGATTAGGAACAAATGAACAAGGGGTCATTCTAAACTCTGAAAGACCATTTACTTCTTTTTTTTTTCTTTCCAGGTAATCCTATATTGGTCAAAGAAAATTGCAGGTATGTTTTGATGGCAAGCAGTCTCAAAATAGAACCTCGTTAATGTGCTGAAATAATTTATGTGCAATCAAGGTACACTCAAAATACTTGGGTGTATTCATCCTCTGCTTTTAAAGGATGGCAGGATAAACCAAAACGGTGCTAGGTAGGCTGAACAGTTTACGTGGAGTCTTTTTCCGAAGCTTGAAACGTACCTTGACAACAAGTCAAATGCCAAGCAGCCACATGCCACATGCAGCATACCTTATTGCCCACCACCACTCCCCCCCTTCCCCCAGCATGCCGGTTCTCCTGCCTCCCTCTCTCAGCCCACCAAGCTCTCCTGCCACCTTGCCCCCCACTCCCCACCCGGCTCTCTGCTGCCCCCCCCCCCGCCCTTTTCTGCCTCCCCGAACTCTCCTGCCCCCCAGTCCGGCAGCTCTCCCCGACCCGCCGGCTCTCTTTCCCTTCCCCCCCCCCCCCCCACCCCGGCGGTTCTCCTGTCCTCTCCTCAGTTTTTCACGTCCCTCCCCTGCCACTCCTGCCACTTGGATAACCCCCGCTCTAGCATGGAAAACACCCCTCACCAAGGCCTGGCGGTTTTTCGAGCCCCCCCCCCCCCCCCTTCTCAGTGATGTTGATGAACTGTTATGTTTAATTAATGCGGTGATGATGAGGCACATGCGTGATGGGTCAGTTAAATGTCCTCCCCTTGTGTCCAAGTTCCTTACGTAATAATAATCTGCTTTGAGCAGCACCTCCTCTCCCGAATCAACTACTGTATTCACAACTTATGGGTCAATTAAATGCGGGAACCTGTCGAATTTTTAAACTCTCATTTTTCAAATTCTTTGCAGTGTGCTTGCTAATAAACAAATTAAAATGCTATTCCAGTAAAGCGACGGTGACGATGCTGCATAACAGACCTGACGTCCTTCAGATGAAGATGTAAAGCAGGCTCTCCAATCATCATGATCTAAATTATCAATGTTGTCAGGTCAGGTATGGGTGTATGCGCCGGAGCAGCGCATCGCCGCATCAACTTTCCGACGGTACTCCAGGGGCCTCCGCCTGGCCATCCCCCAGGCTGATGCCTGGCCCATCCCCATCTCCTTGAGATGCCGATCAACCTGCTGCAACCACGAGGCACGCAGTCGGCCCATTGGCCCCCTTCACTCACGAGGCTCCCCTGCTGAGAGTATCTGGGGAGCTGGATCAGCGTCCGGAAAATGAGCCACATGTCCATACAGCCACAGCTGACGCTCACGGACCATACAGGAAACAAATCTCATCTGAGTCTCTCTCAGCAACCGCTCGTTGGACACAAAGTCTGACCAGTGATAGCCAAGGATTCTCCAAAGAGACTTGGTTCCGGAGGAGTTAAGTCTCATTCTCTGGCTCTTGGTATGGGTCCAGGTCTCACATCCGTAGAGCAAGACTGGAAGCACCAAGGACTTAAAGACTCTGACTTTCGCCCTACTGCATAGATACCGACAGCGCAACACCCCATGATCCAGTGAATCCGTGAATCCATGAATCCCCAGGCCCGACCCAGATGTCTATCAACCTCTGGCTCCCAACATGCAGAGACATGAATAACACTGCCAAGGTAAGTGAATCTCTTCGTGACCTCAACATCTTCGCCACAAACAGGCACAGACAAGACAGCAGCATCCAAGATGTCATTGAAAGCCTGGATCTTGGTTTTGACCCAGGAAATCCATAATCCCAGCGGCTCCATCTCCTCATTAAGTGCCTGAAGGGCCCCCATAAGAATATCCAGTGTCTCCGCAAAGCTGACTGCATCATCTGCTAAATCAAGGTCAGAGATCTTGACACTCCCAAACGATGCACTGCAGCCTGACCTCTCCGACATCTTCCCCAGAATCCAGTCCATACAAGCCCTGAAGAGTGTGGGAGCCAGTACAGACCCCTGATGAACTCCAGTAACAACTGGAAATAAGTCAGAGATGGAGCCACCACACCTCACAGCATTCTCAGTACCAGAGTATAGCTCAGAGATCAGGTTGATTAGCGTTGGTTGCACCCCACGAAGACCAATAATGCTCCAGAGGGCATCCCGATTCACTAAATTGAACGCATTGTGGAGATCAACATAGGCTACACACAACATGGCACAAGCAGCCCCTGACAAAACTCTCGCTTGCGTTCGGCAAGGACATGAAGAGCAAGGATACAGTCAATCGTTGACGTCTTTGGTGTAAAGCCAGACTGCTCTGGTCGCTGGTGCTCGAGTAGATGGCAGCAAACCCTCTCAAGAATGATCCAAGCAAAGACCTTGCCCGGCACCGAGAGTAGCGTCACCCCTCGGTAGTTGGTGCAATCCTGGTGATCACCCTTCCCTTTCCAGAGGGGGACAACAAGGCCCCTCTTCCAGTCAGTTGGGATGATACCTGTGCTCCAAACAGAGCACAGAACTGCATGCAACGACTCAAGTACAGCATTTCCACCAGCCTTGAGAAGCTCAGCATGCATGCCACAAATCCCAGGAGCTTTGCTCCCTTTCAACCGGTTCACCGCCGCCTGTGTTTCCACAAGTGAAGATGGTTCACAGTTAATTGGGGGGGGGGGGGGGTCAGCATTTGGGATCGCAATACCCCTGACATACAACTAAACAGCCGGTGGGTCAGCCTGGGAAAGCCGCTCAAAGTAACCAGCCCAACGGGCCTTCACTTCAGACTCCTCTGTCAGGAGGCCACCACCCTCTGCTATAACCGCAGTACACCTAGGGACAGGCTTAGAGGAATGCAATGCACAGATTCCTCTGAAAGCAGGACGAGAATCCCATGTCCACAAGTGGTGCTCTATGCTTTCACAGATTCCTCGCACATAGGCCTCCTTGTCCACCCTCAGTGAACGTACAGTTTTACACCTCAGCTCCCGAAACAGTTCAGCTCTGCCATCAAGCCTAGCCCTGCAACTCTGGTCGATGGTATCGAGCGTCCCCTGAGAGACAAAGTTCTTCTTCGCCTGACGGTGGGTTCCAAGACAGCCACCGGCAACATCAAGGATGGTGGTCTTGAAGGCACTCCACAACTCCTCAGGATCCCCCAAAGCATCCAGACCCCCCCAAAACCCCACTCAACCTGCTCGCAAACTCCTCAGCTACCCTCTCCTCCTTGAGCTTGCCCACATCCAGCCTAGGCTGGGATGATAGCATTCTCTTGGATTTGAGCTGCAACTTCAGAGTTGCTACAACAAGCCTGTGATCAGTGTTGAGGAACTAAGCACTCCGGTAGACCCTGCAGTCCTGGAGCATCCGCCATCGACCATCAATCACATCACATCACATGGTCAAACATGGTCAAATCATCACATGGTCAAACTCCTTCGCCACACCACCAGCATTGGAATACCAAGTCCAGCAATGAGGCTGTGGGTGCTGAAACCATGAGTCAGCCACCGTAAATCCGTGACTTCTTGCAAAGCCAAGGAACTTAGTGCTATTCTGGTTCACAGTCCCAGATCCATGGGGACCTATACATGCCTCAAAACTATCCCTGTCAGTGCTAGTCGATGCATTGAAATCCCCCAAGACTAGAAGATTATCTCTCCTGGGGCACTGATCAACCACAGACTCGAGCATGGTGTAGAATGCCTCCTTCACAGTGAGATCACTTTCCTCAGTCGGAGCATATACAGAGACCAGGGAAATGACACCCAAGGAGTGACGAATCCTCAGTCTCATAATACACTCGTTGACCGGTGTTACCTCGACTATCACGGAGTCAGCTTATTGGACACAGCTATAGCAACTCCTTGGGCATGGTAACCGTCAAAGCGACCAGACCAGTTGTAGGTGTAACCACCCACCATGATCTCACCACTATCCGGCCTTCGAAACTCAGAAAGTGCTGCAACACCGATGTTCAAACGCTGGAGCTCAGATGATAGTAGAGACAGGTGGTTATCCTCTCAGAGTGAGAACGTTCCAGGCACCCACCCGAAGTGACCACCTCAGGTTAACCCAAGCAGACCGTTGTCTGGTGGATGATACCTCAGCACCACCCCGACACACACCTCCACAACCCAACCCAGGAAAGTTACCCTGTGCTTTTCCTCCTATTTATCAAAGAATGGGGGTCCCAAAGGCTTTGCCCCAATCCCGTTATCCAGTGAGCTGCCATGTGAAGGGCAGCTGCACAGGAGGTACTCCCAAGGAATTGATTTTTTTTTTTTGTGTTATTTGTGCGTGTTGCGGAATATGTTTTTATGGTGGCCGGAGTGAAAATCCTGCCAACAACCTCCTGGAAAGAGGAAACCCGGCTGCAGGAGGATGACCGCAGACACAGTTGGGCACCAGATATGGATGGCTGTTGGCTCACAGGGAGCTCCTCCGCCCTTAGACAGGTAGCCCTGCGAGGTGTCCACATCCAAACACCCTCTGGGGGCGACTAGACCAGGCGGGAAAAAACAATTCCAACCCCCCCCCCCCCCCTCCTCCAAAAAAAATGCGTGATTACTCTTGGTCTGGCTCCTACCCATTGACCTGCCTGGCTCGGTAAGACCTACCAGGAGCGAAGCTCCCAGCAGTATGGCCCAAAGGGTCACAGGAGCACGCAAGCCTCCCCACTACGATCAAAGTGGTAGTCACAATGTTAACAATAATCTGCCATCCACAAAAACAACAACTTTCAAATATACAAATAAAAAAACGTTCACCACTGTGTGCTGAAACTCTTGCTAAATTACAGGAAGAAGATTCAGAACTACTCAAGCTCCTTCATAAGCCTCAATCACATCGAAAAAAAAACAAAAAAAAGGAGAAACTAATTGTATGCCACCTGGAGAAACTAGACACCGACTGGTATAAAGGAGGTTATCAAACCTTGCTGTAGATCGATAGATCGATCGACACAAACAAAGCATGTCCAATGACTCTTAATCATGTGGCCTAGCTCGTTTAATGACACAAATATAATTTTAAAACCTTTGAAGTCAAAAGAAGCAGGACAGTTGGTGTAACACCATCTCGTAACAGTGCACTGTATAATCATGTGATGCGGCAAGCGTGCAAACAGCACAAACAGCTTGATATATTTGAATTTTGTTTGACCTGAACCCAGGGCTTGTGGTACGCTTCCAGCCATCATTTATTTATGGGAGGAAAGAAAATTAATGTGATTGACGATTATAAAAAAACAAGCACACCCAATGCAATTTCTTTAGGATATAATTCTCATTTTGATGGAGTATTCTTGGTATTGAGGTAATTAACGCACTCGTGATTATGGGGATGCACCAAAACATAAATAAAATACAAATCAAAAAGTAAAAGTATAAAATTTCAATTGAAATATAAAATGAAAAATAAATAAATAAATGCAAATAAATAAATAACCAATAAATAAATAAATCCACAATGACTACTCTTCAAAACATTTTCCAACCCAAAGACGGTATAGTTGAATGACAAGACTGTTCAAATGTCACAGGGGGTAGACATAAACATAGGTGGATGTGCTCAGCATGTCCCGGATACAGAAAGAGGCAAATGAGGAAGTCTTAGATCATGAAATTAGAAATGAGGAAGACGCTCAATATATTTCAAACTGATCAGATGAAGCGTTGTCCCTGTCAAATTATGACATCATAATTATGGCACCAATGATGTCATCATTAACAACACCTATTCCCCATATGGAGTTCTTTACAATGAGACATGTTTCAATTTTTTCCATGCAGCGGTTTTGGAGATATAGAGGTGCAACATTTTTCGGTTTTTCCAAGATAGCGCCTTTACCACATGACCTATGACGTCATGATTATCATTAAAATATTCTAAAGGAGGAGGGGCTCCTATGGTGAAAATTTCGTGTCCATCAGACCAACAGTTGCTGAAATTTTTTGAATAGTGATCGGATAGAGAAGTGTTGTATTTGTCGAATTATGACGTCATAACGAAGGCACTGATGACATCATCATTATCATAACTTATTCCCCATGGGGAGTAGTTGACAATGAGCCAGGTCTCAATTTTTTCCATGGAGTGGCTTCAGAGATAAAGAGGTGCGAAGTTTTTCCAAGATGGCGCCTCACTATGACGTGAGGCCCTCCTATGGTGAAAATGTCATGTCAATCGGACCAACGGTTGCCGAGAAAATGAATTTTTAAAATGCAGACACGGCACACATACAGTCACGTGAAAAAGTAAGTACACCCCATGTAAAGTTTTGACTTTTTCAACATATTTCAACATACAGCTATTTGATCTTCATTTCAACAATATTGATAGATAAAGGTGATATAATATAACAAATATCATGAAACATTTACATTTTGTAGTCCATTGTATAATTTAAATAAACATAAATGCAAATTTCGCATGTGGAAAAACTAAGTACACCCCTACATTTAACACTACTTCAAACATCTAAAATTAGAATCAGGTGCACCAGCTCAGGTGCAAATGATTACAACATCGTGAGAGAGGATCTTGGAGGAACCTGTCTTATTTAAACTTCAGACATTTAGTTTGGTTTGCTCTTTGTTGTTGAAGTGTGCGGCATCACCATGCCTAGATCAAAAGAGCTCTCTGAGGCCTTCAGAAAGAAGGTTTTAGATGCCTACGAGTCTGGGAAGGGATTTAAAAAGATCTCCAAACAATTTGAAATCAATCATTCGACTGTCCGGAAGATCATCTACAAGTGGAGAAGATTCCAAACAACTGCCAACTTACTTGTTCAGGCCAGGCCGCCCCAGCAAGTTCAGCCCGAGAGCAGACCGCAAGATGCTGAAAGAGGTCTCTAAGAACCCCAGAATGTCATCACGTGACCTACAGGTAGCTCTTGCCACTGTTGATGTCAAAGTGCACGAGTCTACCATTAGAAAGAGGCTGCACAAATTTGATCTAGATGGGAGGTGTGCCAGGACGAAACCTTTGCTGTCCAGAAAGAACATCAGGGCAAGACTAAAGTTTGCCAATGAACACCTCGGCAAAGACCAGCACTTCTGGAACAATGTGTTCTGGACAGATGAGTCAAAGGCAGAGCTATTTGGCCACAGTACCAGAAGACATATTTGACGAAAACCAAAGACAGCATTTGACCACAAGAACCTGATACCAACTGTAAAGCATGGTGGTGGAAATATTATGTTTTGGGGCAGTTTTGCTGCATCAGGGCCTGGGCAGCTCACCATTATAGAATCCACTATGAATTCTTCATTGTATCAGAGGGTGCTTGAGGATAATGTGAGGCCATCTGCCGGAAAGTTGAAGCTCAACCGAAGGTGGACCTTGCAACATGACAATGACCCTAAACATACCAGTAAATCCACCAAGGAATGGCTGAAAAGAAAGAAATGGAGGGTTCTGGAATGGCCAAGTCAAAGCCCGGATCTAAATCCCATCGAGATGTTGTGGGGGGATTTGAAACGAGCTGTGCATGCAAGAAACCCTTCAAACATCGCACAGCTGAAAGAATTCTGCATGGAGGAGTGGGCAAAAATTTCTCCCAGTCGATGCCAGAGACTGGTAGACAGTTATAAGAAACGCCAACTTGAGGTTGTTTCTGCCAAAGGGGACAATACCACCTATTAGATCCAAGGGTGTACTTACTTTTTCCACATGCGAAATTTGCATTTATGTTTATTTAAATTATACAATGGACTACAAAATGTAAATGTTTCATGATATTTGTTATATTATATCACCTTTATCTTTCAATATTGTTGAAATGAAGATCAAATAGCTGTATGTTGAAATATGTTGAAATATGTTGAAATATGTTGAAAAAATCAAAACTTTACATGGGGTGTACTTACTTTTTCATGTGACTGTACGTAACTAAATGCTTAACCCCGCTTTTTGCTTCGCGAGCACAGGGTAATAAAGGGAGCGGTAGACACTGGGGGTGAGAGAGAAGGCATACAAGCACAACAACAGTGGAGACCAGGGACTTCGGTAGATCTGTGGAAGGGAGAAGGCTGGGGGGAGAGCGGGAAGGATACATGGTATAAAACAAATGAACACTACCAGGAATTTCAGGAATGAAGTCGGAGATTCAGAGGTGGATTTGGGGTGTATTAACTGGGATGGAAAATATCAAGGTTTTGGATGGGGAAGATAAGAGATGGTGGTGAACAGCTGTTTTAAAGACCTAGAGGGAGGATTGGGATTGAAGAGAGTGTGGGAGTTTGTTCCAGAGGCGGGAAAAAGAGGAATGAAAAAGTGAAGGTGAGCAGAGAGTCTTGATTTTGGTAGTTTCGCCAGAAGAGGGTTTCCGGCAGATCTTGTGCGTCCTGAAGGAATATTTGGGGGATAGAGCACAGACAGAGCAGGGGGAGCTAGGCCGGAAAGGAGTCAGTAGAAGACAGAAAGACTACCAACCTGCCTGTGGTGAGTGATTGAAAGGCCCTCGGAGTTAGCTTCATAGCGGAGATACCAATAATTCTGAAAGGTTTGGATTCAACAGCGTGAAGCCAAGCTCGGTGTGAGGCAGGAGCACCAGCCCAGAGGAGAGAGCAGTATTCCATTGAGCTGCGGAAATGCTTTGTAAGTGCTGAGGAGCTGAGAAGAGCCCAGAAAGGACTTCGCATGATGAAGGATGCCCAGTCGGCAACTGCCTTTGAAAGCCAGCTTGGAAATGTGGTTTTCAAAGGAAAGATCATGGCAAATAGTGAGACCCAAAAGCTTGAGTGACAGAACTTCTTGGAGAGGATTGTTGAGAAATAGATGGGATGGTTGTCCAGTCGGTGTTTTCAGAGAGACATAGTGAGAGTGTGAAAATTTGTCAGGATTGAAAGACATGTTCCACGTGTTTGACCAGTTTGTGATTTCTTCAAGGTCTGCAGAGAGTGCAGAGGCTGCAGACTGCCGATATGAGGGTTGAGATATGGAGCAGCAGAGAGTGGAATGATCAGCAAAGAGATAGAGAGTATTTTCCAGAGAGTCGGAGAGATCATTGATCAAGACCATAAAAAGCACAGGGCCCAGACTACGACTAGAGAGGAAGTCCGCAAGCCATGTGTGGAGGTTACCATGGATACCATAAGAAGAGAGTTTGGTGAGCACAGCGGGGTGCCAGACCACATTGAAGGCACGTGGTATGTTGAGGGAGACAGCTCAGATTTCCTGTTTGGCATTGAGGACCTCCATCCATTGTTGAGACAGCAGAAGCAGCATGTCCAGAGTAGAGTGACCTAGTCTGAATGCAAACTGATGATCCAAGATCAAGCCATTGGAGAAGAGGAAGGATTTGATGTCAGAAGAGATGATGGATTCCATTACCTTTCTGATTATTGGGAGCAGGCTGATTGGTCTGGAGTTGCAAGGATCTGTTTTTGCACATTTTTTGTGTAAAGCGTAATGTTGGCTGATTCCAAGCAGATGGCAGATGACCTTGAGCAAAAGAGAGGGTGAAGAGAACAGAGAGAGGGTGTGAAAGAGCAGAAGAGCAGGATTTTAGGACCCATAGGCTGATGCCGTCTGGTCCAGTTGTAGAATCAGAGTCGAGATTTGACAGAAATTTCTCCACCTTGTCAGGAGAAAAGGACACAGAGTCCAGGAGCAACTGGGTTCGACTGGGTAAGGTGGGTACAGAGAGCGAAAGGTTTGGGACACAAGATTTTGAGACAAACAGAGTTGAGGCATTCAGGGTTGAAGGGTCATAATATGTCAACAAACATTCTCTTGTATGTTCAAGGTCGATATGATTCTGAACGAAAAAAAAGACAGTCTCTCACACTGCTTCAAATATAATCAGTAAGAGAGCAGTATAATCATCCTCATGTTACACCAATTGCACCAAGTCCTCACAAAGCTTCAACCATCAATTGTAACAAACTCCGAGTTGAGAAACAAATTCCAATAAAACTAATAAAACTATAAAAACTCCAAACAACCAATCAAATGCTATTTTGAACAGGTTCCAGCGATAATAGCATTGTTCGGCTCCATTGATCAAGTGGACATCTCCAAAGTCTTATAATGAGCGGAATATTACAATGCTGGTACCAACACAAAAACCACCAAAGAACCGATGAGCAAATACCTTTTCGGTATCGATTCCTTTGGACATGGACCATGTCGAGACGATGTAGTCCATGACCCGCTCGCTCAGACCTTTCGGAACTTGGTAGAGTTTGAGAAAGTCACGCACACTGTTGAGCATCTCGTGGTAACGGTTAGTGTTGGCATACATCTGCTGGAAAATCGTGGTGACGTTGCCAAAGATGGTGGCGTACAGCAGAGCTGATAGGAATAACGCAGGAAACAAACAAACAAACAAAAAATGAATCCAACATCAACGATTTGAAAATCCCCCTCCATTATCCAATCATCCCAATAAGCGGAATTTTTAAAGAGGTTCATCCATCCACAAGCATTCGGGCTTTACTCGAAATGAAACAACTGCAGTGAAGGAATAATTTTACTCCAAAGCAGGCAAAAACTTCATTAATAAGTTTACTAACTTCATTAAAATGAAAACTTCATTAATAGCGAGTCAGAGAGCAGGTAAACCAAATTACTTATCGTTGGTCAAAGGGGATATACAATGAGAAGGGGCACTGTGGTTAAAGGCATCTATTATTGATATTAAGCAAATTCATATTTGACTGCCAGGCTTCATTCCATTGGTTGCATCATCACTGAGGTGCGACTGCATCACTGGAATAGTGCCCTCGAAGGTGAGGAGCGGGCGTACGTCATATGGCCAAGCAGACACACAATGGCATACCCTTTAAGAAAGGCACAGTGCATGGATCTTTAAGGTCCATTAACAAATGCTAGTGGATGGGACGGTTCGTTAACATGTTAACAAAGGATGGCGTGCTCATTGATGCAAGGCCTCACCAGCAAAATACCAGGACCTCAGTTTATAGTTGGGTCGGGAATCAAACCAACGAGACAGATCATGATATATATATATATTGTCCTGTCCATGGTCGATGAAGACCGGCCTCAGACGAATAGCCAAAACGATCTTTAACTCCAAGGCGTACTTCGAACTTGGTGGGATTATGTTTTCGTGCGCGCAGGAAGGTTCGAGGCCTTATCTGATCGAAAACACATGGGGTTATTCTGAACCCACAAAACAAAGAAACGAACCAGGACAGAAAGTAAAATTCAACAAATATGAATGTATTGATAGAAATGTAAAAGACAACGAATCGTTGGATTCGAAAGTTCCCTCTCCCTCCCACACATTCCTGATGTCCCTGCTCTCAAATGTTGTGTTCATGTGCTTCCCCTTCTCTCCCCATCTTGTCTACCGCTCCCCTTTTTATATACTTTGTTTGTTTGTCTCTTTCATTGGTTTTGTGATAAATGTTAGCTCTTTCACGAGCCTCGATTCTGTATAAAAAATAAAATAAAATAAATTTAAAAAACGAAAGTTGAGGTAAACTAGAATTCCTAAATGAGGGACCCTCCAATCTGACGCAAAATACAAACAGGGGAAAAGAGAATGAAAACAAGTACAGATACAAAGTACACCGCCCCCATGCCAAATAATTAAATATCCTACAGCGCGGCATTGCCGGGGCACCTCCGGCGCCCGGCAATACCGCAGTGCAGCTCATGGAGACTGCATTGGGAGGGAGAGGTGTATAATAATTGATTGATTCATTGTATAATTAAAATCAATAAAAGATTATCACAAAATATTTTCTTAATCAATTGGCTAATAGCATAACTAAACCACTAGTGCTTCATCCAAAGATGTATCTTTTAGAAATTTAATTAAATAAGTCATTAATAAAAAAAATTAAAAAAAATTGATTAATCAATAAATAATTAATCGATTAAATGATTAATCAATAAATAAAAAATATCGTTGATAGCCACATCACTTGGTCACGGTCATGTCAAAATATTAGCTTCCTAGCTCAAAAGGTGCCTGAGATATTGGCCAAATGAGAAAGAAAATAAATCAATGATTAATAATGAAAATAAATAAATAATAATCATTAAAAAATTAAATTATTAATCAATTCGGTCATAGAACACATAAACCACCACCATTTCATCAGAATCTGTAACTTTAAAAAAAAAATTTTTGGTCATTAATCGAATAATTAAATAATTAATCGATTAATTGATTAATTGATTCATTAATAAATCAAAATAGCCTTTGCAGCCAAATCACCTGGTCATTGGCACGTCCAAATATCAGCTTCCTAACTCAAAAGGTGCCTGAGTTAATGGTCAAAAGAGAAAGTAAATTTAATTAATTAAATAAGTACTTAATGAATCGCTAATAATTAAATAACTCCTCAATTAATTGATTAATCAAAAAACAAAAAAATACCATTTTTGACAGAGTACTTGCTCACTATTGTGCCGAAATTTCAGCTTCCTAGCTCAAAGGATGGCGGCTGAAATATCGCCCAGAAAAACAAGAAAGAAAGATAGAAAGAAAGAAAGCAAGAAAGCAAACAACCAGAGTGAAAACTGAGTACTCCCTTTCAGCGTGCGTCATTGCCGAGCCCCCTTCGGTGCCCGGCAATGACGTTATGCAGCGCCTGGAGATGGCATAGGAAAGGTGTGGTGTACAATAAAATGGTGTCTCTAGTGCCGGCACTTAGCGTTTCTGTTCAAGTGAGGGCGTCGAATGAAGCCGGAAGCACCAAGAGGCCAGCAGCCGCACGCTGAAAAATTAACAGATGGTGCGAAGCTCCTGTTCGAGTCGCCACAAACATGAGGTGATTTCGTGTGGCCGGTCCCCTTTCGCTTTTGTCTCCCTCCGACCGACGCGCCAAGAGCTCCGCAAACTGCCATATTCCTCCTCCTCACAGGCACCAGCACAACCCACGCCCGCCTTCCACCAAGGCATCGAGACAAAGAGATCGCCGGGACAGCTTCTTCTTCCTCCGTTACTATAGAAGGCTTCAGGAAAGGATGCAGCACAACCACAGCCGTTTGCCAGCGCCACCAAGACAAAGCAAGAGGAAGATAGGGAGATGCGCCACCCGCAACCAAAGTCAAGACAAGAGAGACCAAGATGGCCAGACCGCGTCTTTTTCCTCCAGCTCTTGAATGTTCGGCGATGATGTCACACTCTGTCCAATCACCGCGCGCTACTAAATCACTCCATGGCTTCTTAACCAGTCACGATTTTCTATCCAAGATGGCTGCCAAATCACGTGACCCATAACATCATCATTTTCAAACTATATGGAACAGTGCTATTAGATGATATTTGTAAAATTTGGCATCGAGAGGGTGAGCGGTTTCAGAGATATAGTTATTTAATATTTTCCTTCAATCCAATACGGGTGGCCAAACCATGTGACCTATGATGTCATAAATTTAATATTTCAATACAAATGGGTCATAGATCATGTGCATGCAATTTCAGATTTTTAGGATAAGGAAATCGATTAAAATATTTTAGGCTGGTACAGTCACGTGAAAAGGTGAGTACACCCCATGTAAAGTTTTGACTTTTTCAACATATTTCAACATACAACTATTTGTTCTTCATTTCAACAATATTGATAGATAATGGTGCCATAATATAACAAATATCATGAAACATTTACATTGTGTAGTCAATTGTATAATTTAAATAAACATAAATGCAAATTTTGCATGTGGAAAAAGTAAGTACACCACATTTAATGTTTTTTAAATCTTTTTAACATATGTGGACATATCAATATTTGATCTTCAATTAAACAGTATCTATAGATAAAGGTGATGTCCCTGGTGTTGGGCTAGCGGCTAGGGTGCCAGCTTAGGATCCAAGGATCCTGGGTTCGAATCCCGGTCGATCGCTGAATTAACGCCAGGGGGGTTGACTCAGCCTGTCATCCTTCCGAGGTCGGCAAATTGAGTACCAGTTCACTGGTAATTCCCTGCTTGTCGTAAAAGGTGACAAAAAGGGTTGGCGGCAGGAAGGGCATCCGGCCGTAAAACATTGCTTCAAAAAGGGGACCAAAAAACAACAACAACCACGGTCCCCGAAAAGGCCAACCCCCGCAAAAATGGCCTCTAAACGGTGGTTTATAGATAAATGTGATCTAATTGAACAAAAAACAATGAAAATTTGACTTTGCAATAATTTATTCAACAAAAAAAATTGAGATGTTTGAGGGGTTTCTTGCATGCACAGCTCGTTTCAAATCCCCCCACAACATCTCGATGGGATTTAGATCTGGGATTTAGATCCGGGCTTTGACTTGGCCATTCCAGAACCCTCCATTTCTTTCTTTTCAGCCATTCCT
This sequence comes from Myxine glutinosa, assembly GCF_964187855.1. Lineage (NCBI taxonomy): Eukaryota > Metazoa > Chordata > Myxini > Myxiniformes > Myxinidae > Myxine > Myxine glutinosa. The sequence continues at coordinate 173,483,831 of NC_136265.1, forward strand.
TGGTGGATTTACTGGTATGTTTAGGGTCATTGTCATGTTGCAAAGTCCTTTGCAAAGTTGCAAAGAGCTTCAACTTTCTGACAGATGGCCTCACATTATCCTCAAGCACCCTCTGGTACAATGAAGAATTCATAGTGGATTCTATGATGGTGAGCTGCCCAGACCCTGATGCAGCAAAGCTGCCCCAAACCATAATATTTCCACCACCATGCTTTACAGTTGGTATCAGGTTCTTGTGGTCAAATGCTGTCTTTGGTTTTCGCCAAACATGTCTTCTGGTACTGTGGCCAAATAGCTCTACCTTTGACTCATCTGTCCAGAGCACATTGTTCCAGAAGTGCTGGTCTTTGACTAGGTGTTCATTGGCAAACTTTAGTCTTGCCCTGATGTTCTTTCTGGACAGCAAAGGTTTCCTCCTGGCACACCTCCCATGTAGATCAAATTTGTGCAGCCTCTTTCCAATGGTAGACTCGTGCACTTTGACATCAACAGTGGCAAGAGCTACCTGTAGGTCCCGTGATGACATTCTGGGGTTCTTAGAGACTTCTTTCAGCATCTTGCGGTCTGCTCTGGGGCTGAACTTGCTGGGGCGGCCTGGCCTGAACAAGTTGCCAGTTGTTTGGAATCTTCTCCACTTGTACATGATCTTCCGGACAGTCGAATGATTGATTTCAAATTGTTTGGAGATCTTTTTAAATCTCTTCCCAGACTTGTAGGCATCTATAACCTTCTTTCTGAAGGCCTCAGAGAGCTCTTTTGATCTAGGCATGGTGACGCCGCACACTTCAACAACAAAGAGCAAACCAAACTAAATGTCTGAGGTTTAAATAAGACATGGTCCTCCAAGATCCTCTCTAACGATGTTCTAATCATTTGCACCTGAGCTGGTGCACCTGATTCTAATTTTAGGTATTTGAAGTAGTGATAAATGTAGGGGTGTACTTACTTTTTCCACATGCGAAATTTGCATTTATGTTTATTTAAATTATATAATGGACAACAAAATGTAAATGTTTCATGATATTTGTTACATTATATCAACTTTATCTATCAATATTGTTGAAATGAAGATCAAATAGCTGTATGTTGAAATATGTTGAAAAAGTCAAAACTTTACATGGGGTGTACTTACTTTTTCACGTGACTGTATACCACTTCACCTATGATGTCATCATTATCATGCTTTTGTTCCCCATTGGGAGTACTTGACAATGTGCCAAGTTTAAAATGTTTCCATTCAGCGGTTTCCGAGAAATATTTTTTTATTATTTGCTTTTAATCCAAGATGGCTGCCATACCACGTGACCTATGACGTCACATAAAAACCTTCTGCATGGGTGTCACCCCTACCTTGAAAGTTTCGTCTCAATCGGACATATGGTTGCTGAGAAAAACGAGGTTCAGCCCGTACGGACGGACGAACGACCCGAAAACGTAATGCTTCCGGCGACTTTGTTGGCGGAGGCATAAAAAAAACACTTGGAGGTTAAAGGACCATACCGTCTTGGTCCGCAGGTTCCCCTGTGCTATGTACATCTGCCTACACCCAGAACGCCACACCAAGTAGGTTTGACGTGTGTCTGCACAGGCTCGTAAAAACGGCACATCCATGTTATGGACGACAATGACGTGACTTCATTTTCTCCAAAATTCATCTCCCGTGTACAAGTGCGAACTGACAAAAACACAATTCATTATTTATTTACACTAGAAATTTAAATAAATAAATAAGCAAACAGTTTGGCTTATATTTGTCAATTCTAACCGGTTACATCCTTTTAAACCAAGGCCTTATTCTCAGAAGCAAAGTGGCGAACTCACATCCGATCATCATCATAGCGACGGCAAAGGTTTTTTCAATTTCAGTGTTGGGTGAGATGTTGCCAAAACCAATGCTCGTGAGGCTCGTCATGGTGAAGTAAAGTGACGAGATATATACAGCATCCTTGCTTGGCCCGCCCTCCCAGTTGCTCGAGCTTGTGTTGTAGTGGTATGGAGAGCCAATCGTGTGGCCTAGCTCGCAAAGCCATGTAGGCTCAAGTGTGCGGTTCGTCGCCTTGTTCCGAACTTGTTCAACCTGGAAGAACACATATTGAATAATGTATTTTAGAAGGTAGGGGAGGGAAGTAGCGAGTGAGGGTGCATTCGACCTTCTAGTATTTACTGCCAATTGGCTTTCAAAAATTTCTGCAATGGTCTGCGGCTCATGGTGGAGCTTGCACATTAATCACACGCGGAATAAAGACATGGACTCGTCACTGTAAATTACCATGAATTACAACAATGTTGGAAGACAATGGACAAGTAAACAGTTTCATGGAGTAGACTTTTCATGGAGATTTTTTCAGGAGAGAATTCATGGAGTAGACAAGATGGATACAGAAGAGAACTCTCAGGAGGGAAATTTGAAAGGAAGAGGGATGGGAGGGACTAGGAGGAGGTTAACGAGAGTAGCAAAGATCATGGGTTTGGATTGGGCATGGTCTGAGATGGTGGTGAACAGCTCCCATGAGCCAAGTGTGACGAAACAGGGAAGGTTTGATTCGTCTTTCAGAGGTGTGCACTGTGCACATCCCAAGTGTGGACTAGATACCAGACTTCATGCCAAAGTATAGCATGAGGACATCATCATGTAATAGTGGGGTTTTGGGGTGGGGAGTGGGATGGTGTGATTATACCAAAATATAGGGTAGATATGAAATCTCGAAACATACTATGGAATTTAAAATAAAAACTCTCTTTGTCCCACCAAGAATCTGGCATATCGTCATACCTCGTAGTAACCGATGAAGGACCAGATGCAAGCGAGCCAGTGGGCAACCAGGCCAAACACGCACACAAGCAGCACGAGCACCGCAGCGCCGTACTCAATGTAGTGGTCAAGCTTTCGAGCAACACGGCCAAGCCGGAGCAGTCGGACAACTTTGAGCGAGCTGAACAAGCTGCTGATACCCTGCCAGCAAGGGTAGGTGAGAACAACGTTGGACAAGAAAATGGCGTGAGAGACGCATCGAGGGTAAAAACAAAACAACCAAACTTGAACAAAAAAAAACTTAAACATAACCAAAAAAGTTGAATACTGGGGGTTTTGCTGCATTTTAACCCAAGCAAATTACAGGCCCATGCACATCCTCAAGCAAAAATTGACAGATTTTCATTTACATCAACAAAGGCAACAGGATGAATGCACTGCTGATGTGTTTCCAAAAAGCTCACAAGAATGAAGAAAGGAGAGAAGGAAGAACCAGGTAAGTGGAGTTTGCAACAGCACTTTCATATGCCCACCTACCCACACCCTCCACCACCACCAATATTTTCAACCACTAATAGTGCAGGTATTGTTTTACTTTGACCAAAGGCTCACAGAAGTGCTTGTACATAAATCGCATACAGGACAAACACGTTTGTGCTCATCAATGTAATCTAACATAAATTATATGGACATTCATCGACAATGGACAGATGGTACACCAGTAGACAGATAGGACATGAACATCGATTTCCTGGATTATGAGCTAGGGGGTTCAGATAGGAAGTTTGGGGTGGCCTGTTCTGGAAAATTGAATTTTTTGGACGACAGAGCCTTGTGCCAGGATCATGTGTAATTTCAAATGATCAGAAATGTTCAAAAGCTTCTTAATTCTAATTCTTCTAATTCTAATTCTTCAAAAGTATTTTTAATTTAATTTTTGCCTGACAAATCTCACACTTACTATGTCTCCCCGAAAAGACCTACTGCAAAACCCTCCCATCTACTTTCTCAACAATCCTCTCCAAGAAGTTCTGTCGCTCAAGCTTTTGGGTCTCAATATCTGCCATGATATTTCTTGGGAAAGCCACATTTCCAAGCTGGCCTCCAAAGCCAGTCGCCGACTGGGCATCCTCCGTCGTGCGAACTCCTTCCTTGTGTTACGTGGTCCTCCCGGTAACTACCTGGTCTTGGTGACCCCCGGACCGTGGGAGGACCCCGCCAGAAAGATCTCTGATTTATACGCGTTCGTAATGCAATCAATATGAAAGACACAAACAATTCAGGTCAATAAGCAACCCCACACCAAGGATCCGGATTAATTAATAATACATTCTCAATCCATCAACCCAAATCAACAATCAATCAGCAATATTACTAAGATGGCCATCTCATATATTTCACCCCCCCTTTCCCCACTCACGACCCCTCAATGGTCACTGTCCCTCACAATGTCTCTGGGCCCCTCCAGACCAAGGTGAAGGTCGACTTCTCCACACACGGGCGGTTGAACGGGCCCCTGGCTGACGTACTCCAACGTGCACGTCGCGTACCGGGAACAGCTGCTGCAGCGCACACCTCCTTGCAAAGCAAAGCGGGCAAAGCAAAGCGCGGCTCGCAAAGCGTGCGAGGCCCAAGGTGCGACCCATACACGCCCTCGGAGGCGTCGAGGCGAACGGTGAGGGACGCTTGGTTCCTTCCAGGAAGCCACGGCAACCTGACACGTAACAGGCAATCACCCCGCGCAGGTAACTCCTCTCGCCAGACGGGCTTTTCAAACTCAGCGGTCCCAACGCTAATCAATATCGACACCGCTCGCGTCGGAGCTGGGCGTGGATCAACAAGATAGCCGCTTCTCCAGGACCTCGTGTCTCTCCTTTCTTCTTCCGGTTCACTCTCCCGTTTCCGGTCTCCTGTTATCCGGAGCCTCTCTAACCATTTAACCACAACAACCTTTAATAGAATAAACATTAATAAGCAATGACATGAATAGTAATTCACCTAAATCCGGGATCCGTAACACTCCCCCCCTTCAAGAAAGAAAGTTTGAACCCCGCGAAAACTTTCTGGGCCGGCCAACTTTGATAAACAAACCCGATACCCCAAATCATCAGTTCCCCCGGGGCACAATTATCGCATCTCAAAAATAAAGCAACAAACTTTCACCAAAACCCCCCAGAGATTCCAAGGTAATTCCCTCTAGACCAAGCATCAACAACTTCTCGTTGCTCTTGGATGGAGGCCCAGCTGAGTACTCACTACATGGACACCTTAAGGAATGTGGGGTTCACGGTTAGTCCAGGGAGGAAAGTTCATACATGGACGCCTTTAAGAACGTGGAGTTCACGGTTAGTCCGTGCAGGAACGTTCCCTACCGGGACGCCTTTTAAGAATGTGGCGTTCACGGTTAGCCCGTGTAGGAGCCCAGGCTCGGCGGCTCCGCCGTATATAGAGTGCTTCAACTTCTCCGGACTCCTAACAGTTACGGTGGGACCCCTTGTCCCAGCAGTCACCTGACTGGCGGTCTCCTTCTCGGCCAGTCCTCTGCCAATCATTCTTTCGGGAGATGCCGTAACTCTGGGAGCCTCCATAGTAATATCGGCTGCTGCCAACACCAAAACTACCGCCAAGTGGTCCTCTTCTGTAGACCTCTCGACGCCTACGAAATGCCTTCCCTACTGTTATGGTCCGACCCTCCAAATCCTTACCATTCCAATTCTTCTCTGCCTCCCTGGCGTCTTTTGTGCTTGCAAACGTGACAAAGCCGAACCCTCTTGACCGTTGCGTTTCCCTGTCTTTTACCACCCGCACTTCCACCAGCGGCCCATATCTGTTGAAGACAGAGGTCAGAACTTCTTCCTCTGTGTTGAAGTTCAGTCCCCCTACAAATAACTTGGCACTTTTGTCGCCATCCCGAGCTGGGGTGGTGTTATTTCCCCTACGGTGCTCTTTACCCACCCTCGGGTTACCATAAATTTGCCCCCCGGCCAAATCATTCCCGATAATCACAGATACTCCCTCTACAGGAAGCGTGGCTTGTAAACCGACGGTGACCGGTCCTGACACCAAATCGGATTCCAAATGGATAACATGAAGTGGGGCACTAACACAGCCACCGATCCCTTGTAACCGAACCCTATCACCAGTTGCGGTACTCTTTGACAATGGCAAAATGCCTTCAAGCATTAAGGATTGATGGGCTCCTGTGTCCCTCAATACCCTAACAGGTCTTGGGTTAGTCAAGTCTCCCTCGAGTGAGACCAACCCCTCATAAATAAATGGTTGGTAACTCTTCTGTGGGCAATTTCTTACGCTTGCCATCGCATTCGGAGTTGTAATAGTCGGACTCCGCTCTGGGGTTTCCCTTTTCATGAGGTAACAACTGGACATCAAGTGTCCCGGTTTCTTGCAAAAAGCGCAAGTAGGTCCGGAGGAAAAACTCGTGGTCTGCCTCGGGCCCCCCGAAAAATAAGTTTGTCCTGGGCCCGTCGCCCTCTGATTTCGAACCGTTCGGGTATCAGCGTTGTCCCCATAATCATCTCGAGGCCGCCGCCATGTATTGTCGTTCTCCGCACCTGCTGTTCCACAACTCCCCTGCGGAAATCTAGGCGAGGAGTTAGGTTCGTGGACCCCTATCCGGTGTGTTAAGGCATAATCATCTGCCATGGTGGCTGCGTCCCACAACTTCGGTACTTTCTTTTCCTGCAGGTACACTTTGATGTCCTCGTGGACACACTGTTGAAATTCCTCCACCAGGATCAAGTCACGCAATGCTTCGAAGTCGTTCCCGACTCCTTTTGACTCACACCACCGATCAAACATGTTTTCTTTCACTCTGGCAAACTCCACATGGGTCTCACTCTCCCTCTTCCTGGCATTCCTGAATTTTTGCCGGTAAGCTTCAGGAACCAACTCATAGGCTTTGAGGATGTGCTTCTTCAATACCTCATAATCTGCACATTGGTCCATTGGTAGCGCCGAATAAATCTCTTGAGCTTTACCCACCAGCACACTTTGCACTAGTATGGTCCAGGCCTCCTCCGGCCAGTTTAACTGTCGAGCCACTTTCTCAAAGTGTGGAAAAAATTGAGTGACTTCCTTTTCACTGAAGGGTGGAACCAGCCTCACATGTCTGCCCACATTCCAGGTGTTCTGGCTAGGTGTCGGCCCAGTCAGCAAGGTTGGTACCTCTCCCCGTTCTCTCATTAACTCCAGCTCCTTGAATTTAATTTCTTGCTCAAGCGCCATGTCACGTTCCTTTAATTCCCTTTCCGCTTTTCTCTCCTCTGCTTCGAGTTCCCTTGCAGCTCTCCCCTCCTCTGCTTCTGCTTTCCTTTCCTCTGTTTTCATCCTTTCTAACCTTTCCTGGAGTTCTCGTTCCACTCTCCTTTCTTCTTCTGCTCTTTCCTTTTCTGCTTTCCTTTCTTCTTCTGCTCTTTCCTTTTCTGCTTTCCTTTCTTCTTCTGCTCTTTCCTTTTCTGCTTTCCTTTCTTCTTCTGCTCTTTCCTTTTCTGCTTTCCTTTCTTCTTCTGCTCTTTCCTTTTCTGCTTTCCTTTCTTCTTCTTTGATCCGTTCCTGGCTCCGTAATTGCAACTCCAGTTTCCGGAGCTCAACGTCTTCTGGTTCTTCGGGTAGCCACTCCCAGGCTAACTCGTCCCATGTTCCTAATCCCACCATAGATTGTATCACTGCGGTCTGCAACTCTGCCTTCCTCAAATTAGTTCGGACCTCCAAGTTAAAATGTTTGGCCAATTTCAAGAGGTCCGACTTTAGTAACGCTCGGAACTGTCTCACTCGGGGTTACCGCAAAGTTCTGTGCCACAAACGCCATGGTGCCTATCGTTAACACCTGTTAACCTTCACCCAAGACTTTACCACAATTTCCCAAAAATTTACCAATTAATACTTAATTAATAAATTTTAATTAATACAAATATTATTTTATTATTTTATACAATTTTATATCCCGGACGGGCCCCCAATTCTGTTACGTGGTCCTCCCGGTAACTACCTGGTCTTGGTGACCCCCGGACCGTGGGAGGACCCCGCCAGAAAGATCTCTGATTTATACGCGTTCGTAATGCAATCAATATGAAAGACACAAACAATTCAGGTCAATAAGCAACCCCACACCAAGGATCCGGATTAATTAATAATATATTCTCAATCCATCAACCCAAATCAACAATCAATCAGCAATATTACTAAGATGGCCATCTCATATATTTCCCCCCCTTTTCCCCACTCACGACCCCTCAATGGTCACTGTCCCTCACAATGTCTCTGGGCCCCTCCAGACCAAGGTGAAGGTCGACTTCTCCGCACACGGGCGGTTGAACGGGCCCCTGGCTGACGTGCTCCAACGTGCACGTCGCGTACCGGGAACAGCTGCTGCAGCGCACACCTCCTTGCAAAGCAAAGCGGGCAAAGCAAAGCGCGGCTCACAAAGCGCGCGAGGCCCAAGGTGCGACCCGTACACGCCCTCGGAGGCGTCGAGGCGAACGGTGAGGGACGCTTGGTTCCTTCCAGGAAGCCACGGCAACCTGACACGTAACAGGCAATCACCCCGCGCAGGTAACTCCTCTCGCCAGACGGGCTTTTCAAACTCAGCGGTCCCAACGCTAATCAATATCGACACCGCTCGCGTCGGAGCTGGGCGTGGATCAACAAGATAGCCGCTTCTCCAGGACCTCGTGTCTCTCCTTTCCACTTCCGATTCACTCTCCGGTTTCCGGTCTCCTGTTATCCGGAGCCTCTCTAACCATTTAACGACAACAACCTTTAATAGAATAAACATTAATAAGCAATGACATGAATAGTAATTCACCTAAATCCGTGATCCGTAACACTTGGCACACCTGAGCTCCTCGCCACATACAAGGCTTTCATCCGCAGCTCAATGGAATACTGTTCTCCCCTATGGGCCGGTGCTCCTGCCTCACACCTAGCTCGTCTTCACGCTGTTGAAACCAAAGCTTTCAGAATTATTGGATCTCCTGCGATGAAGCTAACTACGAGGGCCTTTCACTCACTCACCGCAGGCAGGTTGGTGGTCTTTCTGTCTTCTACCGACTCCTCTCCGGCCTTGCACCCCCAGCTCACTCTGTGCTCTGTCCCCCAAATATTCTGACAGGTCGCGCAAGTTCTGCCAGCAACCCTCTTGTGGTTAAACTGCCAAAATCAAGACTCTGCTCACCTTCACTCTTTCATTCCCCTTTTCTCCCGCCTCTGGAACAAACTCCCCCACTCCCTTCAATCCCACTTCTCCCTCCAGGTCTTTAAAACAGCTGTTCTCCACCATCTCTTATCTTCCCCCATCCAAAACCTTGATCTTTTCTACCCCCGCTAATTCACCCCAGATCCACGTTTTTGAAATTCCAACTTCTTTCCTGGAAGTCCTTGCAGTGTCCATATGTTTTATACCTCTCCCACCTCCCCCCAAGCCCTCTCCCTCCCACAGTTCTCTCGAAGTGCCTGCTCTCAAATGTTGTGCTTGTGTCCTTCCCCCTATCTCCCCATCTTGTCTACTGCTCCCCTTATTTTGTGTTTTATGTGTCGGTTTGACTTTTTGTGTGATTAATGTTGGCTCTCTCACGAGCCTCGATCTTGTATACTGCATACTAGTTGTGCTACTAGTTGTCAGACACGGGAACCTCTTCTCAGGTAGCACAACTAGTATGCAGTTCACTAGCATGAGCGACGACTTGAATGAGAGGGACAAACATAAAAAAAATTTGACGGTACATCTGCATTTGTTCCGCAAGATTCATTCCAATGGCAATGTATTCGGCCAAGTAAAAGCAGTGAAGTTCAACTTAGCGGCCAGATTTGATATTTTCAGTAAGTAAATTATACATGTTACCTCATTCGTTCATTGATTTGCAAAACCAATTGCCAAAGTAAACCTGCATAATACTTAACACGTTGAACAAATTATCCACTTTTCAAAGGGAGAAGTACCAAATATCAGCTTCAGACATTATCTGGTGGTAAAAATGAAAAACTTGAAGTTCATAAACTCCAAACTATATGCAACATTGCGTATAGCTCTATCAACAAAAAGCCGGCGATCGGTCTGCATGTCGATTAAATGTTCTGCTCTTAAAGATGCTCAGAACAGCAAATAAATAATCAATACCATTAACTGGCACCAATCCGAGCCACAGGTGCATGCGCAGGCATGCTAATGCGAAGCCATGTTCATTCTCGTCCCACAGGTTGTGTGCCGCGGGTTGGGTGGGGTCGAGCTGGCACAGCAAGGTGACATGCAGGCAGGCAATCGGTGTCAGAAGTGGGATGAATGATTGGCAAGGGAAACGGTTGAAGTTCAGGGAGAAGTTTGGGATTGGGAGGTGGGAGAAGAATGAAAGGGGCGGAGGGGGGTTGGAAGCATAATAAATTTAAAAAATGAAACAAAAGACAGTGAACACTTGGATTCATCGGAAAAAGCACATGCAGTAGAAAAACCTCAACGGACATCATCATAATACCTTGGGGTCCTGGAGTGCAATCAAATGAAAGGAACACAGCAAAGGAGGGACAGTGTGGGTGTTTGCCATTGTTTACATCTGCAAACTTCGTATCTACCAATTAAATGTTATCATACATCATAAGCATGGGGTATCTCCGGCCCGCGGGCCAGATCCGGCCGAAGACACGTTTTGATCCTGCCCGTGTGATGTTTTGTTCAGTACTTTATGTAACTATTATCACTGAACTCGAAAACAACTTAAGAATAGCAACGCACACCCTCGGGGTATCTCCGGCCCGCGGGCCAGATCCGGCCGAAGACACGTTTTGATCCTGCCCGTGTGATGTTTTGTTCAGTACTTTATGTAACTATTATCACTGAACTCGAAAACAACTTAATAATAGCAACGCACACCCAACATGGCCACTATCGTCAAAAGGAAGCAATCTCAGAAGTTACATTGGACAAGTTACTTTAAAATTGCTATTACTACAAGAACAACAACAACAGGCACTTTAAGGCCATTTCCCCTGCAAGAGCGGGGGTTAGCCTTGCGGTCCCCATGACAATCTTCTCCATTTTCCCTGATTTTCTGCATCTCCCCTTGTTAACCCCCTTGCCTGCATTTCTTCTTCGACCATCTTTAGCCAAGTCTTTCTCGGTCTTCCCCGTCTCTACTTCCTTCTACATTCATTTCCATCGCTCTTCTCAACCAGTCACTTTCATCCTTCCTCAACAAATGACCAAACCATCTCAAACTGTTTCTCTTCACAGCATCCATCACAGGCTCTATTCCCATCATCTTTCGCAATTCATCATTTGTCTTCCTCTCTCTCAACGATACTCCACACATCCACCGAACCATTCGCATTTCCACCCTTTCCAGCCTTCGTTGCTGCTCTACGTTCATTACCCATGTCTCGCTCCCATAAATCATAACACTTCTCACACATGCAGCATACACCTTTCCCTTCAGCTTCAACGACACTCCCCTCCTCGTCAGCACGCCACTCAGTTCCCGAAACATCTTCCATGCACATCTCACTCAAGCAACCGTTGCCGAGTCTGATCCACCTTCTCCATTCAGCATGTCTCCTAGGTAACAAAATGTTTTCACACCTTCCAGCTTCACGCCGTCTCCAAGATCCAACTCAACATTTCCTCCATCTGCAGCTCCCTCTGTGCACACCTTACACTTGAACGTAGCTGCCACACTGGTTAATGACCCTCTCAGACCACTACATTTTTGATGAACCCACTCAGCGCACATTGTACATTGAATGGAGTTCACTCCGACATCCTTCCTGCACACAGCACACGGCCACTTCCCAGTTCTTTCCACCTCACCAGATGCTTTACCACTTGCCATCACCTTCCTTTTTCCAATATTCACCTTCAGACCTTTTGTCCCCATACATTCCTTCCACTTGTTCATCTTCTCCTTCAGTCCATCCATACTTTCTGCAATCAACACCAGATCATCTGCATACAACAACTCCCACGGTAAACCCTCCTTTACGTTCCGAGCCAGCACCTCCATCACAGATACAAATAGTAGTGGACTTGGTACCGACCCCTGATGCACTCCCACCTTCACCTCAAACTCACCACTGTTCCCATCCTTACAGCTGTGCGCGCTCTTTTGTACATTGCCATGACGACTCTGATCAACCATTCCTCCACTCCTAACTTCCTCAATGCCCATGCCACTACTTCACGTGGAACCCTATCGAATGCTTTCTCCAGATCAACAAACCCAAGAAACAACTTCTTCCTCTTCTCCATATACTTCTCCTGCAACTGCCTCACAATAAAAAGCACGTCTGTCGTTGCTCTTCCTGGCATAAATCCAAACTGCATTTCGTCGATCTTCACTTTCTTCCTTATCCTCCTCTCCAACACCCTTTCCAATACCTTCATTCCATGCTCCAATAACTTTATCGCTCGGTACGAGCCACACTCCAGAGGGTCACCTTTCCTCTTGTATAGAGGGACGAGGGTACTCAGTTCCCAACCCACTGGAATGCGGCCTTCTTTCACCACCAGATTACAGATCTCTGCCATTCTCTTCACACCCCAACTTCTCGCTGCCTTCAACATATCTCCCACAACTCCCGTCGGCCCTCCCGCTTTTCTACTCTTCATTGCTTTTATCGCTTCCTCAACTTCCTTCTCGGTTATCTTCTCTGCCGGTCCTAAAACTGGGTTACTCTCTATGTTGCCATCCCATTCATTCTCTGTATTCAACAGTATTTCCATATATCTCTTCCATCTTCCTTTACTTCCATCTGGGTCCACTGTTCTCTGGGTTCTCTGCATTCTATTACTATTATTTAATTACTAAAATGTCTATCATTTCCTGTTGCTTTTGTTTAATTTGTATCAAAAATCAGGATGTTTAGCTATGTTACAATAATCTTGCTATCAGAATGATTAGTTCCATTACTTATCTGTGTTTGTGTTGTTTAAACTGCGAGCACATCACTAACAAAGGTTTAACAAAAGCTGTTACGGCCCTTCGACTAGGAAAGGTCCTCTCTGGCTCCCGCCCCACGTGATACAAAGATACCAGCCATCAGAGCTCACAAGTACAGTATACCCATCTGCTCAGCCATCGGTGTAACATAATTGCCGTGTAGATTATCATTACCGTGTAACAAGTAAAGCACAATAACAGCAAGACACAAAACCTTTAACTGACCTCATCAACGTTTTCAAAAGCGTTGATTATGTCATACGGCAGGCAAGACAGGAGGTCGATAACAAACCAGGTCTTGAGGTAGTTCATACGTATAAGTCTGGGGTCAGATATGACCTCACCCGCGGGGCCTACAAAGGTCGTGTGGAAGTTGAGAACGATGTCGACGAGGAATATCACATCCACGACGCTGTCCATGACGAGCCAGACAACGTTATTCTGCTTAGTCTTGAAAGACACATTGTAGGGAACCATGATGGCAGTGTAGAATGTGAGAATGAGGATTATCCAGTCCCAGGTAGTCTTAAAAGTACAGTAGTGCAGAATGATGTGCGGTGGTGTTTTAGGTGCCTCTTGCTTGTACTGAGGCAAGATGTCAGATCCAAGTTGCAATACCTGTAAAAATAGGTAACGAAGTTAAATAACTACAATACGCATACGTACGCTCAACATTTAGAATAAGTAACGAATCCTTCACAGCGTGCTCGCCATTAAGCAGTCAAAGTTTGATCGACATCCGGAAACTAACAAATGAAGATGTGATGCAGTATCAGATCGCACAACACATTTTGAAAAGGAAAGGCCACTGCGTGCCAAATTCCGGCCAAATACCCAGCTCGAGGTGACCGTATAATTAGCACGACTCTCAGGAGTTGGAAATGGTGGGAAGTTGCTCAGGCATGATGGGCCAAATGACCTTTACTACCATGTTATGGAGCCAATCCTGTCCCACATTCAAATACAGTTGATCTATTATCTCATCATCGGCATCAATGTTTGATCAAAGCTCCTCATGTTTTACACATCCATTTTCCTCTTCACTGCTGATCTGGTCCTCCTCAACAATAACAACAACAACAACAACAACAACAACAACAACATGCACTTTAAGGCCATTTTCCCTGCTAGAGCGGGGTTAGCCTTGCGGGCCCCATGACAATCTTCTCCATTTTGCCCTATAGTCCTCCTCAATATGGCACAATCTGTGTCTGGTGGATAGACCAAGTCCTCAATAACAAAGGGATGGGGATTGTTCAAAAGGCTGAATTGGAATCCCATATCCATAAATGTACCTACTGACGAGTTTGGCCTATGTGCAATTGACCTCGTTTGTCGAGACTCCTCCGCAAGCACAATAAAATCGATACAAAGATGAAAATGTTCATGAAACATTGTACAAGTTTACACATTAAATATTTCGGGAAGAAATAAAAATGATCATGTCTTGACATTTATTTTATTTGACAGAATAATAATTACACTCTGGCAGATCTTAACACGATTAATAGTTGATGTTAATTTGACCATGTCTAATTGGCTGCCATTTTGAATGAGTTTGAACTAATTAGCACAGGGATGCTGTCATTAATATAATTATTGCTTTCAATCCGCAGGGTTGAAGGGCATGGGCAAAGGTCTCACTTCTGCTAGGCGAGACTGTTTGGGCAGGTTCTCGCCCTTGTGAACGCTCGGAGGGGGGTGATGGACAACGCCACCACGGCTGCTCGTGAGGGCTCGAGTCAAACGAGCAAACTTGGTCCACCCTGGAGCAAGGTGTCACAAGGTATAAGAAACCACCCTCGCCCACTTTCATAAACAACACTATATACAGAATGAGATTAGAGCATACAGCCAATCAGATAAAACAGTTTTTGGAAGAAAAAATAAAAGAAAATTAGAAATCAAATTCAAAAGTGCCAGTTGAGAGTTCACAGAACAACAATATGAGCACAGAATGAAGTGTTGTTGCAGTGAAGTATTGTTGAAATGGGTTAAAATGACATTTCGAACATCATCACTTTCATTGCACCACCACAAGCAACATCATACATCTCATGACCCATTAAAAGGGTTCAGAATCGACTCCAAAAAGCGCAGAGCTTCTACAGGTCACGCACGATAAACAATGCGCAAAACGTCCTGTGGGGAAGGAGATCGGGGAGAAACAAATATCGATCTCATTCTGCATCAGTGCATCACCATGTGCACAGATCCATACTGGATGGATCACATGACCTTTCTGTATGTATTCACCGTACTAGGGCAATGTGACGTGCAGGCCATGTGCAGCAGGGCCACCGTGCACCAGCTCGCCGACATGGCCACCTAATATTAACATGAGATCAAATACATTTACTTTCAAGAATACTCTCCCAAGTGCTCCCCCTGACTTTTCTTCCAAGTAATAGTAAAAACCTTATATGGACACACACAAAAAAAAAAAAAAAAAAAAACGCGCACACACACACACACACAACGATATAATTAAACTATTTTATACAAATAAATCACAACCTAATGAGAGCTTCATTTCTAGGAGGTTATGAAGAATTGCGTTCTCCATTTTATAAATCAGTGAGGGCTTCACTATATATATGAATGAATGATCGTTTTAAGGCCATTTTCCCCGCTAGAGCGGGGGTGAGCCTTGCGGGCCCCATGACAATCATGGTTCCCTGTTTGAGGCAATGTTTTTATGGCCGGATGCCCTTCCTGACGCCAACCCTTGGTCGCCTCTTACGATGCGCAGGGATACGGTGTACCTATTCTAAACCGGGGTACACACCGGGATCATTCATCCCAGCAAGCTGGTACTCAATTTTCCGACCTCGGAAGGATGACAGGCTGAGTCAACCCCCCTGGCGTTAATTCAGCGATCGATCGGGATTCGAACCCAGGATCCGAGGATCCCAAGCCGGCACCCTAACCGCTAAGCCAACACCAGCCAACACCATCTTCACTATAACCACCTTTAGAGGCCATTTTCACTATGATGCGGTGAAATAGATAAAGAGAATTGATTTGCTGTGAAAGACTATTTGAACAAATTAAAATAAAATCACATAAATTTCAAAATATAAGAATTCCATTTTAATGGCCACCTCCTTTTCGCTTTTCATAAACAATAACGTCACGCTTGATTGGAGCATTTCTCACAAAATTGGAGTCATTACAGGTTAATCAAGGTTTCGTCATATTAAGTCATAGTCATACAAAATATGAGACATGTGCGCATCCGTCCGATTGTCTGTGCAGGTGCCCGTGTCCGCCCGTCCCTCTCTCCGTCTGCGCACAAGCCCGCATCTGTGCATCACCCTCTGCATATGCGCACACGTCTGTCCGTCCCTCTCTCCGTCTGTGCACAAGCCGGCATCTGTGCATCACCCTCTGCATACGCGCACGCGTCTGTCCGTTCCTCTCTCCGTCTGCGCACAAGCCCGCATCTGTGCATCACCCTCTGCATACGCGCACGTGTCTGTCCGTCCCTCTCTCCGTATGTGCACAAGCCCGCATCTGTGCATCACCCTCTGCATACGCGCACACGTCTGTCCGTCCCTCTCTCCGTCTGCGCACAAGCCCACATCTGTGCAACATCCTCTGCATACGCGCAAGCGTCTGTCCGGCCTTCTCTCCGTCTGTGCATAAGCATGCATCTGTGCATCACCCTCTGCATACGCGCAAGCGTCTGTCCGGCCCTCTCTCCATCTGCGCACAAGTCCGCATCTGTGCATCACCCTCTGCATACGCGCAAGCGTCTGCCCGTCCCTCTCTCCGTCTGCGCACAAGCCCGCATCTGTACATCACCCTCTGCATACGTGCAAGCGTCTGTCCGTCCCTCTCTCCGTCTGCGCACAAGCCTGCATCTGTGCATCACCCTCTGCATACACGGACGCGTCTCCGTCCCTCTCTCCAACTGTGCACATGCACACTTCCATCCCTCTGTCCGTATCTCCATCTTGGCGTGCGCCCCCATCCATAATTTTGGGGGGTGGGTGGGTGGGGGGTTAGGGGATTGAACCGTCCGTGGATCTGGGGTGGGAATTTGTACGTCCACCAATCTGCGGTTGGGGGAGAGGGCGGGAATTGTCGCGTTCGTGTTTCTGGAAGGGGCAGGCGAGGGATTAACCCATCCATAATTCTGGGAGTTGGGGGGGGGGGGGTGGAGAATGAACTCGTCCGTAATTCTGAAGGAGGTTGGATTAACCCGTCCAAATCTTTCCAGAACGACATCTCTTTTGCTCGTTAAATTAATTACCGAACCATACTACAGTGGATTAGCCTTTTTCACCAGACAGATTTCCATAAGATCCAAACTCTCCATCCCTACTCAAAAAACTCCAACATGGTGCTTTTTTTCAAAATGGAGAATTGTGTTTGATATGTGAAAGAGGTCATAAGATTTCTGTCATATGTTATCTTAAAGTGGTCATGTGATTCGCTGCTAGGTAGCAAAATGGTTTCCATTTCACCACCATTGATGAAGAGAAAAGCTTTCAAGAGAAGACCTGCAGTCTACATTGCAGAGATTGTAAAAACTACTATTCTCTCGATTGCAGGAAGGCACAAACCAAACCGATTTAGAAAAGCAATGATTGTACCAATTGTACCGAGCGGAAGTTAAGTTTCTCCACATCTCTCATCTCAAGTTCCATGAATATAGTGTATGTTGTTTCAGAGAAGAAAGCAAATACCTATTTTGGGGGTCAAACTTGGACCTACCTAACCCTAACAGGCCTGAAATCCCCTTAGACCCTGATTTTCATTATGCCGTCAACAAACTTTGGTACATTAAGGGTGATGAAGATTGTGGTCAATCTTTATCGAAATTGTGTGTGTAGTTTCTGAGAAGAAAGCAAATACCTATTTTAGGGAAGGGGAAGGAAAGGGGGCAAACTTGCAGGCATACTGTTCTCAATTGAATCCTGTTCCCCCCTCTGGGCTGGTGCTCCTGCCTCACACCTTGCTCAGCTTCACGCTGTTGAGGCCAAAGCTTTCAGAATCATTGGAATCTCCTGCGATGTAGTCAACACCGAGGGCCTTTCACTCACTCACCGCAGGCAGGTTGGTGGTCTTTCTGTCTTCTACCGACTCCTCTCCGGCCTTGCTCCCCCAGCTCTCTCTGTGCTCTGTCCCCCCAATATTCCTTCAGGTCGCACAAGATCTGCCTGCAACCCTCTTATGGTTAAACTGCCAAAGTCTAGGCTCTCTGCTCACCTTCACTCTTTCATTCCCATTTTCTCCCGCCTCTGGAACAAACTCCCCCACTCCCTTCAATCCCACTCCTCCCTCCAGGTCTTTAAAACAGCTGTTCACCACCATCTCTTATCTTCCCCCATCGAAAACCTTGATCTTTTCTACCCCCGGTAATTCACCCCAGAGTCCTTGCAGTGTTCATATGTTTTAATCCTCTCCCACCTCCCCCCAAGTCCTCCCGATGTCCCTGCTCTCAAATGTTGTGTTTGTGTCCTTCCCCCTCTTCCCCCTCTCTTTTGTGTCCTTCCCCCTCTCTCCCCATCTTGTCTGCCGCTCCCCTTGTTTTTTGTGTTTTTTGTGTCGGTTTGTCTTTTTGTGTGATTAATGTTAGCTCTTTCACGAGCCTCGATCTTGTATACAAAAAAAACAAACAAAAAAAAACCTGGACCCATTTTGACCCCATTGACTCCGATTTTTTTTAATGCCATGAACCAACTTGAGTTGCAACATACCAAATATCATTTTAGCTAAGTTTGGTAATTATCCCATCAGCAGTTTCGCAGAAGAAGAAAATGTTTACGGACTGATGGACAGACGACGCACCATCCCATAAGCTCCCTGGAACTACGTTCCAGGTGAGCTAAAAATTAATAACGAAATTAAACAGAACCACCTTTAATGCAGCACTTTTTCGACGTGCAAGAGCAGAACCCTGGAGTAAAACTCTTACAAAAAAGGAATTTATCGAGAGCAGGAGCAAACCCACCTTTTGAAGATTCATCCTCGATGGGCTGCTTGAACACCGTGATGTCTCGGAAGGTGCAAAGAAACAGAACCACCTTGTCGTTTTCGTTGCGAATCGGGGCGATTTGCATGTAGAACCACAATGGGGTTCCTGGCGGGTCAAAGAAAGACAGGAAGGAGAACGTGTTGGATGCAGAAACTGTATTCACGCATTTCCATCAGGTTAAAAGCATCACTGCGACATGAGGAAAGTTTTGATAGCAGTTGCATGCGATCAATTATTCAAATAAACTTTGCTTTGAGAACTTTTATCGCATTGAATCAGGCAGGTTTCACCATGCATCGACTGCCTCCAAAAGCAGGAAGGAGAGATGCAGCCCTTTCTGCACTCATTTCATATCCAACTCTCAATTTCTTTAACACAAACATTTAATTTGCATGTATAATTCATATGCAATTTTTTTTATCGACTTGTGTATCCCATTTTGCACAATTTGCTATCACCATGGATATTGGACAATCTAAATATTCAACCGGCCATACACTGAGGCGATTCCCTGTGCAAATCCCAGGCGATTCACCAAGGTGATTCGTCTGTGAGAATTCCAGGCGATTCGTCTGGGCAAATCCCAAAAATTATCTGTGCAAACTCCAGGTGATTCAACAAGGTGATTCGTCTGTGAGAATCCCAGGTGATTCTCTATGCAAATCCCAGATGATACCATCACCTCTGTGAATCCCAGTTGATTCTCTGTGCGAATCCCAGTTGATTCTCTGTGTAAATCCCAGATGATACCATCACCGGTGTGAATCCCAGTTGATTCTCTGCGCGAATCCCAGGCGATTCAATGAGGCAATTCATCGGTGCAAATTATAGGTGATTAGTCTGTGCGAATCCCAGGCCGTTTGCCTCAATGTTGCTGGAACTTTGTCGAAGAGTAGACTCTCGCTCAACTCAAAAATGGAGTGCATGCCTTAAGCGATTCACCTGTGAATGATTATTTTGCCCGAATATCGATCCTGTAAATTGTTGTTGGGTAAAGTACGTTCTGTCTCCTCCAGCGAATTGACACCCATTTTACAAAAGTCTGATGTCACATCCGCATTTCCATACATTTTACGTGCTCTCAAATCAGTTTAAGTAATTCGGTTTAGAAACAGTCTGCTTCTCCAACATCAAGGAGAAACCTACACAGTGCCATTAAAAAAAAAAAAAATTTGAAGCAGATCTACAATACAGGATGTGATGTCAGGTATTTGACATTTGCTTGAAAAACTTTTGGAATTCAAGCCAATGTATGTACATTTCCCTGGTGTGTTAATCGCCAATTAAGATCAACTTGGGATTTGCATGGACGGCTTTCCTCTTGCAGGGGATGACGATAAATTGAGAAAGAGAAAAGCGACACAAGAAAGAAAAAAAGGGAGGACATTAAAAGAAGAGAGAGGGTATGAATGTCGTGGAAGAGAGGAGAAAAAGAAAGAAAGAAAGGAAGTTTTACATTAGGAGGGAACAATTAGTAAGGGGAAGGTAAAGAAGGGGGATTACATCAGGAAAGAGGGAAGTGTGGTGTAAAACTCTTAGAATTTTGCCGTAGAATCCATGATTGGGAATGACTTTTTTAAGTACCCGGTATACATAAATGCAGACAATAGGATCCCAAAGTACAATGACCAAATAACAAACAAAAAACATAGGGGCAATACCGCTGGTGCTCACCTGGTAGAATAAACAGTATACTACACTGACTAAAGGTATTTTAAACCAATTTAAATGGTTGCTCGAAAACAGGACAGCATGTAGAATCATACTAACATAATCATGAGACTTTAAACAAACAAACAAAAAAATACCGATTTTGGGGGACAACCCCAACTGCCCCCCCCCCCCCACCCCCATCCTGTATACCGCCTCAGACCCCAATTTTTCTAATGCCTTGAACAAACGTCGTTACATCACGGGTGATGAAGGTTGTGGTGAAGTTTCATTGAAATTGTGTATGTCGTTTCAGAGAAAAGAGCAAATACCTATTTTGGGGGGAAATCCCCAGTAGACCCCTCATGGCCCGATTTTTTTTTTATGCTGTGAACAAACTTTGGTACAACAGGGGTGATCAAGGTTGTGGTCAAGTTTCATCAGAATTGCGTGTGTATATTCTGAGAAAAAAGCAAATACCTATTTTGGGGGACAACCATGAACAAACTTTGGTACATCATGGGTGATGAAGGTTGTGGTTATGTTTCATCGAAATAGTGTGTGTAGTTTCAGAGAAAAAAAGCAAATTCCTATTTCGGGGGATCAAACCGGGATCCACTTTGACACCCGGTAGAACCCCAGAGACCCCCAGAGACCCCGAGTATTTTAATGTCGTGAACAAACTTTAGTCACAACGCAACAAATATCATTTGTGCCAAATCTGGTCGCAATCCCATCAGCAGTTTCGGAGAAGAAGTTTCAAGTGTTTACGGACGGAAGGACAGACTGACCGACGAATGACGCGCCATCGCATACGCTCCCCTGAACCTCGTTCCAGGTGAGCGAAAAAGGAGTACAACATAGGCAGCCCAGGGTAACAGTGCTTCGCATGCACAGATTAGAACCACACACAACAAAAAAGAAGTTTTTTTTTTGTTTTTTTTACATTTAAGTACATTTTACATTTAAGTACATTTAAGTACATTTAAGTACATTTAAGTACATTTAAGAAGTACATTTAAAGAAGGATAAAATATCACTGGACAAAAAGGAGGCATTACATTTTCAGGAAAATGGAAAGCATAAAAGCAAAAGATCAACAACATATAAAGAGGAGGCGTTTGTTCTCTTTTCAATCAAATGACATGCAGAGACAACATTATTCTGAAACAACTGAAAATAACAGGATCCATGCTTCTGTGTGTGCGATATATATTGTTGCGGATATGAGGATTGCATTTTTTTGATTGTGTTGTATTGTATTGGAAATGGTGATGAACATTGTTTGGATATGGCCCCTCCTGCCTCCGGAGTTGTGTAAAGATAAAAAGGGCGTCTCAGTAGTTAATTCCATAAACACCACATTGCAGGACACGATAAAACCCTTGTTCAGTAGCTTATATCTTATTATGTGTTTTAGAGTAAGGCCTTGTCTTCCATTAGAATGACACTCCATTGCACCGAATCAATTAAGAATAGCTCCCCTTCAATAATTCCATTTCCCAGCCAAACTCTCCATCTGTGGGTAAAGCAGTTCACAAGCGTGGGGTGCACACCCTCTCAATTCGCTGCTATAGTGAATATGTGCTCCGTGCTCTGTTTGAACAGGAGGGGCGGGGTCGCCAGGGAGAGGCAAGCCCAGGGCGCGCCACGAAGGGCGGGGCTGTGCAGCCCCATGCCCAAATAAGGAAACAAGCCCGTGGCTCGCCACGAGGGGCGTGCCGTCGGCGCGATGCCCAAATAAACAGACAAGCCAGTGGGATTACGATATAAGGTCACGAAACAGAGCACGGGGGAGAGGGCGTGTCAGTCCCGCGCTGGAGAGAAGTGAGAGGTAGGGAATACGAGCTGAGCTGCGTGGAGAGGTACACGACAAAGAAAGGGTCCAAGAGAAAGCAGAGGAACTTTTACGAACGAGTTGCAAAGAGATACGGCAGATGAGTCCAGCCCCGTTTCAACCAGCCGCGTGAAGCCCTGACGGGGCAGCGAGTGACCCTGCCGGCGTGCGCTGTAAAGCCGAATACCAGGAGCTGCCGGCGTGCGCTGTAAAGCGGAATACAAGGAGCTGCCGGCTCCCCGCTTCCCGCCCGGAGTGGACCTGCTCGCTGTGCCCTGTGATCCCACCTGCTCATCCTTTCCAGCCATTCCTGCCTGCAAGTTCCCCATTTGCGTACGTGAGTTTGTTTTGTTCGTGCTGTCCTGGGTAGTAACTAAGTCTGTATAAGCTAGTAATTTTCACTGTGTCACCTGCGTTTTCATGTCCGCTGTAAATACCCGTGACTGCTCTTTTTGCTTATGTGTGTGTAAATAATAATAAACCCCGTTACTCTTCTGTACGTCTTCTTCTTCTTCCTCTTTGCATTCGTCGTCTTAGTCTTTTCCCCATTGAATATCTGTGGCGCGATACGGCCAACGTTTGGGTGAATCGGGTTTAGTCGGGGAACAACTGTTCGGTCGCGGAGCCTCCGCTCGGCAAACATACCATCCTTAACCGCGTACCGTAACAATTGGTAGTCAGGAGTTGGGATTCGAACCTGGGACTAAATTTATTTAGCCCAAATTGTGGAACACCAATTGTACTATTGGCGTAACAATTGGTGTCAGAAGTGTGGGATCGGACCCGAAGCGCGCTTAACGCGCTCAAAATTACAAGCTGCTGGAAATTGTTTTGTTTTTAAAGAAAAACCCGAATTTTGAAATCGCGCCATGGCTGGTCAAGGCGACGGGATGCCGGTGGGAGAGATAGACGGAGTAGAATCGACCCAGGACCTCGGGGAAATGTATATGGAGGATGTGGTTGAGGGGGTATCAGGCGCACAAAATGGCGTCCTCGCGCACGTGGGTGTAGCGGCACCAAATTTAGCGGCGCCCGCGACCGTAGCAGCGCCGCTGGTGGATTTGAACATTTTTATGATACAAATGAAGGCCCTTATGGACAAGAATAGTGAGCAATTGGAAGCCAAAATGGGGAACCGGATGGATGCTCAGAGTGAGCAAATAAGGGACGAAGCGAGGGCTCAGAGTGAGCAATTGGGGGTTGTGGAAGTGTAACTCAGTGTAACTTATTAATTGGCACTGGTAACTTATTAATTAACCTGGTAACAAAGCAGATACATTTTACATGCAAACTCTGTGAAAGACGAGTTTGTAAATGAGTCAGGAATGCGCCCGAACATGATAATCTCTTGTCCACCTGGTCACAGCCCCTGGCTGAAGCACCCCCCTATCGTTTGGTAAACGGAACTCACAACAGGAGGGGAGCGAGCTGATACCAGGACTTGGTACATGCATGACCTCGGGGCATTAGCGGAGAGGGGATTAAGTCCAGTTGATGTCATATAAACGAGAGCAAACGTGGAGTCGGGAGAAGCTGCTAACAGAAGCTCTGACCAACGGGAGTGGCAGAGGAACATCAGCCGAACGAGAAGGACATTGGAAAAGAGTTAACCTGATCCATTATATTATGCGGTATTATTTGGTAAATGGAATGAAGTGAATAACCAGTTAATAAACCAGACCTTTTGTAAACCTGTGTCCGGTCATTGGAGTCCTGTGAGTCTCTCAGCTATAAATTCTTCTACAATTTGGAGGCACCGCTGACATCAACTGGACACAAACAAGTCTTTAAAAGGTAAGTGTGTCTTGTTTTTGGTCCAGTATGATTTACGAACTTGGGAATAGTTATGTTGTATATACATGGAGGATTTGTGTGGGACTTGCGATTGTCCATAGGTGATACAAGGATGAAACGTGTTAAATGATTCTATTTATTCGTGTTTTCTCTAAATGATTTCTGTAAATACGTATTTTTGCGCTGGTCATTAAGGGTCTTACTGTGACCTGAGAGCAAACGGAGCAAGCGTGCACCTTGCGACCGTTTGCTTCCAGGACGTGTAAGGCCGGTACACTCGTTTACCCACCCGTACACGTATAAAGTACTTCTTTTTTTTTGCACTTGTTCAAAGCACTCGACTTGCTCGACGAGCGAGCGACTTGCTCGGCGCTCGGCGAGCGACAGGGAACCGGGAAAGGGAATTATATTTATATATATATATTTTTACCTCATTCCAATTTATGGTATTGCGACAAAAAGGCTTATATCTTTGGAAACGACTGGTCGGATTTAGACAAATTAAAACTCGTTCGATCAACAAATAAATTCATGACAGACAATCCCACCTCATGCCGGTCCAGAATTACTGTGAAAGATGGCGATTGGATAAAAATTGCATACCAACACTCCCTCACTGTCCCTCATTGTCCCTCATGTCCATTCCGGCACCCTGTCTCTTCCTCCCGCTCCTTTTCCCTCCCTTTACTTCCCATTGGCGGACGTTTTGCGAGAAGCAAAGCGTTTTGCAGGACGCTTCCAGGAAACGGAACCAGTGCTGTTGTTTTTTTTTAACGAAATTTGCCAGATAAATAGCATGGGTGACACGGAACCAGTGCTGTTGTTTTTTTTAACGAAATTTGCCAGATAAATAGCATGGGTGACACGGAACCAGTGCTGTTGTTTTTTTTAACGAAATTTGCCAGATAAATAGCATGGGTGACACGGAACCAGTGCTGTTGTTTTTTTTGACGAAATTTGCCAGATAAATAGCATGGGTGACACGGAACCAGTGCTGTTGTTTTTTTTTGACGAAATTTGCCAGATAAATAGCATGGGTGACACGGAACCAGTGCTGTTGTTTTTTTAACGAAAAATAATTCTGTATTATTTAGTTAACCAGTTTGTGTGAAACCTCAACCTAAATATAAAAATTGATCTGCTTGGTGTTAGTTTAAGGGCTGTTCCAAATTTATCCTGATTATGAGAAATAATTACAGGAAATGTGTACTGTTCTTGTTTGGTGATTATGAGACAAAAACAGCAGAGTGGGAATCGGCAGACAATGGAACAGCTAGCGACGAGTGTTTGCGAGTAACAACCACCCTCTGGTCGAGGCTCATAGAAGGGGTGATGCTTACTGATTCGGCACGCTTATAATAGGTGTTAATGGTGGGGTGTCAGAGGTTTTGGTGTGGTTTAATGTTCACACTGTTTTGGAAAATAATGCTCGATGCAACATGATCCTAAAAAAAGAACCCAGCCCTACATCGAAAGATCAGGAAGGGAAGGAATGGAAAATTTGTCAAGGTTTGAAATTAATCGGACAAGTGGGTCCCAAGGTATGGTCACCGTACTCGCAAGCCGTTTGCTTTGGCTCTGCGAATGGACCAAACCATTTCATGTAAATAGAGGGGGGGGTTCTGTGGTCGTTCGTTTTGGCTTTGCGAATGGACCAAACCATTTCATGTAAATAGAGGGGGGGTTCTGTGGTCGTTCGTTTTGGCTTTGCGAATGGACCAAACCATTTCATGTAAATAGAGGGGGGGTTCTGTGGTCGTTCGCTTTGGCTTTGCGAATGGACCAAACCATTGCATGTAAATAGAAGGGGGGTTCTGTGGTCATTACTGCCACGTGGTTTCAAAGTTTTTGTTGTTGCTTGCACGCATGTTTTTTTTTTGCAAGCACGTACGGGCAAGCACGTACGTGCGGGCACGCCCTAGTATATATAAATAGAGGTAATATTGAGTTATGGAATTAATTGCTTTCAACAATGCAAAGGGTGACAAGATATGGGATTTTAATGGGATTTTAATGGGATTGCATTGTGATTCATTGGGATTATCCATTGGGATAATCCACAACGTTTCACTTTCGTTGTTGCAACGTTTTGCTCCAACGTTTTGTGAACATTTAAATGTTGGGTTTTGCTGACGTTTCCACAACGTCGCCACAACGTTTCACTTTCGTTGTTGCAACGTTTTGCTCCAACGTTTTGTGAACATTTAAATGTTGGGTTTTGCTGACGTTTCCACAACGTCGCCACAACGTTTCACTTTCGTTGTTGCAACGTTTTGCTCCAACGTTTTGTGAACATTTAAATGTTGGGTTTTGCTGACGTTTCCACAACGTCGCCACAACGTTTCACTTTCGTTGTTGCAACGTTTTGCTCCAACGTTTTGTGAACATTTAAATGTTGGGTTTTGCTGACGTTTCCACAACGTCGCCACAACGTTTCACTTTCGTTGTTGCAACGTTTTGCTCCAACGTTTTGTGAACATTTAAATGTTGGGTTTTGCTAACGTTTCCACAACGTCGCTACAACGTTTTACTTTCGTTGTTGCAACGTTTTGCTCCAACGTTTTGGGAACATTCAAATGTTGGGTTGTGCTAACGTTTCCACAACGTCGCCACAACGTTTCACTTTCGTTGTTGCAACGTTTTGCTCCAACGTTTTGGGAACATTCAAATGTTGGGTTTTGCTGACGTTTCCACAACGTCGCTACAACGTTTCACTTTCGTTGTTGCAACGTTTTGCTCCAACGTTTTGGGAACATTCAAATGTTGGGTTTTGCTGACGTTTCCACAACGTCGCCACAACGTTTCACTTTCGTTGTTGCAACGTTTTGCTCCAACGTTTTGGGGACACTCAAATGTTAAATAAACCGGATAAGAATTCACGAGTTATTTAATTATGAGCGATTATAGAAGTACTTATTTAATTAATAACATTTCTTATTAAATTACAGCAATTACATTACAGTAATTACCTGAGGTAATTACAGTAATTACAGTTCCGGTAATTACAGTAATTACAGTAATCATTACAGTAATTGCAGTAATCTTATTACAGTAATTACATTACATTAACTCAGGCACCTTTTGAGTAAGGAAGCTGATATTTGGACATGACACTGACCAAGTGATGTGGCTGTCAAGGAAAATATTGATTTATTGATTAATCATTTAATAAATTAACTCGTTGATTTATAAATGACTTATTTAATTAAAAGTCCTCAGAAATACATCTTCGGATGAAATACTTACAGATTGGTTATGCTATGAGCCAATTGATTAAGGAAAATATTTTGTGATGGCCATATTGGCAATTTCGTGGCCATATTCGTGGCAACTCAGTTAGTGCCACTGCACCTTTAAAATGCATCCCTGCGTTCATTTTTCGATCGATTGAGTTGAAATTTTGAACAATCGGATCTGGACTGTCGTTGTTAACGACTCTAGCACGCACTCGTCCAATCAGGATGGAGCGGTATGGTCCCCGGATCATCACTGCCCGCAGTTTTTAATTAATTTTACTTTTTCTCTTGGTCATATAATTTTGAAGACATGCATGTCATGATAGAGGAAATGTTTGTTCTGTTGAACGGAATAAATGTTGTTTATTTGTGTGGGGGTGTATTTTTGTGTATTTTTGTGTATTTTGGATATATTTTTCACGACTAATTCCAGTTAACATCCTGCACAATTTGCTCGTTTGCTGGCCGAGTCGAAATTGCGTTGAGTTTCTATGGCATGCGCCATTAAAAGCGCTGTGTAATGGTTGAGCTCCCTTTATTTCGTTTTGGTCATGCGGATGAGCAAACAAAGTGACAAATGCTGCGACTGGAGCAGTAAAAGCGATGTTTTTTTAAATGGAAACGATGTAATGAGTAATTAAAAGTGGGAGGGGGCAACACCACGCATACCTCTTTTAAGGTGTGTATAAACCCTGGAATAAACGTGGGAGGGGGCAACACCACGCATACCTCTTTTAAGGTGTGTATAAACCCTGGAATATTTCAGCAATCAATACAATGCTGAAACTATGTAAGTTAATTTAATAAGTAATTTAATGAGTAATTTAATGAGTAATTTAATGAGTAATTTAATGAGTAATTTAATGAGTAATTTAATAAGTAATTTAATGAGTAATTTAATGAGTAATTTAATGAGTAATTTAATGAGTAATTTAATAAGTAATTTAATGAGGAATTTAATGAGGAATTAAAAGTGGGAGGGGGCAACACCACGCATACCTCTTTTAAGGTGTGTATAAACCCTGGAATAAACGTGGGAGGGGGCAACACCACGCATACCTCTTTTAAGGTGTGTATAAACCCTGGAATATTTCAGCAATCAATACGATGCTGAAATGATGTAATTTACTGTGTAAGAGGGTCGACCTTGGGTTTGTTTGGGTTTGTTGTTTATTTTTGTGGGTGTCTATTTTTTGAGTATTTTGGATATATTTTCACGACTAATTCCAGTTAACATCCTGCAAAATTTGCTCGTTTTCTGGCCGAGTCGAAATTGCGTTGAGTTTCTATGGCATGCACCATTAAAAGCGCTGTGTAATGGTTGAGCTCCCTTTATTTCGTTTTGGTCATGCGGACGAGCAGACAAAATGACGAATGCTGCGGCTGGAGCAGTGGAAGCGATTTTTGAATTGTTCAATGATTATTCGATATTGTTATGACTTATTGTCAATAGGTATACTAAGTGGCCATGAGGTAGCCTGTTGCTATGTACAGTTTTATTCTATTGTTGATTATACCACATAGCTGTGGTGATAAAGGAAATGTTCGTTTTAAATAGATGATTATGATAGGACCATGACGATAAAATCATGATGATTATTATGAATGATATCATAGGGTTCAAATGCAGAATGATTGCATGAACTTGGGAAAGAACTTTCAAGCCCTATGGGATAAATTGGGTGTTACAAGCGATGGAGTTTCCAAATTTAGCATGATTGAAGGAATTTTACAGTCTTATTTCAGGAGTTTTACGAAATTTATATTGCCAAGAGATTTGGGTACTATTAAAAGAAAAATGATGAGATATTTTTCCCAAAGAACTTTAATATCTGCCATCCATTTTGGCTGTCTCACGAATGAAGGATGAGTTGCCTTTAGTGGTTGCAAAGAAAATTTGTGGAGACCAGGCAAAATGGGGAAATATGTCAGATATGACCCTAGGACAGGACGGTGATTCATCAATTAACATGAGGTACGAACCAGAGGTGACGACCGATGAGATTCGATCTCAGTCAATGGATGGACCTGTCCTGACATCATTGGGGAAAGGGCTTATGCAAGGAGTCATCCAAAATGATTAATTTGATTTATTGATGAATATTGATGAATTAATTGAAATTGAATAATTGATTGAATTGTTAATTGATTGAATCTAATTGACTGAATTTAATTGAATAAATTGAACTGAATAAATTGAATTGAATATATTGATTGTTTGATTGATGAAAATGCGGTCTCAAGAAAGAAGCTTTGATATCTTTGCGAGATATTAACAATGTGGGGACAACCTGGGAAAATTGAGCAAGGTGGTGAGTTTATATACAGATATATATGTGCGGTTACCATTGTGTGATTTCCCCGTCAACAGAGCGGACACCTGAGGATTCACCCATTTCATACTGACCCTCCGGCTCATCTGCAAATACTGATCTGTGAGATTGGATTGTGCAAAAGCCACAGCTGAGGGAGATTCTCTGGAAATCACCGTGTGAACAGGTGGAGAACCTTCCTGGAGGTACGAGTGAAGCTTTAGAGGAACAAACTACAACACATCCAACGCTACTTTGATAAAAGGCAGAATGGGAAATGGAGCCTGCAAGAATACACAAGGACAACCAGAGATTCCACAAAAAGGTACTTGTACACATCATATGTACGACCGTTATGGTGCAGAAGCTATAAGGCAGGTCGAGAATTGGTATTTGTGGACAAAGGGACATGATGAGGAGTTTCCAAGAGATGGTACATTTGAGCGAAGTCGATTGGAAAGATTGGAACAAAGATTGAAAGCCAGGAAGAGACAGAATCTAACGGTAGACTGGCTTGCATTCCATCTTTGGGATGGTGAATCCAGACAACGGGAACAGCAAGAACGGATAACGGATCTAGAACTTAAAATAAAAAGGATACAGGATACAGTGGAGGAGACAAATGCACAACTGCCCTCGAAATTAGGAATGAAAGGGACAGTTGTCCCATCTGATTTCCAGTTGTCTCCCCAAAAAGGACGGTACAGAGAATTTTTTCGTGTTTCAGGAGACAACGAGAGATTGCAGTGGCAACTCAGGGATGTAGAGATGCAGCCCAGCAATACAAATGCACAGGTGCACAGATCAGACAACGACAGAAACCGGTGTTTCAAGTGTGGACGGATGGGACATTGGAAAAGAGGATGTCCGTATACCAAAAGGAAGACAAGTTAATAGGGTAAACCAAGATCAAGGGTACCAGTGCTGACCGATACCTCAGACAATGATTAGGCCTTCATTGCTGCAAATCCCAAATGATGATTGGCCTCAACAGATTCGATTACTGGACAAACATGAATAACTGTCGATGATTCTTGGGTCTGAAAAGTTTTCGGAGCAAGAATTATTCATTTTTTCTTTTGCTTGTAAGCAAATTAGTAATTAATTGATCACATGCCGAAATTGGATCTTTTATGTTGGGCACACAATTTTAAATTTACAAAGTTGGAACAATTGCTTTGCAAATTTTTGAAACCAAGGGACAAGGGTCACATGATGATCAGGTGGGAATGTCGGACTAGTGTTCCGCATGATTGATAGGTCAGTGGTCGACTAACATGCAAATGGGTGTGTAGTCAAATTTGGATAAATTATGGTGGGAACTGAAAGGGTAATTTCAATGTGACATCATAGGGGTTTTCTAAGAATAGACTTTTAGTTTATTTGTGTATAAGCATTTTAATTTGATTGACAAATTTTATGAAATTGAAATAAAATTGACACCCATCTGATCTGTAAATAATGGTTCCAACGCAAACAAATATGCATAATGCATGTGTGTGTGTGTTTTTGTGTATCAATCTTACAAGATTGTTGACACCGACAGTGTGCCTTGTCTGAAAATAGATAGTTCCAATGTGGGAGTACACAATGTGGGAGTACAAAAAATGTGGGAGTACAAAATTAGCCAAATTTGGGAGAGGTCTTACACTGACTTCCCAGAGTACTCTGCTCACGGATTTTTATATATATAAACTTGAATTTTATCAGCATATAAATTGTGCTGTATGTATGGATGTGTTTTAGGCATAGATGATATGGGAAAATAGTAAAGAAAATTTTGCTGGTTTGAACTATTGTGGGTTTTCAGTTCTGGAGTTTAAACAAAGTCACTGGTTAACAGATGAGAAAGGATAGTAAATAAATTATTCGCTGCTGGGCAAATTAAGTACGATATTACTAAGACTTATGAGAGCTATTGTTCCGCCTTACAGCAGTGGAAAATTATTGGGAAAAAATTAGATCCAACATAATGAATCTATAAAAGAATGTGATAGGGATAATATCCTCAATTTGTACTAATTATTTGATTGTGGGTAAAGGAATTAAGTTATCGTAGTGGATTGTTAACAGCAGCCTGAAAATGTCCTGAGAGTGTGCATCCATGTAATCAGAAATCCCAGATTTGTTTTTTACAAACAACATTTTGGTAGAGGTCTTGTGTGGAACACTTCCTTGGTAGATAAAAAACGGTACTGCATGCTGGCAGCCACTTTTGCGGCCAGTTAGGCCAAACAAATTGAGAGGAAATTGTAGTTAAATACGTAAGTTACACATGGCTATTTGAAAAAAAAAAAAGGAAATTTGTTGAGATGGGAAACATTTTTCGAAGGTTTATTAAGGTGTTATAATATGACATGTGGCAAGGCAAACTATTGGATGGGAAAATTAGATCTGGCTATAGAATAAATTCATTGACCCCTTGAAGTTAATTCTTCGAATCATTGTTTCACTGGCATTTTTTGTTCAAATTGGAAATAGTTTGGTAGAGCTTTGGTTAAAACCTTTGGTTGCGGTATCTTGGAACGAAATGATAAACCATAGGAGATTGATAAGAATAGAAAAAATATGGACCCAAAATAGAAAGTTGGATTCATGCCCCTCATTGCAAACAAGCACATGGGGCTAAGGTGGACGATCCCACAGAAAATGAGGCTGCACCTAGCAGCCCAGCAGAACATTCAGTGGTAGATAAATAATAGTCGTGATTTACAGTCATTTGAATTACATTTTAACACCCCTTGCATTGATAAACATTACATTTTCAACATGTGATATTCCTACTTGGGATAGTGACATTTATTTGCCTACATGACATACAATTACCTGCTGATATTAATACAATATGAGTGAAAAATGTATCACAACTACACTCATGATCAGGGGATTGAGTTCAACCCCGGGAGATAGGGGGATCAGGGCAAGACAAATAATCTGATTATGTTACATATTAAGGGATTTTCTTTATTTACCTTTTAGGAAGCTTGTTAGTTTGGTATATAATGTTAAATGTCATCGACATATAACTATGTCATAGGTATGAATATATACAAGGAGTAGCAGACTTGTTTGTTGGTTTAGTAGTTATATTGGCAATTGTTTTAGTGGTGGCTTGCTTGAAAGCCTTAGTGACGGTGTGTTTGAATAAGGTAACCAACAACACGATGATAACGCATGAAGTGACAAATGAGGAAAGAAATGTGGAACCAGAAAAGGAAGACTTTTATGGCGACATAAATACTGAGATTAAAAGATTAAATCAAGTGATGTTGCAAATGAAACAGTAGAATTAAGATAATGGCATAACGACAATGTTATGAGTTGTGTCAATTACAATATCAGTGAACTCATATCACCACGAGTGACACACTGTTAGGAAAAAGAGGGAAAAGAAAAAGTGGAGAGGAATTATGGTAATAATACATTATGTTTAATTTGTTGGTTTGGAAAAAATTGTTGTTGGGAATTAGGTATTCCCGTTTGTGATTGTAATCATATACAATGCTATTCTTAGTTTAGTAATAAAATACATACCTGATTGAATATTATTTGTGTGACGCATATAAATGAATATAACATTTGTGTTAAGGAAAAACAACAAATTGTTGAATGTGAAACTGTCGGAAGATATACATGATTATGCTGATTTCATGGTAAGATGTACCCTATCTGATCCAGTGTGTGCGGAAAGCAGATTCAGATGTGACTGAGCATAAGGATAAGACGAGATCACATTTTGGAGGGATTGCTAACGGAATTGGGAAGAAGTTCGAGAAAGAAAATTTGTGGCTAAAAAATGAAGTTAACCGTGGCATACACCCTCTTTCTCAAAGAATGATGAAGACATTCTCCCATGTAACTAGGAGATGAATGCTTACCTTCACCAAGGAAATTTATGTGACCATTTGCCTGGATCACACTGCAACATATGAAAGAAAGGCGATCACTTACTCTTGTTCGAAGGCTTCGAACATTCACCACATCAGAAGTTGCAGGACAACGACATTTTACCTGCAACCTCTGTGAAATGCGGGGACATATGTTATTACTTCACCAACGTCCGGGGAACCAGCATGGAGCTGCAAAAACGGCTGTGCCCTTGTCACAACAGCTGTGCACGATTCTGCTGGTTGCTCCTGGTAAGGACCATGAATGACCTGAACACCATGGTCCCAACATCATTGTGGATGCATCCGGCATCCCTGTTCCACATCTTGCTGGCCAATCAACGTCACACCAATACTTGCTGCCCACTCACAATGAGGGAGGAGGCAAGTCGACTACAACTGGGTGAAGGCCGTGTTCAGGAATTACTATGGTTTACAGCAAAAAGTGGCAAGAATGCTACAAGGAGAGCAGGGTCAGTCTATGACTCCGCAATGTTACCACAACAGCGAAATCCTACACGAAGTAGTGCAGGAGCTATGAAGACATTAGGAGAAAATGTTTCATACCAGGATTCAAACACAAGTGATCAGCCCTTCCTTTCAAACAAAGTCAACATTTGTGTGGAGGCAAACGTTTTTTACCAGATGGTGCAGATGCTTTACAAAACTTGAAAATGAAGTGAAATTGTTGTATCTTGGTGATGGTGAAGTGTTGTTTTGAAAATATATTTGTGATGCAAATGCAATAGATTGAACGATATGGAAGGAGTCAATGACCAACGAAATGTTTTGTGATTCTTGCAGGATGACGGTGTATGCCCAAGGGAATTTGATTACCAAAGTGATTGATTATTTACTTATACTTGTAATGATGTTTACTTGTAGTGATTGATTGTTTACTTATATTGATGTTTAGATTAATGGTTAATATAAACAAAAAACAAAAAGATGAGGGAATTGTGGAAGTGTAACTCAGTGTAACTTATTAATTGGCACTGGTAACTTATTAATTAACCTGGTAACAAAGCAGATACATTTTACATGCAAACTCTGTGAAAGACGAGTTTGTAAATGAGTCAGGAATGCGCCCGAACATGATAATCTCTTGTCCACCTGGTCACAGCCCCTGGCTGAAGCACCCCCCTATCGTTTGGTAAACAGAACTCACAACAGGAGGGGAGCGAGCTGATACCAGGACTTGGTACATGCATGACCTCGGGGCATTAGCGGAGAGGGGATTAAGTCCAGTTGATGTCATATAAACGAGAGCAAACGTGGAGTCGGGAGAAGCTGCTAACAGAAGCTCTGACCAACGGGAGTGGCAGAGGAACATCAGCCGAACGAGAAGGACATTGGAAAAGAGTTAACCTGATCCATTATATTATGCGGTATTATTTGGTAAATGGAATGAAGTGAATAACCAGTTAATAAACCAGACCTTTTGTAAACCTGTGTCCGGTCATTGGAGTCCTGTGAGTCTCTCAGCTATAAATTCTTCTACAGGGTAATGAGGGACGAAGCGAGGGCTCAGAGTGAGCAATTGGGGGTAATGAGGGACGAAGCGAGGGGTACCGGTGAGGGGTTAGACAATAATTTTAAGGGTTTAGACAAGAAATTTGAGGGTTTAGACAAGAAATTTGAGGGTTTAGACAAGAAATTTGAGGGATTAGACAATGGGATAGAGGGGGTGAAGCATGGGTTAATGGGGGTGGAAAATAGAATGGCTGCCCAGGAGAATCAGATAGAGGGGGTGAAAAATGGGTTAGAGGAGCTAGAAAATAGGATGGAAGACAAATTGCGGGCAATAGGGGAGCAATCCGCCCGGGAAATCGAACAGATGGGGAACCAGATAGAGGAGGTGAAAATCGGGTTGGAAAGTAAATTGGATGCTCAGAGGGATGAATTGGGACAGATGAGGGTGGCATCTACAAAAGAGATGGAGGAGATGAAAGAGGAGATACGACGAGGTGTAAGTGAGGAGGTCTCGGGGATACGCGAGGAGGTAAAGCGAGGTGAAAAGCGTATGGAGAAAGAGGTGAGAAATGGGACAGCAAAGTTACAAGAGGGCATAGAGGACCTGACGGAGGAGGTGGAACAGCTGACAGAGGGACAGACGGAGTTAGTGGAGCAGGTTCAAAGGAACACTGCGGTATTAGGAGGGTTGAAAGCGACACAAAAAGAAATCAAAAATGACTTAATAGCGACACAGAGGCAATGTCAGATGGTACGTGAGGGACTGACAACGAGGTTGGACGAGGTGACAGAGATAATGGAGACGAAGGACCGGCAGGTGAGGACACACATAGAGACGGTCAAGATAGCCTTAGAGGACGAACTTGAGGAGACGCACCGGGAAATAAAAGAGGTGAAGCAGAAATTAGAGGAAGTGGAAGAAGAGGTGAGTGAAATTAAAAAGAGACGGACAGAAACTAAAAGAGAAATACAGGAGGAGGTGATGGAATATGTACAAGGTTGGTGCTCAAATCGTGATGATGTGCTCACTAACCAAATAAAGAGTTTGCAGGTGGCGAAGAGGTGCGGAGACGAGGTGCCAAGGTGAGTGGCGATATACGTGGAAATGTAGATGATGTGAGGGGAGCTTCAGTCGGCTTGGGGGTTGCTTTGGACCCGGGTGTTCGTGAGAGGCCGTTGGTGAAGTGTGCGACAGGTCTGGTGTGCGAAAGAGGAGGTGTGTGAGAATGTCTGACTCTGGGGTGTGTGAGGAAAAAGTGCGTGCCAAGGAGTGAGTGTGCTGTCGAGAGTGAGGCGGTCGTAGCGCGTGTGTGAGGGGGCACATGGAAGCGCGGAGTGGGGAGTGTTACGGAGGAAGTAACGAGAGAGTGTGCGCAAGAGGATGCTCGATAAAGGTGTGTAACGGACGGGTGCATGGGGAAAGAGCGCGCTGTCAAGAGTAAGGGAGAATGCACGCCTGTGGTGAGTGTTACAGAGGATGTAACAGGAGAGTGTGCGCAAGAGGGTGCGCAAGAAAGGTGTGTAACGGACAGGTGCGTGAGGAAAGAGTGCGCTGTCGAGAGTAAGGGTGAGTGCGCTGTCAAGGGTGGTAATGAAAGTAGTGAGAGTGACACGGAGCGTGAGTTGGTTGTGACAGGTGAGCGAGGATGTACACCTAGAATGGAGGGATGCACACCTGGAATGGTAGAGCGCGTATGGGAATGCACGCTGGAATTGGTCGTAAGGCACGTGGTTGGGTGTGCGAGTGAGAGCACACCTGTGATTGTCACAGAGGAGGTGACCGAGGAGGGGGCGCGAAGAGGTGTGTTGGTGAGGTGTGCGAACGACGAATGTGTGCCAAGGTGTTCGGTGGTCAGGTGTGTGACCAAGTCTGTGAGCGGAATGAGTGTACCTGGGTGTGGAAGAGAAGGTGCAATGACGAGGAGCATGGGAACAGCTGGGTGTATGAGCAAGGAACGGGCTGCGGGGTGTAAGCATGCAGGTGAGGCATCGACGGTAACCGGGTTAGAGGTTAGAGTGACTTATAGCCGAATCGGGCCCTCGGTGCGTGCCGGGTTTCGCGTGCCGCGAGGACCAGCGGGTATCCGAACCACGGCGGGTTCGAAAGGACCGCCGTACGTGATCCACGCTGGGCCGCGCTTGGAACGGCCGCGTCCGTGCTCCGCTAGGCGGAACGGGCAGCCCGATAGGGTCGTCATGGCGACCCCCTTTTGTTGAGACGTTCCGGCAGGTCGAGATCGGGCAATTGGATGGCTCCATGCCGAGGTGGTGCGTGGGATCTCGGCCCGGGTAAGCCCCCGTCCCTGCACCGAATGTGGGACGTATCCAGCCGCTGGCACCAAACAGCCCGCATTCATTGCTCGGCTTTACGAAGCCGGGCTGTGGAAGTGAATTGGCGCACCGAGAGGCATTAGTAAGTAGACTGTAATGATGAGGATAGTGGTCTGGACCCGAAATTAGAAAAACAAAATTTGATGATTGGCAAAGGATTGGCAGAGTGATGATTGGCAGAGGATTGGTAGAGTGATTGGCAAATTTTTGATTGGCTGAAATTTGGTGAGCAAAATTGGTAGTGGAACGCCCCCGATGTGGTGGGATGGCAACTCTGTCATCCCTCACAGACGGGGGGGCAAAGGAGCACTAGTGTTATGGGGTTTATGGCAGTGTAAGCTCGCCGAGGGAGGGTTTGGATAATGTGTAGGGCCCTAGAGATTGACATTAGGTAACGTTAAGATTAATTAGTGACAATGATACCTGTAGTGGGGACGCAGGTAGATTAGAGTGGATGATAATGACGTGGGAGCGCAATAATGTAAGGGGCGACGGGGAAGCGCAAGTTTCAGAGGGGAGTAGTTAGATGAGATGATGCCGTGTGAGTGTTGGAAGTGTATAGAAGTGTATTGTGAAAAGTGTATGGTGAACAGGTGTGATTGCACAGGTGTGCAACTGGACAGGTGTATGGAGCAGTGTATGAGGGAGTAGTGGTGATTGCATATTGTGCTGACCAAATGGTCCAGGAAGAGAAGGAGGGTGCAGGTGGCACCAGGTGTGAGTGCACAGGTGTGCACCAACAGGTGTATGGAATAAATGGTTGTGTAGAAGACATGGAGTGTGGAATATATGGAGTCTTGGAATGGATGGTCGTGGAGTGAGTATGGTGGAAAATATGGAGTGGAGTGGATGGTGCGAAGGTGTGAATGGGGGAAGAGTGGACCCCCATCACGGATACCCGGGGCGGGTAGTGTAAGTGTTAGGTAGAGGGTATAGGTAAATTGTGGTTGGATATTGGCATCTGTGGTGCGGGTGGAAGAATGATGTTTGGATGGGTGCATTAGTGTTGTGGAAATGGCTGGGCGTGTAGCCTGTTAGTGTGTGTAGTTGGTTTGGGCACTCCACCACTGTGAGGATGTCGGCCAGGTGAGGCCGCAGGTGGGCTCTGGGAGCCGGTAGAGTAGTTGTGGATGGGGCCCGAGGATCCGGAGGACGGACCCGGGTAGCCCAGTGCCAGAGGGCACCGAGGGGTGACAGAGCCAGGAGGGGCCTTCCCCAATTAGATAGGTTAGGGTGAGGAGCTAGGTAAGCTCGGGTGGCAACTACAGTGGTGGAGGTGTGCAGGTGGGTAGACAAGCTGGGAGAGCTACACGACCCAGCCCCGAAATTGTGCAAGGGCACCGGGAGATGAATCGGGGGAGTGAGACCCCAAATTGAGAAGCACCACAGTTTGGTCAATGTGAATTGGTTTTTAGAACCCATTGTGTAAGTTGGCCAATGGATTGGCAGGGAGAGACCCCGGGTAGTGTAAAGTGTGTTAAAGTCATTTAGAAAGTAGTTAGGATGAAGTCTCCTCGCACCATCTGCATCCACTCACCTGAGATGACGTACCTCCACACCATGCCATGTTTTGATTATTTTTTATGTGCAAATGTTTTGGATTGTGAGACGCATCATGATGTGGGTGTGACATTGTGCTTGATGTTCCATCTCTTCCTCCTTATGAGGGTTGATGATGAATTGGGTGATGGAAAATTTTGGCTAGAGGGATTGTGGTGACGAATTTGGTATTGAAGAAATATGGGGAAGACGTGACAGTAGCGACGAATTTGTAAATGTGTAGATTTTGTACATATGGGGTAAGTGCAAGGGTAGTGTAGGTGACAGGGGGGTGACGTACGGTAGGGACGAGCTTTCTCACTTCGCCCTCTGTACGCATTTCACCTTGCATTGCCTTATTGATGTGTACCCTTGTGACCTTACCCCTCGCTCATCTGTCATGTCCCCCTTTTGTCTC
Source organism: Myxine glutinosa (assembly GCF_964187855.1). Classification (NCBI taxonomy): domain Eukaryota; kingdom Metazoa; phylum Chordata; class Myxini; order Myxiniformes; family Myxinidae; genus Myxine; species Myxine glutinosa. The sequence continues at coordinate 173,522,990 of NC_136265.1, forward strand.
CCACATGACCTGTGCGCCATTGGGCGCCGAGGGGAGCGTGCGTGAGTCCGCCATTGTGCGCCCGGAACTCCCAGAACCAGCTGTCTGCATCTATGCACCACATTATGGACCACATGTCTGTGGCCGAGCACCACTTATGGGCCCCATGGGTTGGGGCGTGGCCCCTCTGCTGGAACCGGCCATGAGGGCCCGAAATCTTGCTGGCGGACCTTGGCCACAGGGCACCGATGCCCCACAGGTGAACCACAGTAGTCGGCCTGGTGGGCCATAAATAAATAAAAGGGACACGTTGGGTGCATTTTATTGTCATACAAATAGGCCGCCAGCAAAGAAAGTGACATCTGGAAGAAAGTAGATAGCCAGCAGAGGGAGCCGAAGAGCAAGAGACCACCTGCAGGGTTAGGGGTTGTTGATTTATTTTTATTGATGAACTATGGTGACTGCACCGATGGGTGCTTGAGGGTGTTTTGGTGCGTTTTGGGTGCTTTCATGGTGCATTGATGCAGAGCAGACTGTCTCCCCCCCACAAAGAACAATCACAGGTCCTGGGTTAGTCTTGTAAATAAAAGTAGTGTCAACTGTAAATAATGCTCCCCACCGTCAGTGTGTAGTTTGAAGACCATTCCGCAATTCGGTTAGCTGTGGGCGTGAGTCTGTTAGGCAGGGTGCAATGGAGCAGCGGGACATATTTATTTATGTTTTAAAACTGTCGCACTCAGGGTCAGGTTAAAAGTAGAGGGAACTACAACTACGTGTCACACTAAATAAAAGTTGTAGGCCCGGGTCGTGCCTAAGAGGAGGAGGGTGCAGTGTTGCGGATATGAGGATTTCATTTTTTTGATTGTGTTGTATTGTATTGGAAATGGTGATGAACATTGTTTGGATATGGCCCCTCCTGCCTCCGGAGTTGTGTAAAGATAAAAAGGGCGTCTCGGTAGTTAATTCCATAAACACCGCATTGCAGGACACGATAAAACCCTTGTTCAGTAGCTTATATCTTATTATGTGTTTTAGAGTAAGGCCTTGTCTTCCATTAGAATGACACTCCATTGCACCGAATCAATTAAGAATAGCTCCCCTTCAATAATTCCATTTCCCAGCCAAACTCTCCATCTGTGGGTAAAGCAGTTCACAAGCGTGGGGTGCACGCCCTCTCAATTCGCTGCTATAGTGAATATGTGCTCCGTGCTCTGTTTGAACAGGAGGGGCGGGGTCGCCAGGGAGAGGCAAGCCCAGGGCGCGCCACGAAGGGCGGGGCTGTGCAGCCCCATGCCCAAATAAGGAAACAAGGCCGTGGCTCGCCACGAGGGGCGTGCCGTCAGCGCGATGCCCAAATAAACAGACAAGCCCGTGGGATTACGATAGAAGGTCAAGAAACAGAGCACGGGGGAGAGGGCGTGTCAGTCCCGCGCTGGAGAGAAGTGAGAGGTAGGGAATACGAGCTGAGCTGCGTGGAGAGGTACACGACAAAGAAAGGGTCCAAGAGAAAGCAGAGGAACTTTTACGAACGAGTTGCAAAGAGATACGGCAGATGAGTCCAGCCCCGTTTCAACCAGCCGCGTGAAGCCCTGACGGGGCAGCGAGTGACCCTGCCGGCGTGCGCTGTACAGCCGAATACCAGGAGCTGCTGGCGTGCGCTGTAAAGCGGAATACAAGGAGCTGCCGGCTCCCCGCTTCCCGCCCGGAGTGGACCTGCTCGCTGTGCCCTGTGATCCCACCTGCTCATCCTTTCCAGCCATTCCTGCCTGCAAGTTCCCCATTTGCGTACGTGAGTTTGTTTTGTTCATGCTGTCCTGGGTAGTAACTAAGTCTGTATAAGCTAGTAATTTTCACTGTGTCACCTGCGTTTTCATGTCCGCTGTAAATACCCGTGACTGCTCTTTTTGCTTATGTGTGTGTAAATAATAATAAACCCCGTTACTCTTCTGTACGTCTTCTTCTTCTTCCTCTTTGCATTCGTCGTCTTAGTCTTTTCCCCATTGAATATCTGTGGCGCGATACGGCCAAAGTTTGGGTGAATCGGGTTTAGTCGGGGAACAACTGTTCGGTCGCGGAGCCTCCGCTCGGCAAACATACCATCCTTAACCGCGTACCGTAACAATATATATATATATATATATATATATATATATATATATATATATATATATATATATATATATATATATATATATACATATATATACATATACATATATATATATACATATACATATATATATATATATATATATATATATATGATGGATCCGTGACTTAGGACTCAAGACTCATGATTGAGAGAAGGAACAACTGAGATATTTATTTGATTCATCAAACACACAAGCTTGTGGAAAGCAAAATGCTTAAAACTGAGGCCCACAAGGACCAGGCTTCCAACATGATGCTCTAAAATAATTTGGTCAAGCCTTTCATTTTATAAAGGGAATATTGGGGTGTGGTTTTAGCTCTCGAGACAAAGGAAAGACAGAGTGGTCTCCAAGGTCATTAAAGGGTCAAACAACATGTTGACTACTTTCTAGAAACCTGATTTTTGGGGGAGTTCAGCAAGTCGTAAAAATGTCAAACATGAAAGTGATATAACGCAGTCCTTTAAGGGGGACTGGGAAAGATAGGTTGGTCTTCACAGAGGGATTATATCATCAGGGTCTGGATTTACAAAGCATATAACTTTTTATAACAAGTTTCCAAAGAACATGAAAGTATTATGAGTATACAGAAATCAATCAAAAACAGAACATTTTCTTGTTTATACTTGGTAATAGGTCAAACGATAATAGAACACAAGGGGGGAGGTGGGGGGGGGGGGTCTGAACCCCCACATACCGTCCTCTTGGATCAAAGATACAACGCTATCTACGAGCCAAAAAAAGGGCCTTTATTAAATCAAGGTAGGGAGACAGTCAATGAAAATACCACGCGAATGCGCCCCAGTGGGCATGCCCCGCACCCAAAGCACCTCGCATAGCACCCAGCAGGACGATTCGCGTGTGTGTGGGTGCATGTGTTAAGTGTGCTGGCCACAGAGACATGAATATCCAATAGCTCGTTGGATCCGCAACGAAATCGTCTGCTTCCACAGGGGTCCACACCCGAGAGGATCTCCCGGCTCACCCTTTGGCCTCGAAGGTGCAACCGAGACCCCTCCCTAGCTGGAGCTCGCCCAAGCTTCTGCAGGCGCAGTCCTTGTCGATCTTGGCGCTCAGTCGATATTCATGTTCATGAGGCCGTTAATGTGCCGTCGTTCTGCCGGGGAGTACATATCAACATTAGTATCAAGTGGCTTAGACCTGCAGCCTGGAAGACCAGCAGTCAGAGCCTTACATTCCATGAAAAAGAGAGAAACTTCCTTTAAGTAGTCGTTTGCGTCTGCATGCGACATGTTGGGGTCCAGGATAATCGGTTTCCTGGCAGGCGGGCCCAGCGATGCATCTGGGTCCGGAGCCGAGTCAAAATCCAGGGCTGGGATAGCAAGGGTTGAACTGCTGTGAGCTCGTGAGACATAAGTGACAAGAGAATTACTAGACTGGGTCCGTGAAAAGCAAGTCCACATCCGGATCCAAATTCAATTTTTCAGTATAATCAAAATCATTTTCAAAATAAAATGGAAGAACATTCTTCAGACGCAGAGATCTCATCATTGCTGCTCAGTGACTCGTTCGGGTCATCGTTCCAGGGTCCGCAGTCACGTCGACAGTCGGAGGTTCATTTGGGTTCATCCTGTGGAACATTTGCTCACACATGCAAGGACTAAATCCTTGATTAGTATTCCTAGCCCCCCTGCCCACCAATTGGCATTTAGTTACCTCATCTCTATTTATAGCTGCATTTCCTGCGTCATGTCTGGAAATTCAAATGTTATTTTTACTTTCACCAATTTCCGAAAATACCTTCCTTTCCGAGCAATAATTCAACTGATGTGATTCCAGCGTACCTGGTGGAGTTCTGCTCACCTGGTCTGCAGAGCCGTGATCCCATCTGCACCAGCCCCAACCTGTGTTGTGGCAACCTAGCACCATTTTGTCAAATAAAAGCCACAACTTTCCATTCATTGTCACACTCTTCCCAGTGCAGGCCAACCACCAACACTTCCTTATCACTAAGACAGCATTTCACAACCACTTTCCCTTATACCCTGCTTTACCATCAACTTTTTACAACCCTTTGTCCTTCCTTCTTCACACTCCCTCCCGAACCTTGCCTCCAGACACAACTCACATGAGTCTCGAAGGCCAACTCTGCCATCCTCATGCAGACAAACAGTTTAACAACACCTGTTACAGTGAATATTTTTCCCTGCTCCCTCCCCTTACTCAGGAGCCATCATTTTGATAAAATCATTTGAGAACACGTCCCAATGGCAATCCGTCCTGCTCAGCCTTGCGTGCTCTGAACATAACACTGGATTCCAACCTCCTTCTGTGAACCTGCAACCCCCAACCACACGGGGTGCCAGCCACCCAGATCCCCAGCAACGCGTCCCAACTTTAACACAAGACCTCCTCCACGAACAACATCGTCAGGTTGTGATCGACATCCCACATCACTGCAATCGACATCCCACTCATGTCCCCGACCACCTCGGTCTTGGGGGGAGACGGTCGCAGTGTGTGGCATTCCCCTCACGTCACCTACGCCGCCCTCGTTCCCCAGTCCACACAACAGCAGCCCCCAGTGCCAATCAAAAAGTGCCCACTCCATCAAAATCCATCAAACCCATCCATCCAAAAATCCATCAGACCCATCAAAAATTTTCTCAGGGCACACACCTGCCTCTTTGAAATCCATGTTTCAGAAATATAACTCCATGGCCTGCTAGGCGACCAGACAGACACAGGGACACATCGGTGAGTTATCGCCGGCATTCTCAACCAACTCCCTATTCCTGCCCTAATTTTGGTGGTATGTGTTGACAATCTGTGCATCCTATCCTTTTGACAATCTGTGCATCCTATCCATGGGTTGGCGGCCCTTCCTGTCCGCCCTTGCGTTGCCCCGAGCAACGTCAGTGTCCGCCCTTTGGTGGCCTCCAAATTCTTTATCTCTTTATCTATTTATCTCTCCAAATTCTTCCAAATTCTTTATCACCGAACCTGCGAATGTGAGGACACCTCGCATTTTCCAAATTCACTACAAGAATTCCCTACAAGGTTGTTTCAGCCTCTGGCCCAATGGCTGTCCATGGCATGTCTACAATGTCTACAAAGGCATGTCTACAATGGATCCCAATATCCCAATATAAATTGTTTCAACTCGACTTTCAACCAATTTTTTACCACCAACAAACCACGATTAAACTCTCCCTGTTATTTATTTATTTTTGTAAATAAACAAATAATAAAATAACCTGGTCTATTTATTGAAAATAAAAATAGTTCTCATATGTCCTACCTTTAAGCTACCCTACCGGGTATTCGTGAAGGGGGTCCATCTTTCCCAACCACTTCCTTCACACCAGCCACTTCACGTTGTCTACCATACTCACTGAATTCTCATCAATTCTGAAATTTGTCTCATGAAAACACATCCCAGGGTCCAGTGTAACAGCCAGACAAACACATAGACACACAGAAGACTCCAGGGTCCCATCAAACTAGCTTGTCCCCAGATCGACAATGCGAAACATGTAACTTTACTAAAATAATCACTTACTCATAACTAATACTCATACCACTAATTACTCATAATAACTCATAATTACTTACGTAATTACTCATAATAACTCATAATTACTTACGTAATTACTCATACCAATACTTACTCAAAATAATGTAATATCCCAATCTTCACCCCCTATGCAAATCGAAGCACCCCGGACAACCCACAACCAATATCAACCACTGTAGCCGCCTTCCCGACTCCAGGCAGCCGCACACAGCCACATACATCTCCACCCACGTCACACAAGACAACAGACAACAAGTGTGTCCACCACACAGAAACCTTTGGCAATGCAACAACCGAACTCCCAGACAACCAACAACAAAACATCCAATCCATCTCCATGGCTCACCAAGCAGCCCATTGTCCCTGTCTATCTCTTGTTGTTTGTTTGTTTGTTTTTTTTTGGTTTTTTTTCCATCTACACTGTTTACAGCGAGTCCCATTCATTTTTTTAAAGTCACATCACATTAACCACATGGACCCAGAGCATATGTAATAACCACTCAAACTTAATCCAGCTTCACATACCGATTTCCCAAAAACCTCGTGAAACTTCACCCCCATTCTGGAAAAACCCTGGACTAAACCCTGACACCCTAAATAACCTCAGACCCATCTCCAACATACCCTTTCTGTCAAAAGTTTTGGAACGCTCTGTAGCCATTCAACTCAAACATCACCACTCTGCCAATAACCTGTATGAAACATTCCAATCCAGATTCCGCTCCAACCACAGTACTGAAACTGCTCTCCTCAAAATCACCAATGACCTTCTCTCTCCTCTGACGCCGGCAACCTCAACATTCTCATCCTCCTCGACCTCAGCACCGCCTTTGACACCATCGATCACACCATCCTTGACCAGCTTGCGCCTATAAAAAACCCAAATCAGTTCACTCCCAAGCCTACAAGGACCACCTACAGCACTACAAAGATGCCCTCTTCCGCTCCGCCTGCTACTCTCAAATTATCCACTCTGGCTCCGGAAAACCCAAAAGCACTCTTCTCTACAATAAAACAAACTAAATAAACAAACAATTAAATAAACAAACTCTACAACGTGAACAAACAACCTCAAATACAACTACGAACAAACTCCTCAGCGCCCTGAACACCACCACCAGTCCTTTACAGTAGAAACTGCATTTCCTTCCTTTCATTCATCCAAAGCAAAATTGACAGCATCTACACCAGCTTAATCACCACAATTCGCTCCCCCTCAAGGTTCAGTTTTTTTGGCCCCTCCTCTTCATCCTGTACCTATCCCCCCTCGGTCACTTAATCCGTCGTGCACCATGGCCAATACACCATGGTCTCCAATTTCACTGCTTCACCGATGACATCCAGCTTTTCATCTCCACCAAATCCATCTCCTGACAAACTGCATTACTGAAATAAAATCCTGGCTTCAAATCGACTTCCTCAAACTTAACTATGATAATTCTGAATTAATCTTCATTTACCCAAAACCGCTTACCAAATCCACCCATAACTTTGCCCCCAACATCGACGGTTTCCCAGTATCCACATCCACTCACAACCGGAATCTTGGCACCATCTTTGACCAAACCCTCTTCTTCGACAAATACACCATCCAGTACAAAATCTTCCTCTTGGCCTACAAAGCCCTCCATAACTTGGCCCCATCCTACCTGACTGACCTCCTCTCCAGACACACTGTAACTCACAGACAGACAGATAACAGAGGCGTATCACAAGCCCCAACAAAGGACATCACCTATTCACAGCATTTATATGCCAACCTATATCTGGAGCCTCACAAGGCAAAAAATCGGACAGGTTCACTGCATTCCACGCAACTGCAGCCTCACGCACACGTGACGAACACGAACCACACGGGGTGCCATGCTTCACCATGCAGCCCGATCTCTATTGTATTTGGTGCGCGCCCCAAAATCGGCAAGTTATGATAACCCACAATGCACTTGGGCACCCACCCTCTTCAAGAAGGTACCAACCCTTTTGATACCACGACTTGGACCATGCTACTTGCATCTCCTCGCACCCTCTCAAATGTCCTCCATGTAACGTGAATAACCCCAGAGCTCGATCAAACTCATCACTGTACTCACAGCACGATTGAATTAAATTCAAAGCATACTGTAACTGACGCTTCCGGTCGGCACCGGAAATCTGTTTATTTCCCGAGTCCCCTGAATCACTTATTAAAACGTCAACCACAACTATAACAAATTTCAGAAATCGATATTCTTCTATCCACAAATTACGTCCACAATTTCAGTTTTAACCAACAATATATTGTTCCTTTTTCCGATTTAACTTCTATATCAATTCGTTGAACTAACACCCAATAGATTGACTCAGCCTGTCGCCCTTTCAAGGCTAGCGAATTCACTCTGACCTCATTCCCATTCCAAATCATTCCCATGATCTCAAATCATTCTCAAACATAGGTCAAATGAACTTCAAAAAAAGGTCAAATTTCAAACGAAGAAAGGTGCATCTTGCCTCTGCAAGAACTCCCGCCAAAATCCCACAGCCTCTCTTGGGAGGCGTGCTCTACCATCTCCGTGCCTGGAACAATATCCTCCCAGGTACACACATTCCGCTCCCAAGCTTCGTTACACACCTGACCACAGCACCCTCCCTACCTGGTGCACACCTTTCGCACGTGTGCTCGCTCGGCACATTCCTCAACACATCTCCTCGCGCCCACTCCTCTGTGACAACTCCTCCGCACACCCAATCACGTGCTCTACTACCAACTCAAGCGTGCATTCTTTCATTCCAGGTGTGCATCCTCTCGCACCTGCCACAACCAACTCGTGCTCCGTGTCACTCTCAGCACCTTCCCTGTGTCTTTGCACCGATGCATCTCCAAGATGCATTAGCCATTACGCAACCCATCCACACATCATTCGCCCGGCGTGAACCACATCACATACCGACAGTTGAAACCTCGACCGTTTTCATCCCTCGGATGAGCGTTCGGTTGAAAACGCGACATTTCTGCTCAAATTATTGAACACAGAATCTTGTTGAATTTCCAATACTCTCCCTGCACCGCCCGTGAGGCAGCTTGTCCCACATTATCTGCCCTTAGAACCACATGCATTTTCATAACTAAATCTTACCACCATGGCTCGAATGCAGAGCCAAAGGTCTTCATCCGGCGCATCGATCAACACAAATGCATCGATGCATCGTCCAGCTGCCATTCTGCATCACATCCATACCTCGATCTTGCAACTGCTATTCTCTATTTCATCCGCTCTAGACAACCTCATTCAGAGATCTCTCTGAATCTCATCATTCACACTGTACCTCGTTTACTGCATGAACAAGACTTCCTGTTGGCACCGGAAATTAATTACTCTGTCTTGAAATCCTTCATTCGACCACGACAATCACCTCATTTTATATACTTCGCGTACTATCATCGTTTATTTAGCATTCCCCTTATATAAATCCATCTTAAATAACGTATTCATCCTGTGACATTGCATGGCATGTATGTCGCAGGCGCCCACCATTCTGACATGGCGTCCAGCACACCGCATAAAACACACACGAACGTCTCCCTTGCTCACCGACATTCAGCAAAGTCGCAATGACCCACAATGCATCTGGGCACACATCATCCGAGCAACCTCATAGCAGTATTCTCCCCCTGTGCGGGACACATCCCCTCTGAGAGTAGGCAAGTTATCACCGGCACTCTGAGCAAATCCCATGCTCCGAACCCAATTCAACAAACTCAAAACCCCGGCAGGGCTCGCATTTCCCAATTCCCATCCAATGAAACGGAAATCACGGAAGTAAGTTACCAAAATACCTCCCCTCCAGATCAAAGGTGTGTATTTCGCACCTCTGACAGCATTCCACACCAACAGAACTTTAATTAAACGAACGTCGCCAGGATCCTCGGATAGACGCTAAAATCGACACACACACGTCAATGACGAATGCACAATACACACGACAATTACCGAACATCACCAGGACCCTCGGATGGATGCCAGAATCGGCAATCCCGGTCTGGATTCCCGCACCGCAAGCGGCCAATCACAATGATTCGAAGCCCACACTGGTGTTGCACATCAAGTGGTCATCAAAATCCACATTCGTTCATGTTCCTCATACCACGTGACTGTCAAACCGGCTCGCATTTCATGCGTTTCCTTATATCCGACCAACTTGACACTAACCGCGTACATTACAGCACACGTGGATTCATGCACACGCGTACCTTGTACAATCCTGTTCAACATCTTGTGCAGCAATTCCCATTCATTCGTATATGTCTCATTTCATTCAGAGGAAAAGGGGATTTTTGGGACAAGGGGAGGAAAGGGGTGAGAAGGGTGAAGCAGGGGAAGGGGGGGTCAGGGGGGGGTGGCTCGCTGCGCAGGGGGTGTTGCCTGAAGCCCCGGGACAGAGCTTAGGGCTTGGGGGGTAGGGGTTTGATCTACCTAACCCCTCCACGGGTCTTTATCTTCAACGAGCGACATTGGTCGTTCCCTGGCTCGCTTACCTATCTTATTTCCTTAATCGCCTCATCCTGCACATGCAATTAGTTTGCCTGCTTCCTCAGGCCATCGAGAGCCGAGAGGCTCGCCCGCCTCACAGCCCTCTAGCCTAACTCCAGAGGTACGCCCACCTCATCTCAGCTCTCTAACATAACTCCTGAAGAGGTTCGACCACCTCATCTCAACTTTCTGTGTGCTAACCGTATCTTACCTGTCCAGCTAACCGCCAGGTAATCAGGCAACCTTACTCCTTATTCCCGAGAGATCTCTCCTACATATAGCCGCCTAATCAGAGATCTCTCCCGCATATATGCTAACTGTACCTTACTTTTGCCGGCGTCCTTATGACGCTTCTAACCTTACTTTCGAAACCAATCTATTCCTTATCCTCGGCGCCCTCTTGGGGCACCTTACTCTCCCGTCCCGTAACGTTACCCTGACGAATCCTATAAACAGCTCAGTTGTTCTGGAGCCCAAAAACGGCTCGTTCTTAAAGTTTGTTCGAGGATCAGGCTCGAGCAGGAAACAGGCAAACGACACCGAGCGACAGAGTGAGTTCCAATTTAGCCTAACATCCCAGTCTATAACAAAATAAACCCAAGGCTCACCTCACCCAGACCGATCAAACCAGCTGGTGTTTTTTTCCCACTCACTCGCGCCTGGAGCCGCGTCCCGAGTCTGCCGGAGCTGACTCCTGCCTGGCTCGCCATTTGATGGATCCGTGACTTAGGACTCAAGACTCATGATTGAGAGAAGGAACAACTGAGATATTTATTTGATTCATCAAACACACAAACTTGTGGAAAGCAAAATGCTTAAAACTGAGGCCCACAAGGACCAGGATTCCAACATGATGCTCTAAAATAATTCGGTCAAGCCTTTCATTTTATAAAGGGAATATTGGGGTGTGGTTTTAGCTCTCGAGACAAAGGAAAGACAGAGTGGTCTCCAAGGTCATTAAAGGGTCAAACAACATGTTGACTACTTTCTAGAAACCTGATTTTTGGGGGAGTTCAGCAAGTCGTAAAAATGTCAAACATGAAAGTGATATAACGCAGTCCTTTAAGGGGGACTGGGAAAGATAGGTTGGTCTTCACAGAGGGATTATATCATCAGGGTCTGGATTTACAAAGCATATAACTTTTTATAACAAGTTTCCAAAGAACATGAAAGTATTATGAGTATACAGAAATCAATCAAAAACAGAACATTTTCTTGTTTATACTTGGTAATAGGTCAAACGATAATAGAACACAAGGGGGGAGGAGGGGGGGGGGTCTGAACCCCCACATATATATATATATATATATATATATATATACACACATACAGTAATATTTGATATATATAATTATATATATTTATACACACAAGTTTGGTCTAATCGATGCGTCAGGATAATTGGTGCAAAATGAACGTCAGATGTGAACTTTTCTCAGGAATGATTGGCCTTTTTGCACCCACACCTTCAACATGTCCACCTCCCCTTTCAACACAAAGCTCCGCTCACATGGCGGAGCATGCTCTGAACTGCTCTTCTCACCACAGCCGCGTCATTGCGCAAAGCATCCACTTCATGTCGAATACGCCCCAGCAATTCGTCAAGATCACAGGGAGGAGTTACGAACACCTTGTTCTTTAAATGTCCCCAAAGGAAATAATCACATGGTGTGAGGTCAGGTGATCTTGGCGGCCATTCCACTGGATGGTTGAGGGCGATGACTCAGTCTCCAAAGAGTTCCCTCAGTCGATCTCGGACAGTGATAAGACGATGTGCTGGGGCGCCGTCTTGGGCCCACCAGAGATATCTGAAGACACCACGAACCTGCCGCTCAAAGTTCTCCTCCAGCTGCGGTAAAACTTCATCATTGATCATCTGCAGATACCTGTTACCATTGATATTCCTTTGAAAGAAAAATGGTCCGATCACCTGACCACTTCCACAAAGTCCCAACCAAACAGTCCACTTTTGTCGATTCATGTTGGTGTCAAAATTTAATTCCGGGGGTTGTCCTGTCGGTGCATATTCAAGAACATTATGGGTATTGACCTTGCCGTCCATGGCGAAAGCAGCTTCGTCGCCGATAACGAGATACCGCAGGAAATTGACATCTGCTTCACAACGTGCTATCAATCATCTGGCAAGCACCAGCCTCCTGGCAAAATCCCCTGGCGCAAGTTGATGCCGGATGTGAATCCGATATGGATGTTGGTGGAGGTCCAGTCTTGTGATTCGGTTGAATGTTGCTGAAAGCAATCCCGTCCCATTTCGTCTTGTGCTGGTATCCATCGGATGTTCCAAAACTTACTGCCTTATAGCTGCAATGTTCATTTCCGATCGCTCAGTGCGCCTCTTACCAGAATTCTCCTTGTTGCGGTTGAGGCTAGTGCCATGCTCTTGGTATTTTCTAACATTCCCCCATTGGTTTTGGCTGCTGGAGGCTCCCGTTCTGGGAAACGTTCCCTGAACGCATCACGAGTTCCCAGCAAACTGCCAGTTTGGTGAAAGGTTGTAACCACGAAGGTCCGCTGTTCAGTCATAAGTTGAACCATCTTTTCAATGACTCAGACTGTCTCGAAACCCATACACTGTAGGCCCATCTTAAATACCCATCTTAAACAAAGGATGATGCAACCGACAATTACCAGACCAGCTTAACAATTTTTCATAATCAACTTGGCAGTCGACAAGTAATGCATCCATTTCAAACTTTCTTGCACCGATTAGCCAAACTTGTAAAAATGCGATTTGAACTTGTCATTTTCAATGAAAATGTACTCGGTCATGTGTGACAGCAATGATGCATGAAAGGCATCAATGGAAAGCTGAGGATCTCCTCATAATTAGTAAACCACATGTAAATTGTCAAACTAAATAACCTTTGCATATTAACCCCTTGAATTTGGATTACCTTTTTTTTGATACGCACTGTATATATACAGTGATGTGTATATATATATATATATATATATATATATATATATATATATATATATATATATATATACATGTGTGTGTGTATATATATTGATGTAACATAGTCTGTTACAGAGCATCGGATGTGCCGAAGCAGTTTCTTGGCAAGGGTTATACTTGGTGCCTTGCCATTTGCTTCCAAAGCAGTAGTTAGGACAGGAATTTGGAATTTGTTCATCGTGCCGGCGATTACTCGCCTACTCTTCATAAAGGACACCATGGGATCTTTAATGTCCAACTAATGCCAGCAGATGGGATGCCCACATGCCCATATGAGGGACGGCACACACATTGATAAATCACCATGCCTGTGAAACAACGGGATGACAGTTTATAGCTGGGCAGAGATTCAAACCCAGGCTAGATAGTAGATAGCTTAGAGGTGAGCCATCCTGCCAGTGTATACAATCACGTGAAAAAGTAAGTACACCCCATGTAAAGTTTTGACTTTTTCAACATATTTCAACATACAGCTATTTGATCTTCATTTCAACAATATTGATAGATAAAGGTGATATAATATAACAAATATCATGAAACATTTACATTTTGTAGTCCATTGTATAATTTAAATCAACATAAATGCAAATTTCGCATGTGGAAAAAGTAAGTACACCCTTGGCTCTAATAGGTGGTATTGCCCCCTTTGGCAGAAACAACCTCAAGCAGGCGTTTCTTTTAACTGTCTACCAGTCTCTGACATCGACTGGGAGAAATTTTTTCCCACTCCTCCATGCAGAATTCTTTCAGCTGTGCGATGTTTGAGGGGTTTCTTGCATGCACAGCCCGTTTCAAATCCCCCCACAACATCTCGATGGGATTTAGATCCGGGCTTTGACTTGGCCATTCCAGAACCCTCCATTTCTTTATTTTCAGCCATTCCTTGGTGGATTTACTTGTATGTTTAGGGTCATTGCCATGTTGCAAGGTCCACCTTCGGTTGAGCTTCAACTTTCCGACAGATGGCCTCACATTATCCTCAAGCACCCTCTGGTACAATGAAGAATTCATAGTGGATTCTATGATGGTGAGCTGCCCAGGCCCTGATGCAGCAAAGCTGCCACAAACCTTAATATTTCCACCATCATGCTTTACAGTTGGTATCAGGTTCTTGTGGTCAAATGCTCTCTTTGATTTTCGCCAAACATGTCTTCTGGTACTGTGGCCAAATAGCTCTAACTTTGACTCATCTGTCCAGAGCACATTGTTCCAGAAGTGCTGGTCTTTGCCTAGGTGTTCATTGGCAAACTTTAGTCTTGCCCTGGTGTTCTTTCTGGACAGCAAAGGTTTCCTCCTAGCACACCTCCCATGTAGATCAAATTTGTGCAGCCTCTTTCTTATAGTAGACTCGTGCACTTTGACATCAACAGTGGCATGAGCTATCTGGAGGTCCGGTGATGACATTCTGGGGTTCTTAGAGACTTCTTTCAGCATCTTGCGGTCTGCTCTCGGGCTGAACTTGCTGGGGCGGCCTAGCCTGAACAAGTTGGCAGTTGTTTGGAATCTTCTCCACTTGTAGATGATCTTCCGGACAGTCGAATGATCGATTTCAAATTGTTTGGAGATCTTTTTAAATCCCTTCCCAGACTCGTAGGCATCTATAACCTTCTTTCTGAAGGCCTCAGAGAGCTCTTTTGATCTAGGCATGGTGACGCCACACACTTCAACAACAAAGAGCAAACCAAACTAAATGTCTGAGGTTTAAATAAGACAGGTTCCTCCAAGATCCTCTCTAACGATGTTCTAATCATTTGCACCTGAGCTGGTGCACCTGATTCTAATTTTAAGTATTTGAAGTAGTGATAAATGTAGGGGTGTACTTACTTTTTCCACATGCGAAATTTGCATTTATGTTTGTTTAAATTATACAATGGACTACAAAATGTAAATGTTTCATGATATTTGTTATATTATATCACCTTTATCTATCAATATTGTTGAAATGAAGATCAAATAGCTGTATGTTGAAATATGTTGAAAAAGTCAAAACTTTACATGGGGTGTACTTACTTTTTCACATGACTGTAGTACACCAACACCCCCATTGAAGGCTCAGGATGTTTTCCTGAAGAAATCTTTCAGTGAATCGGATTTCAACCGGGTCATTATAACATACCAGATATGGTGGCAAGCATCCCTCACAGTGCGATTTCTTACCTACGAGTGATGCATGCTGGCTTAATTTGGCTACTGGTACACATGGACAATTCAACAATAAACCAGGTTACCTGCAAACACATAGCACACCTGCACTGTTGGTGTGGTGCTGCTAGGCTTCCAAGGTCAGTGGTGGTCTGATTCTCACCTATTATTACTGGGAGGATGATTTAGGCTGTGAATCATTCTATGTAGGTGCTGTCGGCTGTGAATCATCCTTTGTAACACCTGCAAGCTGTGCATCCTCCTCCTTAGGAGCTATAAACTGCTTCTTAAAGAACGCATCCAGAGTTGACTGCCATGCTCGCCTTTCTTCTTCTTCTTCTTTTGTCGGAGCATTTCTCTGTAGCAGGAGATTCCGTTGAGAACATTTCTCTTGAGTGCGCTGCTGCAGTCCCATTCAGAGTCGTTCTTAGGAAAGAGATTCAGGGCCTCGGTGATCTTGTGATGCCTTCACTCAAAGGTGCAGTGGTTAGGTTGAACTGAAGTTGAGCTTCAGTGTCGTCTGCACCAGCATCGTTGCCTTTCTCGTAAACATGCTGCTGTTCCAATTCCTGCAGTTTCTCATTGCTTAAGATTTCCCCATAAGACAGCAATAGCTCTTCAACATCATCGTTGTCTACTTCCCCTCGCCCAGCTTCGTTGTACCTCCTCAAAACCTTAGAAAACATTACATGCCTCTGGACATAACCTCTGGCATTTATTAAAATTGTTCTAAGTGATGATGTAGGCAAGTTTAAGGCAAGACTCACATCCACTTGCCAATCCCCTGCTTCCAGTCTCTTCAGGACTTCCATTTTCACCTCCAACGTGAGACTTTTTCTCATCACTTTCAATTTACTTCCAGTACTATCACTTGCCGGCCTTTTCCGAGACATTATGAGTATAGATAATTCACAAATATTCTTTAAAATTATGAATAAAGTTAAGTGCAAGGTGGAGCGTGCTTTGTTTCTTTTTAAACAAATTCACATTTTAAAACTTATTTTATAGAATAAAAAACCCAAGGCCAAAAGCTTAATAGAAAATCAGGTTTCAATGGGTGTATTATTATTACTAGTGGGGTCACCCGTGGGAATCCCAAGGGCATGGAGGTGTATCGTTGCGATCGGTGCAGCCGTTTTTGCGGTACCTGGGACAATAACGTTATGCAGGAGTCCAAACCTGAAAATGCTGGAGACCAAAGCTGAAATTGGAAAAACAATATAGCCTATTTTACTCCATTGGGCCCCAGGATTACCCACCCAAAATTTCGTTGCGATCGGTTTAGCCGTTTTTGCGGTACCTGGGAACGGACGGACGGACAGACAGACAGACGGACGGACATTTGGTGAATTATAGTAAGATATCCAAATGAAACCACCTAACTTGATGAGGCAGCAGGGCACAAACGGAGTCCCATCGCAGCCATTGCTGCACGATCTGTCAGCAACAAGTGCCGTCTGCCACACCAACACAACATTGTCTCTGTCCTGCTGATCAGCGACTCTGCTTTAATTTTTTGGTGACCATAAATGCATACATCTCAGACTTCAGAGACCTGAGGGTCACACGGATGCCATCCGAGTTGGGAGGTGATGTTTCTGCAAGATCTATGTGTATGACGTCAGTGTCATGTCACATCTAGGGTAGTGTTCTCTTTTCATTTAAAATACGTCCAGAAGGTCAAGCTCGGAGGTTCAGAAATGCCACACTACCATCTAATTGAGAAAAAACCCAATTGGCTCACTAATAACCTTCAGGATGTGTTCAACCTGCCTGCATCACCACGTCTGATCTACACAATGCGAGTCCACTCATTGGAGTTGATTTTTATTCCCTTCTCTTGTTAGAGGAGATCATTCCGCTCCAACTTTTCTCCCATCCTTCAAACAAAAACAAGTAGACTGCACTCTTTAACTTTGTGACATCGATCGATATGCCCACATTATTACATCATTATAATACTTGTACAAAGTTTGACATTAATCCATTCAGCTGTTCTGAAGTATCACATTTTTACCTGGCATGACCTCTGACCTTTGACATAGAAATCTAATCAGTTCATCTTTGCATCACAACATATACTTATACCAAGTTTGGTCAAAATCCCATTACTAGTTCACAAGTTAGCGCAGTAACAGAATTCCTAACTAACCTGACTTCAGGCCTTTGACCTCTTGACCCCATAATCCAATCCTTTTATCTTTACATCATTGTACATACCTGTATAAAGTTTGACTTGGTTCCATTCGACCATTCTTAAGTTATCAGGGTATGAAAAACCTATTACAGACTCTGACCTTCGAGCTCTTGATGCCAAAAACGAATCAGTTCATCTTTGCATCATAATATATATGTATACCAAGTTTGGTCAAAATCCCATCACTGGTTCAGAAGTTAGCTAGGTAACATAATTTTTTCCTAACGGGACATCTGACCTTTAACCGATTGCCCCAAAAATTAAATCAGATCATATTTCCATCATAATACATACTTGTACCAACCTTGGTCAAAATTCCATCACTGGTTCACAAGCTCTCACGGTAACAGGATTTTTACCTCACATGACCTCTGACCTTTGACCTTGTGATCCAAAATCTAGTCAGTTCATCTTTACATCATCTATTATATTGTGGTGGACACGAAAGCACTGACGTGGTGACATCACCCCGCACACCAAGTGGGGATGGGCCACGCCAGGGAGAGAGGCGTGGCCTCACGATATACGCGGAGCGCGCAGCCCTGAGCATCTTAGTGCTGCAGTTTGAGTACTTTGAATAAAGACTCTTTTATGAACCGCGTTGTCCGCTTGCTCTTTGCGTAAGCATTAGCGCGCGCAGCATCGCGCTTTATATGGTGACCTCGACGTTGGATCTGCCGTAGCGATCCTTCCGAACACGACGCCATTGCAATGGCCAACGACAAGGCAATGGCGATTAAACTTCCCGAATTTTGGGAGGCCCAGGCCGAAGTCTAGTTCGTTCAAGCCGAAGCCCAATTTCAGCTTCGGCGCCTCACCAACGACGACATGCGCTACTGCCACGTCGTCGCCTCCCTCGGGCCCGGCACGGCCGCTCGAGTTGTGTCCGTCCTTCGCCACCCACCGGACGGCCACAAGTACGAGGCACTCAAGCGGCTACTCCTAGCCACTTTCGGCCTCACGGACGACGCACGGGCCGACCGCCTCCTGTATCTCCCCGAGCTCGGCGACATGCGCCCGTCGGTCCGAATGGACCATATGCTGTCACTGTTGGGCGACGAAGCCCCCGGTTCTCTATTCCGGGCGCTTTTCCGTCGCCAACTTCCAGCGCAGGTTCGCCTCGCGTTGGCCGGGACCGGGCTAACGGAACCCCGAGCATTGGCAGCCGAGGCGGACAGGTACTTCGCGGCTTCGGATACGCGGGCGAGAGTCGGCGCGGCCGTCACGGACCTCGAGGCTGATGCTGCTGATCCACAGCATCAGCTTCCACAGCATACGCAGCATGCTGATATGCCCCTCGTGACCGCCGCCACGCCCCGCCCACCGCCGCGGCGAAAACCGCCAACTCCACCGGCCTGGCGGAGTCAGCCACACTCCTCCAGCTCCACCACCTGGTGCTGGTTCCACGCCAAGTTTGGCCACGAGGCTCGGCAATGTCATCCGCCATGCTCCTTCAACAGGTCGGGAAACACCCGGGCCGGCGCTCAATAGTGGCGATGAGCGCCGGCCGTTCGAGCAGCCTGCTGTTCATAACGGACACCTTATCCGGGCGCCGTTACCTGTGCGACACGGGAGCGCAGGTGAGTGTCGTTCCCGCCGGCACGTCAGACAAGCACGCCGCGGGCGGGGGCCCCGCGCTGCTTGCCGCGAATGGGACGCCCATCCGTACGTACGGAAAACGCTGCCTCTCTGCGGTTCGGAGGGCAGGTTTTCCGATGGACGTTCGTCACCGCCGATGTGCCCATGACACTGCTTGGCACGGACTTCCTGTGCGCTAATGGGCCCCTGGTCGACGTAAAGCGCAGACGTCTTGTCCAGGCCGAGACGTTCAGCTCGCTCGCTTGTGCGCTGCCCAGCTCGTCGAGCAGCTGAACGAGCGGCTTGCCAAGCGGTTTGCCGAACGGTTCGGTTCCGGCCACGTTGGTCTGTACGGTTCCGGCAGCGGACGCATTCACCCGCCTCCTCGCCGGCTTCCCGGCCCTCACGCGGCCCACCTTCTCGGCGGGGGCCGTCAAGCACGGGGTGGCCCATCACATCCCCACCGTCGGGCCACCGGTCTACGCCCGGGCACACCGCCTCGAGCCGACGAAGCTGGCGGTGGCAAAAGCGGCTTTCACTACCCTGGAGCAACTCGGCATCGTTCGGCGCTCAGAGAGCGCTTGGGCGTCGCTGCTGCACATCGTGCCGAAGCCCGGCGGGGGATGGCGACAGTGCGGGGACTATCGCCGTCTCAATGACGCCACGACTCCCGACCGCTACCCCGTCCCCCACATTCAGGACTTTTCCGCCCGTTTGGTGGGCATGTCCTTCTTCTCAAAGGTGGACCTCATACGCAGCTACCATCAGGTCCCCGTCAGGCCGGAGGACGTCCCGAAGACGGCGGTCATCACGCCATTCGGACTCTTCGAGTTCCTGCGGATGCCCTTCGGTCTGAAGAGTGCGGCTCAGGCGTTCCAGCGACTGATGGACAGCGTCCTGCGCGACTTGGATTTTGTCTATGTCTACCTGGACGATATCCTCGTCGCCAGCGCGTCCCGCGAAGAGCACCTACGCCACCTCCGCACGCTCTTCGAACGCCTGGGCCAGCATGGCCTGATTCTGAACCCCGCAAAGTGCCGGTTCGGCGCCGCCGTAATCGATTTTCTGGGGCACCGTGTCACCAGGCAAGGAGCCGTCCCCCTGCCGGCCAAGGTGGAGGCGGTGAAGGGGTTTCCGCGCCCCCGCACGATCAGAGGGCTGCAGGAGTTCCTGGGCATGGTGAACTTTTACCATCAGTTCCTGCCCCGTATCGCCCAGCTCCTGCGCCCCCTGCACGAAGCTCTCCGAGGTAAGCCGGGCAAAGGCGACGTTACCTGGACCGAGCAGATGGACACGGCGTTCACGGGCGCAAAGCTCGCCTTGGCTAATGCCACCATGCTCGCGCACCCGGCGCCCGATGCACCGATCGCCCTCACCACCGACGCCTCGGACTACGCGGTGGGCGCGGTGCACGAGCAATGGGTGCGTGGAGCTTGGCAACCGCTGGCGTTCTTTAGCCGGCAGCTTCGCCCGCCCGAACGCTGTTACAGTACCTTCGACCGCGAGTTGCTCGGGCTTCACTTGGCGGTCAGGCACTTCCGCCATCTGCTCGAGGGCCGTGCGTTCACGGCCTTCGTCGACCACAAGCCGCTGATCTTCGCGATGGGCAAGGTCACCGAGCCGTGGTCGGCCCGGCAGCAGCGTCACCTCTCGGCCGTGTCCGAGTACACGACGGACATCCGGCACGTCGCGGGGAAGGACAACCCGGTGGCGGATTGCCTTTCCCGGGCCGTCGCCCACGCAGTCCACCTCGGCATCGACTATGCCCGGATGGCAGCGGACCAGGCCGCTGACCCCGACGTCCAGGCCTTGCGGACCGCCGTCACGGGCCTCCGTGTCACCGAGGTGCCGTTCGATGGCGCAGGCACAGCCCTCTTGTGCGACGTCTCCCTCGGGCGTCCTCGCGGGCTGGCAGCGCCAGGTGTTTGACGCCATCCACGGCCTGTCCCACCCAGGCGCGAGGGCCTCCCAAAGGTTGATCGCCGACAAGTTCGTCTGGCATGGCCTCCGGAAGGCCGTCCGCGGCTGGGCCAGGACGTGCCTCGTGTGCCAGCGCGCCAAGGTGCACCAGCACACCCAGGCCCCGTTGGCCCCGTTCACGGTGCCGGAACGCCGGTTTGACCACGTCCACGTGGACCTGGTGGGACCTCTGCCCCCCTCGCGGGGTTTCACCCACGTCCTCACCATGGTGGACCACACCACCCGGTGGCCGGAGGCCGTGCCCTTGGCGTCGACGACGGCGGCGGATGTCGCGCAGGCTTTCATCGCCACCTGGGTCGCCCGGTTTGGCGCCCCCTCAGACATCTCGTCCGACCGCGGCCCCCAGTTCACCTCGGAGCTCTGGGGGGCGGTCGCGCAGGGGCTCGGGGTCCGGCTGCACCGAACCACGGCCTACCACCCCCAGGCTAACGGCCTGTGTGAGCGATTTCACCGCTCATTGAAGGCCGCGCTCCGGGCCACCCTCCGCGACGGCGGCTGGGTCGACAGGCTCCCCTGGGTACTGCTGGGCCTCCTGACGGCGCCCAAGGAGGACCTGCGCGCATCCGCGGCGGAGTTGGTCTTCGGGCAACCGCTGCGGGTGCCGGGCGAGTTCCTCCCCAACTCCACGGCACCATGGTCCGCGGCACAGCAGCGATCCGCTCTGCAAGAGACCGCCCAGAGGTTCGCCCCGGTGCCAACGGCATGCCACGGGCACCCACCGACGCACGTCGCCCCGGAGCTTCGCACGGCGGAGTACGTCTTTGTCCGCCACGATGCCCACCGGACACCACTGCGGCCCCCGTACGATGGCCTTTCCGCGTGCTGGAGACCGGGGCGAAGCACTTCACCCTGGACATCGGCGGTACTCCTGACCGCGTTTCTGTAGACCGCCTCAAGCCGGCCCACCTCGACGTGGACCATCCACCGCCAGTGGCCCGACCCCCGCGTCGGGGCCGCCCCCCTGCGGGCGGACCCCCGGCACCGCCCAGCCCCGCCGCCACGCCGCCCCCCGGTCCTGCTGCCGGAGGCATCCCAGACGCCGCCAGTCGCCAGGGGGTGCTTCGGCCGGGTCATCCGTTTGCCCCGCAAACTGACCCTTCAGGTGCGCGGGGATTCTGGGGGGGCGCATGTGGCGGACACGAAAGCACTGACGTGGTGACATCACCCCGCACACCAAGTGGGGATGGGCCACGCCAGGGAGAGAGGCGTGGCCTCACGATATACGCGGAGCGCGCAGCCCTGAGCAGCTTAGTGCTGCAGTTTGAGTACTTTGAATAAAGACTCTTTTATGAACCGCGTTGTCCGCTTGCT